>NC_090937.1:1101183140-1101486292 GCF_040938575.1 Ambystoma mexicanum
CTCATCTGGAATGTCATGATAGTCATCTATTGATTTTGCTGAGAAATAATTCTCCCTCTTTTGTCGAATAAGATAAAGTGATCATTTCTTTTCCCAGGTGTGTGTCCATTTTAGGAAAGTCTGTTATGTGCAGGTCACTTTGTGATACTACTAGGGATGGTATATTCATCAATACTAATGAGCAAACTCCTCCCCATTCTGGTGGCAGCTTCATATATGCTCTTGATATACAGGCCCAGTAATGATCCATCAGGACTACTGTTCCTCCCTTCATGCCTGGTATTTCAAAAACACAACCACACTTGACATTTTCTCCAACTTTTATCGTGTCATTATTTTTGAAGCATAGGAACACATTCTTCAGGGGTAATACCTGCAATGGTCCCCCCCTCATCATCGACCCATGTTAACAACATTGTGATCTTAGGCCATTGGTCCTTACGCTCTTTTTCTGCATTCACCACAACTGCTTCCCATTATCATGATAATGCCATTGCTTTGCACATGACCAGTCCATCAGCCCATCCCTGTGGAGTCAGGACTGCTCCTTTGATTCACATTTGACCTCTTTCCCAGCATTTTCATACTTCTTTCCCTGTCTTATCCTTGCATTGTAAGATCGGATTTTCTTTGAATCTGATTCCTGCTCCATTTATTCCAGGTTGCTCATATTTTATTATTCGGTTCATTATCTCTTGCTTTTCTCTCGACTTCATCTCTTGTACATATTTATCTTCTCTTTGGGATTTCGCTTTATTCACCAATACCAATGAAGCTGTCTTGCCTTGGAATTGTCCTCTGGTTAGGCACAGTACAAGGTGCATCAGGCAGTGTGCCTTCTTTACTGGTATTTCTGTGGCTATGAATATTTTAGATGCTCCCATAGAATAAGGTATAAGGGAGCATACATAACAGCTTTCATCTGATGTTTTTCTCCCCACTTTCTTCATGTGTTGATACCACATGTTAATTTTTAAATGGGCCAAAATATCAAGATATGAATTTATATGTTCATTATCTCCTCAATATACCTTTTAAGTCAGACAATTTGCTTAGAAATATTGAGAAAAATGTCACTCACGCCCTTGTTAGAGATAAGAAGAGGTATCTCCTCCTGGCTACTTCACCTGAATTGTAAAACAATATATCACGAAATATATAGAGCATAAGAAAATAGAGACAACACATAAGACTGAATGTAGCTGCAAGACGTAATCCCATGGTATACAGATGCCACATTTTCTGTTTTAGAGTATCTGGTCTCCTTGTTAACAGTGTGTGTTTTATATAAAGAAAGATTCCAATTTTTTTAATTCCGTTATTCACCTTCAATTACTTTTATGATATATGATATGATATGGTATTTGTAACGCGCCTATACACAAGTGTTTCAAGGCGCGACGAGGCGGGGGGGGGAAACAAGGGAAAGACAGACAAACGATCCTACTAGGCCAGGTGTCATTCAGATCGGGCAAGTGCCGAGGTAAGGGGAAAAAGGAGAAAGTGCAAGGGGAGGAGGTGGGGGGGAAAGTGCAGTACAAGGTAAGTAGCGTAAAATAAATAATGAATAAAAAGGGCCAGCTGGTGGCAAGTGCGAGGTAAGTGCATAGCAAGTGCTGGGAAGGGGGCTGTAGGGATACAGTGACAGTCCCACGGTGCAGGGGGGGCCAAGGGAGGCAGTGCAGGTGGAGAGTGGCTGGGCCCTGGACCGAGGTCGCTGAGAGTGGCCCAGATGCAGGTTAAGTGCAGAATTCAGTGGGGAGTTAAGCAGGTTTAGCAGGGGAGAGGGAGAGAGAAGGCAGAAGCGAAGAGGAAGGTTTTGAGGTGCTTCCGGAACCGGAGATGGTTCTCCTCAAGTTTCAGGGAGGCAGGAAGGCTGTTCCAGAGGGACGCCCCTGCTGCGGAGAGAGATCTACCCCCAGCTCGTTGCTTCGAGAAGCGGCTGACCATGAGGGAGTTGGAGACGGATGAGCGAAGTGCTCGTGAAGGAAGATATTTAGGAAGAGAGAGTTGAAGGTATTTAGGCCCCAGGCCCCAGAAGGCCTTGTGGACAATGCAGAGGGTTTTGAACTTAATCCTCACAGCCACTGGGAGCCAGTGAAGAGATTTCAGTCCAGGAGAGATACGGTCCCTGGGCTTGAGGCCAAGGACAAGTCTCGCAGTTCTGTTCTGGATAAGTTGCAGAGGGCGGAGAGTGGAGGCAGGCAGATTTAGATAGAGGCTGTTACAGTAGTCCAGCCTTGAGAGAACCAGGGCTCGGGAGACAGTGAGCTTCTGGGGGAAGGAGAGGAAGGGAAGAATACCTCTGAGGAGGTGCAGTTGGTAGTGAGACTTCTTAGAGACGTCAGATATATGAGGAGAGAAGGAGAGTGTGGAGTCGAAGATGACCCCGAGGTTTTTAGCCTTGCAGGTAGGGGCAGGAGGGGGGCCAAGGGAGGCCGGCCAGAGAGCTGAAGGGAAGGAGGGAGTGGGTGTGCCGATGAGTAGAATCTCAGTCTTACTGGCGTTAAGGCAGAGGTCATTGGCGGCACACCATTCCTTGATAGCAGACAGACAGTCGGAGATGAGGGAAGGAGAGGAGGAGGCCGAGGGTAGCCTGAAAATGAGCTGGGTATCGTCCGCATAGCACTGGAAGTAGGGGCAGAGAGCGGCGATGCGGTGGGCAAGGAGTGCCAGATACTGGTTGAAAAGCCAGGGAGAGAGGTTGGATCCCTGGGGGACACCACAGGTGGAGAAAAAGATGTCAGAGAGGAAGGAGCCCATTTGGACCTGGGAGGGTCCAAATGTGCACTTTGTTATAACAGAAACTGAATTATAATGACAATGACAACTCTGCGAATAATAGGATTGTTTTTAGAATTTCCGAAAAAATGCAACTATGTCCATGTCTCGTCCCACTAGAGCTGGATATGTTCGAAGTATAGATCCAAAAACAGCATGCAGGAATGCGTACAACGTTTCAGGTAGCATAAAGTGTGCTGCGTAATCTGTTTTTAATCCACAGTTTTTGTGTCCTTGCCCTTGGTAGCCAGTCAGGTCTGCATCCACAGAACCTCTTCTCTTGCTTCACAGTCCGCGGCTGCCGGAGGGTTTGAGCTCTCTCCTTTGTAGAGCTTTACATCCTTCAGGTGCAGCCAGGCTCTTCTCCCTTGAATCTTTACAGTGGTAGAAGGGACCTCCTCTACTAGATAGGGTCCCACAAAATGGGGTTTGATCCAAGTACAGACAACGTTTTTGATTAGCACATGGTCCCCTGGGTACAACTAGGTAGTTTCAACAAGTCAGTAAAATCTGTTGTTGGGCTGTCTTCCTAAATCTTCTTCAACCCTTCCCTCCAATTTTTGATCTGTTGCGAAATAAAAGAAACACTAGTGGTCATATTTGTTAGGTACTCATGCATTTCATCCACTAATGTTTTCTCTACACTATGGGCATCAGTTTTTATTCGAGTGGGAGGAGCAAGTGGTACCCCCATGCTCCACCTAACTCATGAAGAGTTAGGTGGTGTTCTGAGCAAGGGTGTTCTCTTAGGGCAAACAAGGCAAGGGCTAGACAATGCAGCCATTGCTTCTTCAGGGTAATTTGAATGCTATCCTTTATTTAAAGAGTCAGTTTAGCCTCTCACAGATAGGCAGAAGAAAACGTGTGTTTTATGCTTAATAGAAGGACTATGTTCAAATAGCTCATTTACAAAATGCGGCCCATTATCCCACCGCAGGACTTCACACAGACCCCATCTAGGAAACAACTCGCGCACGAGAAACTTGGCAGCGCATGTGGCAATGGGGTTTGTGCATGGACCTGCCTCGATCCCTCTGGAAAAGGTACACAAGCATGTACCAACAGCCGTTGCATAGTTGTAACATATCCAAATAATCTATATGTAGATGCTAAAATGGACTACTGGGCGTTAGGGAGAATTTTCAGTTTCTGTGCTAATTCCCTTCAACCTTAGAGACCCTCAGCTCTTTTGCTGGAATCTGGGATCATTTTTAACCTCCTGAGTGGGTGGAGCTTTGTGCCACGCACTCATGTGTTTTTCTCTGAGTGGGATTTTTAACTGTTTAATGGAGTCTGGTAAACTCCATAGGCATCTGCTTGTTGCATAGTGACACACAGCACCCTCTGGGCAGTGCCACTAAGAAGTCCCTTAATGTTTAAATACATTTTCTTGGGTGAACTACCGTTCCCAAGAATAGTGAGATTACTTTTTATTTTAGTTACCTTTTCTTTTGTGGGTTCAGCACACACCATCCTATGTGGAGTGCTGGGGGGTCAGGGGGGGGTTACATAGTAACTCCTTATCTCACTTCTCATGTAACATTTTGTTACACTAACTTGAATGGCTGGTGGCAGTGGTTACTTTTTACTACCTTTTGTGCAGTGTACTAGCAGGCTGATTTCTCATCTGCAGTACAGCACCCATGGGTGACCATTTTTCCAAAATGGCCCTGTCTTCTTTTTTTGCCGCTTCTTGTTTGTTAGTTCCTTCTGGGCTTTTACTATGTTGGATACACTAGGTTTGAGTCCTTTGTGTGTTTTGCCTTTGGCAGGCTTCCGCCCTGAAGCCCGCCCAGGCTCCAGTGCATCTGGAAAGGCAGGAAGTGAGGGAGGGTCCCGAAACTTTGCTGTCCTTTGTCTCTAGGTGTGCCTGATTGAAACCAGTTCTGACTGGCCGGCTGGCTGTCCTTGATAACAGCTACCCCACTAGGTGATTGACAGTCCTAGGGCTGTGAATGAATTGGATTTCACATAAAAGGTGAGGCTTTTGGGACTACAGGCAGAGTCGACCACTGGAAGGGATCTACAGTAATAGTTTCAAAATAAACAATATTTAAATTGAACCACAAGTAATCCCACACATTTTTGGGAAGCTTTAGGCATTTGATTGTTACTTATTCAAATAGGCTATGTCGTTTGAGTACTGTATAACTTATACCTTGAAAACTGATTTACCAATATATTAAATAATAAGAAAAACATTTTTTTGTATTACTTGTGGTTCAATTTAAATATTGTTTATTTAGAAACTATTCATGCAGATCCCTAAGCACAAAGTGTCTGGACCTTTCTTGATATAAGGTTACATACATTAGTTGGTTGTAGTGTTCAAACCTACAGACCACTGCTGCTGCAAGAGACATACTTAGGAAATAATTATCTGTAGGGGTCAATAGACTCTTTTTTTAGGGGAGCGCAGTGTCCCTTGTTATAACACTTCAGCCTTATACTATAACAGTTGGGTGCCTAATACCAAGATATAAGTCTTGTGAAGTCCCACACCAGTTACAGAATCTTACCTAACACTGTGTCTATGGATTGCTCCTCGTGCTGTTCTCAAGGTGTGCCCTGCTGTACATTTCTGGCACACAATGCAATTTACAATAAACGGTGCAAAATGTTCTAACAACTTTGGTGTAAGCCAGTCTTCTGCGATTGTTGCCGCAAACTCTCTCTGGTGGTGTGCGCGGGGTGGTGAAGCTGCTGCAGCGCCACCTTCAATAGTGCTAGAGGCATAACAGGCTTTCCAGTACTGTCCTGTCTCCATATAGCCTCAGAGGGGGATAAAAAACACCCCATCTCTTCCACAAATCCTGCTCTTCCTGTGAAGTTCGACCTTGCAACTCAGTTAACTGTACAATGGATAACATATTAAATCCTTCCTATAGTTAACATATATCGTTCTGACCCCTGCTTAACGTCTTCTAATTCAAAATTAGAATTGGCTGGGAAATATGCTGCAGTAACGTCTGCAGCTTCGTTACCTCGGGAAATCATGTCTGCCCCTTACACCCTCATTCCCCTGCGAACTTCACCACAGCAATAGCCATTGGGATCTGTAGTACCTTAATGAGCTTGCCCAATAAGGATGCATGTTGCACTGGAGTGCCGTCTGCGTGGAGGAACCCCCTCCTTTTCCAACATAACAACCCTGCGTGTATGATTGTCACGTAGGCGGAGTGGGAATACACCGTCACTTCAAATCTCTGAAGTGTGGCGATGAGCACCACTAATTCTGCAGCCTCTGCTGAACAATGTGAAGGCAATCTCACTCTTGTCACTACTTCGAAGGCACAACTCCTGTTTAACTTCACTACTGCTGTCCCAATATGCCTTTACCAGTTGTTTGGTCACTTTTTGAGGAACCATCAATAAAGAGAACTCCTTCCGTCCCCCTCCTCGAGAGCATTTTCTCTAGCATGGGGAAAATCATCATAGAATTCGGTTTATGTGGTGCAGTCACATACATAGACTTCCTTCCATACTGGCTCTGCTATTAATGTCGCTGGATTCACTATTCTACATCTAACAATTTTGATTGCTGAATTTGAAATAATTACTTCAGATCCAGACGCTCGTTTTGTAGTCAATGTACTTTTTGGTTTTTCCAAAATGGCAAATAGGGAGTGTTCGACAAATAATGTTATCAAGCATCCCATTGTAATATTGGTAGCTTTTTCAATTGCAAAAGCAGCCAAAGCTTGCTCGCAAGGATAATGTCCTTTCATTACTGGGTCTAGAATCCCACTATAATCAGTAAATGGTTTGTGTCCATGTCCTAATGTCGTCTTTTGTGTAAATACTGCTGCCATCACTTCACCATTTGAATGCCAGAATAAGTAAAACTCTTCATTATAGTCTGGTATTCCTAACACATGGGCTGTGCAAATCGCTGTTGTCAACTCTTTGAATCCGTCAATCATGTCATCTGCTCATGTTATCTTACTTTTGCCCACCTGTGCTTCCTTGAGTCCTTTTAAAAGTGGTCGAATATATGTGTACTGTAATCAAAAACACAGGCCCTACAATAATTACATAGGCCGAATCATTGTTGCATTTCCCTTACTGTCTCAGGTTTTGGAGTTTTCATGATTGCTTCTGCTCTCTCAGGTGTCACTGATCTCCCATCTTTAGAGATCAACTGTCGTATATACAGGACCTCTTCCAATCAATATTGTAGCTTCTCTTTGTTTGCTTTATATCCTTTTTCTGCTAATATAGTCATGAGTTGAACTGAGTCTTTTCTGCATCTTTCTTTTGTCTCACTGCTGTGAGAAACCAGAAGGTGTCTCCCCCACTAGTCGCCGGGGATCTGTCATACTAGTGGCCAGGACACGGCCATCGCATTTGTATCCAGTTCCCTGGGGGTGGACCAGTTCAGGAGGATCACCTGGGTGATGGGTCTTCGGGGAGTGGGACACCGGATGCTGAGATGTGGTATCCCCCCCCCTTTAACTCCTTTATCCCATCCTACCAGGTAGGATACTTAGGAACTCAACCCCCACCCCCTATCTTGTCACAAATACTTTCAAACTAACAGCCTGTTCTGGGAGAAAACAGACTCACACCCGAGCAGTGTACCAGACATGTCCCACTACAATGGTCAGGCAAAGTCAGGCAATTACAGATAATCATGCACACCTGACTTCCATTAAACGTCCCCACATGGATAAAAGGCGGAGCATGAAAGCACACTCTGAGCGAGGCAAAGCACACGAAGGAGCAGCAGTTTCGAGATGGCAGCTGAACAAAGGGAGAAAGATGGCAAACCAAGAAGGGTTCGCAAGGAGGGAAATACCCTTGATCTTTCCAGCAAGAAACCGTTACTCTGAAGAAACCTTCAGATTAGAAAGTGTAAGGCCAGGAAACCAGACTGAAGAATTCTGTATTGTGGGTCGGAGATTCCCAGGGCCCTTCTGTGTAACTAAGCAAGTCGGGAAGAAGCAAAAGCCGCTGTGGTACCGTCCTTGGCTCCAAGATCAAAACAGCACCAGAGAGATCAACACAGCCAGTGAGTTGGGGAGACCGGTGCAAGACCGGTCTGTGTTGAAGGCAAGGTTGCAGGCGGCAACATTGTATAATGAGCGCAGGAATTAACATTTTTTAAATGTTTGTGATGAAAGCGGCGAGTGAAGTTAAACTGAAGACGGATGTTTGAACTTTAACAGAGGGGTCCGGCACCGTGATTGTGCTCAATCGAAGGTCTCTGCGAGGTATCCAACCAAGAGGAAGAGAAACAAAAGTTGAAAGAGCAAATTGTAAATGAAGGTAAATCGAACTGGTAAATCTAACTGGTCCTGCAACAGGTCAAGCAAAATTCTGCACAAAGTCGAAAGTCTTCCATTTTTGATACTAAGAGGAACGTTTGAAAAGTGAGATTACAATGTCCGAGCCCGAATGAGGCAGACCAAATTGTGAACATTGTGTTGAAGTGGGTCTGATCCCGATGGAGTGAGACCCGTGGTGAACAGTGAATCCTAAGAAGAAAGGAACTTTGTTTGTCACATCAGGCCTTCAGTAATAGGAGACTTTGAATAGCAAAGAGACTTTGGCAGAGAAGGCCCTAATACTGAAGTTTTGAACTGCATCCTCATGCTAGAGAAGCTAGAGTCTGTGCAAAGCGTGCGTATGCCGCCTTGTCCTGTGCTGAAAACTTGGGTAAGGGAAGCCAACTGCTCAACTATCCTGACATATAATTTCTTGAACACTTTTCTTTTGTGTAACATTGTTTCCCACACCATTTTGTATTTAGAAGTAAGGATTGGCAATATGTTTACTAGTGTAAGCCCTTTTATTTTGACAAAACTCCACTAGGACTGCATTATTATTATTTGATGGTCGTAGCTTGCTCCCATCTTTAGATTTAGGATTAGATAGGCGTTTAACCAACCCAATTGAAAGTTCAATAAGCATCTTTGAACTGTGATCACTTGTGTCTGTCTTCACTGTTTGATACCTTGCCTTCCTTACACTGCACACTAACATGTCATTTACATACTGAATTATTGTGCTTTCAATCTGTACATTACCTAAGTCCATCTGGAGGACCCTATTAAAAATTGATGGAGACTCACAGTACCCTTGTGGCAATCTTGTTTGTTTTAGTTGCTGATTTCTATCTGAAAACTAACTCAAATCCTGAGAGTCCTCATGAAGGAGAATTGAGAAGAATGTGTTCTTTAAAACTATTTTTGGAACTAATGGAAACTCTGATTCAACAATATTGTTTAAGGGGCAGAGATCCTGAATAAATCTCAACGACCCTCTTGTCGATTTCTTCACTGGGTACACAGCCGTGGTACATGGGGACTTTGATGGCACTCATATTCCCAGCTTTATTAAAGCTTAAATGGTCTTAAATATGCCTTCATCTTTTTCTCTGGACATGGGGTATTGTTTTGCATGTGGCAAACTTGCTCCTTGTTTAAGATTGATTTTAACTGCTCCTGTTCTACTCAAAAGAACCATGGTATATGCACTGCTAGTCCATAAAATGCTTGGCACCTTTTCTAAGTCCTCCTGATAAAATTATGGTTTCTTTTTTTACAAATGCTATTCTTTGTGGTATTTCTCAATTATCATCCATCAAGTGAGACTTATGAAAAATACTAATACATCATCCGAATATTCATCTCTGAACAAGTCTTCCTCTGTCAAATTTGTCAATCTGTATCCTTCCTTAAGAGCCATTATTGTTCTCCATGCTCTTCGCTCATCATCTGTCCTATGAACAACCACCCTTTCTTGATTTTCTTCTGCTGCCACTAGCTCTATGGGAATGACCTGTCCCTCCTCATCATCCATAGGTCTCAGTCCAGAAAGCCACGACACCAAAATATTTACTCCATACAAAAAGTTTTCTGGATCCAAAGGGACCCCTCACAATGCGTATTGGTCTGTAAAGGCTAGTATAAACTCTCCCACATTTTGATAATGTATCCCTATAGGTGAATACACTATCCCTTGGTCAGTAAAAGATATGTCATGTTTAATTTTGTTATCAAGTCACGCTCTAATATGTTAACCAGTGTCTGTCGAGAGTACAATTATGGCATTCATACGTAATTTTCACCTATAGAAAGAGGTAACGAATCAGTAAAAGGAACTAAACTTGGAGCCTCAGAGAACTCTTGCGCATTCATGGCAATGCCAGACATTGGGTATTTTCCCTCTCAAACACAGGAACGAGTCACTCCAGTGTCTACAAGGAATGAAAATGTCTTGCCCCCTATCGTTACCCTGACCCTTGGTTCCTCTTGGGGGGGTCTGGTGTCACTGATAGTACTGAACACATCAGGTCACTCTGTGGGCTGTCCTATTGAGGATATAAATTCATCCCAGTACCCGTGAAAGGATTTCCTCCTAACACGGTAACGCACGCTATCCTAGGTGTGGATGCTTGTGGGACTCCTGCTTTTGCCTTCCATTGTGGCACTGTCACTTGTTGCACCGGTGCGTACTGTGGTTGCTGTGTCTGTACTTGTTGTGCCCGCATAGGTGCTTGCTGTGGTTGCCCTTGTGGCAACTGTGTTTGCTGTGGGATCTGTTGCGCTTGTTGTTTTTGTGGCGCACCTATCAGATACTGCGTTTGATCTTGGGCATAATATTCCGTGGTTCTATATTGTACTGTGCATAATAGCCCATCCTCCCTCTCAGAGCTTGCCAATTTTGTTGCTTTCCCCCTCCTCTACCTCTACACATTCGGGCTACGTGTCATTTACTCCCACAATTTCAACATTGCTGTAGCTGTCCCCCATTAAAACCTCCTTCGCCTTGAGGGCTTTGAAATGTGCCCCTTCCTCTGTATCCATTCCCTCTACCTTCTGGCCAAACGTTGGACCCACTCTGATCCATAGGGCGAACTTCATTGATTTGTTATGATAACTGTGCTTTGTGGGTGGCCATGCCTTTACCACCTGTCAATACTGCCTCTTTTATAGCAAACTTTGCCAATTTCTTCGAAACTAACTTTGCTTCCTATTCTCAACTTTCTTCTTATTTTTCTCTTGCAACAATTGACAACAATGTACAATAGTCAACTGTATTTCTGGCCATGATTTCACTTCAATCTCTGCCTGTTTCTTCATCTGCCGTAGCACTGGCTCTGGCAGTCCCCGACATAATATATGATACAATAATGCCACTGTTTTATCCAACAGTTCACTCATCTCAAGCCCCCAATGTTCTTGAATCTCTTCAATAAAGGCAACTGGGTTTTCATCCTCACTCATTTTACTTGTCATAATTGCACCCATATCTGATGTATAAGCATACTTTACAAGTGCCCTCCATAGGTCTGCCCTGCAATTGTTAAATGGTGCTCTGTCATATGTCGTGCTCTGCAGTTACACTTGCATATCCTGCTCGTCTCCAAATGTCTGCGCTCTCCCTTAGAATAGGTGTTAGTAGGTATTTTTGACACCCGCTGCTAACATCATTCCGGCTGTCATTCTTTCTAACTCATTAATCCATTTTCCCACACCTGCAGTCATACTATGTAGTTTACATTTTAAATGTTTTGTCCATTTGTGGCCACGGAATATAATGTGGTCGTCCTCCCCCTTTCTCTAATAATCGGAATTGTGTAAATCCTGGTCCAAATTCATATCCACCTACACTTTGCCTTTTCCACGTGGGGCTAGTTCCGCCCGTTTGTCTTCTTCCTGGCAGTGACCTTAACCTGCTTACACAAGACGGGGACATATCTCCTGCACTACGTGACCATGCTGGTGGTAGTTCAGAATATGGCGTCGGTTCTGGTGTTTTTTCTTTTGGGTCCTCTAAATCGGACCATTTTACCCATCTCTCCAGGTCTGGAGCTATCAAAATAACTGCATGCACCTTCTCTCCGCACTTTCTCATCCTCCTCCCTCTCTTCATCTGACATCATTATACCACAACTTGTATGCCTATTATCCCTTTCCTAATCATCAAGATCTAATATACTTAGGGACAGTTTTCTATGCTCGTCCATCAATTCGTTATTCACTCTATCTCCTATATCCTTTGGTGGAGACCCTGCAACTCTCCCCAAAGCCTTATAACCACCTGTCTCTCTCATTTGTCTATATAGATCCCCAATCCTTTCCCCTATGCTTCCTGCCTCATGCTCATCGGCCCATGTCTATATTCTCGGCATCCCCTGCAGCTCTCTGTGGGGCTGTTGTGACACACCCCCTTCTGCCATCGCTCTTGCGCTTCAATGGAATCATACTTCTATTAACAATATGGTCTATTTCATCATCTTTGTGTTCCCTACTCCTTCTCATTTCTTCTTCCCTTTTCCTCATGTCTCTTTTCTCTTCTTCCTCTCGCCTTCTCTACAACCTACATTCTTTCAATCTTTGGGCTTCTGTTTCTTCACGTTCCTTCTCCTCTATTCTCTTTTTCTCTTTTTTCTGTTCATAACTTCTCTGTTCCTCCTTTCGTTTCCTATCTTTCTTTCTCTACCTTGTATTCCCTTTCTTGTTCCTTTTCCTTTTTTTCTCTTTCCTCTCTTTAACATCATCAATGCCCTTTACATCTAATGATCTAATCTAAGTATTATCTGTCCTCCCATACACTTGTTTTGTACTATTGTCATTCCACTTGCTTTGTCTTTCTTTCTTATCTCCTAACTTCCTTGTCTATTTCTATCTGTTTGTCCCTTTTCTCAGCACGCTTTTTATATTAGTACATGTGGACACATATTTACGTTCTTTATTCTTACTTTCTTCCATGCTGTCTTTAATATTATAAGCGGGAGATGCGTATGTTGGATTAAAATACACTGCCACTGCTTTTAATTCCTTTAGAGAATAGATTCCCTGTTTGTCTTCTGTTGTACTATCATTTTTTTTTTGGAGGAGAAAGAGGAGCTGAGGGTGTTAAATCTTCCTCTTTATGCTGATTGAGCATCCACTCCTTCTCAGGCGGGTCTTCTCTCTCACTCTGATACATCTTCCATAGTTCTAAACAGCAAACCTTTTCTGTAGCTTCTTCCCTGTATATGTAGCATGAAAATATGTGTTGCAGTACTTTTTTTTGATAATGAACCTTCTTGAGGCCATGGGATGAGTGGTTTATTAGTCGTGACGTTTACCCACTCAGCGTGGTACTTCCTATTTTTAGCTGTATATCGTGGTAATTGTCCTGTATAGGTTTAAAAGGAGAGTGTTCCCCATAATGACAAGTCTTTTCTAACTGTCAATACTTGCCGTGTTTTTCATTAATTATTTATTTAGTCACTTAATTTATATTTTTTATCAAATTTGTACTATCCTGTTATGTTCCGTAATTTAAAAATCTTATTGTATTCTATTTTTCCTCAGGTTTTACCCTTCCAGATTTGATTGGTGCCAATCTCTTGCTTTTCTAATAATTTTGTCAAATTGTATTACTATCGTTCTTGTAGTTTCTAAGATTTCAGCCTACTTTATCACTACTGATATAAAACAAGTCAATATATATTTTTTACTGATATTTTTTCAAACCCCCAAACACGTGAGCACACTTTTTCTATGATCGTCTTGTCCTATTCTCCTGATAGACTTATCGCATCTCTATTTTACTCCATTTTGGAGAATGTCACACAGCCTTCTTTGGCTGTAGCCTCAGGAATCCCTTAAATTATACTCACCCAGAGTTTGGTGCGGTCCCTTCTCCCCCTTGAGGGCAGGTATCGAGATGTCTCCTTTTTCCCTAATAAATCCTGTTACGTTTCGCATCTCTCTTTCTCTCTCTCTCTCTCTCTCTCTCTCTCTCTCTCTATATATATATATATATATATATATATATATATATATATATATATATATATATATATATATATATATATATTCAAACGATATATATGTTTCCATACTCCCGTCTTACATCAGAGACACTACAGACTTTTTGCGTAAAATAGAGGATATTCCCTGGGAGAAAGAATATCTTATGGCAACAATGGATGTTGTATCGTTATACACATCCATCGGGCATGATGATGGCAAAACAGCTTGCCTCCATTTACTGAACACCAAATCTTTGAACTTTCTAACACACACCAATATGGTGATACAAATGATCGACTTATGCCTAACGAACAATGTCTTTCTCTTCAATGATGATTACTTTAAGCAGTTACAGGGCACGACAATGGGGACTACGTTTGCACCATCGTACGCCAATCTGATGATGGGGGCCTGGGAAGAACAGGAGGCATGGGCAGATATGAACCAGGAACACACACAGAACCTGGTTTTATGGCTAAGGTACATCGACGACCTCTTTATCATCTGGAAAGGGACTGCTAAAGGGTGGGCAGAGTATGCGAAAAAATTGAATCAGAATACAAAAAATCTAAGATTCACTGAAACCCATAGTCAGACTTTCATTACCTTTCTTGATGTAAACATCCGAATCGTCGATGAAAAAATAACATGTGAACTCCACAGAAAGAAGATTGGTTCAAATACTCCATTGCATGCACTCAATGGACATCCGAAAAATGTAATCTGGAGTGTCCCATATGGGGAATTTGTGAGGTTGAGAAGAAACAACACTACTTTAGAATCTTATGATCGAGAGAGTAAGATTACAGCTGCTGGTTTCAAACGACAGATGTATCCAAAAAAGGTCATCGAGAGAGCCTTCCTGAAAGCCAGACTAATAGACAGACCAACTTTATTAGCTGGCAAGAAAGATGAAGAAAAACAGGAAGGGGAAAACAGCACACGCTGTATACTCACGTTTGATAGCCAAGCAAAAAACATCAAACACATTCGCAACAAACATTGGATTATCCTGTTGGCGGACCCTGACCTTGCTAAAAACCTCAAATTACATCCTGAGGTTACCTTTAGAAGAAACAGATCTTTTAAAGACATTTTACTGCCAAAAAGCAAGGTTTCCACAAATGTTCTCATTGTAATATGTGCAAATATGCAATAAATGGCGGAACTTTTATACATCCGGTTACAGGACACACAGTGTTGATCCAACAGTGGATCACCTGTAAAACAGACCATGTAGTCTATGCCCTCACCTGCGCATGTAAGAAATGGTACATTGGCAGTACAAAGTGTAAGTTAAAAATTCGTATACAACAACATGTGCGTGCAATCTTGCACAATGATGCGAATTACCCAATGGCGAAACACTTTGACCAATGCCACAATAAGGAAATAGACAGTTTCGGATTTGTTGGCTTACATAAAATTGAATTGGGTCCAAGGGGAGGTGACAAAGAAAAGCAACTCAGACAAAAAGAAACAAGGTATATATTGGACTTCGAGAGTAAACAGCCCAATGGGCATAACATTGATGAGGAACTTTACACCTTTCTGGGTTGCTAAAAGAGACTGCCCACTAAATCAGCCTAATAAATACTAAGGGGATATAAAAAAGGAAAAATGATTGAGTTCCCTGGCATAAAACACAAGAAATATTAGTCAAAAGGATTCTGCAGAGTGTCTAAATCAGTTTTAAACCATTCCTATCACAACTTTTATAAGGTGTTGTCTGGATAACGAAAAAGAAAAGGACTTAGAAGAAATTCCTGTTATGTTTGAGTAGTAGATATATTTGTTGCAGTTGTTTCAGTGTTTTTAATAATTTTGGGTATATGGTAATTGATGTTTTTGCTTCTATTACACTTGTGATGATTGGTAATAATTTTAACCTAAGGGTCGTGAGAGATAAATAGGAGAGGTCTAAGAGGTGAGGTGAACATATTCCGGAATGAAGATGGGTTGGCCTCCGGCATGATAGCTAGGGTTAAATATTGACCAGAGATAGGCCCAGCCAGATTTTATAACGTTTTTAGGTCCAGATATTTAGTGCGGAAATTCTAAAGTGACATGATATAAGCGAATCTATAAAACTTCCCCACTCGTGCCTTTTATAAAAATTAGGCAAGGTTTTTTTTACAGAGAAATGCTGCTATTGCACGTGTCACTTTAAATTGAAGAAGTGAAGGCTGCTAATGCACTAAGCACTTTATTAGTTAAAGAATGTGGGAAATGTATTTACAAATTGGATTTTAAAATTATTTGTATCCATGTTTGCATATTTATATTTGGTAACCTTGAACACAAGTTATTGTCCCTATTGCACTTGGCACTTTAATCTGAAGAGGGAAGGCAGAAACTGAAATGCACTAAGCATTCAACTGAAATGCACTAAGCATTCAAAGTATGCAAAAATGGAGCAATATACCATATATGACACTGTTTTGGAAGGTATACATAGCTGCTTGCACATGTCACTTTGATTTTTAACTCCACACTTTGCACTTTAGCCTATGGATGGGTAAAAGAAAACTGACAAACGGACTTGACAAGTCCGTGTTTAAACTAAATGTAACGGTACACGACCCACAATAGATGGGGGCCTTTTTGTTGAAACTAGAATAAATGCGGGAATGTTATTACGGAGGAGAAGGAGGACATTAAGAAATACGTTCATTAGAACGCATAGCAAAATCAATTACAAAATGCAGCAGATTGCAAAGTAATAGTGGCACCAGAGTGTTTAATGGTAAACCCAACCATTCAAAGATGTCCGGGATAGGAATGAAATGTTTGCGTGGAAGGGCGAAATTAGTCCTTTCACGATTGCTGCATTCTGTGTACCTCCTCCACTCCCTTTCTCCTCCCCTCCCCTTTTCCCCCCTCCCCCTCCCCCTGCCTCCCTCACGTTTTAAATGGCTTGGTAACAATGAGGCTAATTGTTGTGAGTAAGCGGCGAGTTGGCCGCGAAACGCGTGAACGCCTCGATACGAGGAGTGGTTGCACTTGGGAGGACCTGTTTATATTTTGGTCTTTTTTGCTTTCCATTGTATAATGCTTTTCCATGGATTTTTAAATACGACGTGATTTTTTTCCCTGTGAAACCAAATAAAGAACAGTTTTGATATTGAAACCAGCGGCTTGGATTCGACTTCTTTGTATTGGTGAGGGGTCACCAAGATACTGTGGAGAGTGCAGCTTGAATCCTCTACCTAACAGGTAGAAAAAACTATATATATATATATATATATATAATTTCTGAGGCTTGTGGAATCTGCTTAGATCACATGCTGTGCATATGCCGACATCTAGTGGAAGCTGCGGAGTATTAGAGTTTTTCGAAACTCGAAAATGTGTGTCAACACTGGGCGTGCCAGTAATACTATCCCTAGTGTGACGTCCACTGTACCAATGATCCTTCACGCGTGTAGGACCCTCAGATTGTTTTTTCCCGCCATACTGGTCGGAAGCATTCCGCGGAGTTCCCTGGCTTTAGCCATAATTTTGCTAAAAGTTAGAATGTTTCCCCGTTTCTTCCATACCCACGTCGAGTCATCGAAGTTCGAAGCTCGACGCCGGCCCGGAGAAGAAAACTACCGTCGAGAGCTGCACGACAGACTTTGGGCCTCGGAAGGCCTCTGGCCTCGGCCCTGTACAAGTAGGGAGAGTGGGGGGTGGTACATACTCTTCACTCACTTATATTCATATATATATATATTCCTACACACTAGCCCGCTGCCACAGGGTGCGTATGGAGGGTACCCCTTTCCAATTTTGCCCCAAGTGCAACCGCAAGTACCCTTGGGTTGACAGACACGCCACCTGTAACCTCTGCTTGCCGAGGGACCACCCTGAGGCAAACTGCAGAGCGTGTAGCCGGTTCAAGGTTAAGACTCTAAAGGACCGTGTGACCAAACGTTGGGCCCACCACGCCAGGCAACGAGAGGCCATGGAAGCGGAGGGCGCCTTCAATGATGGCAGCGACGCCGTACTATCGGACGGCGAGGGCAACGTGGCATCGAAAGACAGCCAAGCGCAAGGCCCCGACCTCGGAAGGTTGTCCGGCAGGGCAAGTATGGGGAAGACACCCGGCGACACGAGCGCTACCCACACCACTTCCACTAAACACTCGAAGTCGAACCGAGACTCGACGCCCGTGTCGAGTTCTCGGAAAGAGGCACAAAGAGAACGGTCCACCGAATCGGTGTCCTATGGGCGTTCTCAGTCAAGATCGCCACATGACACCAGACAACCATCCACTGTTGCCAAGAGAGCCTCACTCACCAAAGTAATGGAGGTACGATCGTCCGAAGACGAAGCCGACCACCATCCCCAGGCCGCACTCCAGAAGTCGGCGTCAGCAGACCCCGCAACGGCTGCTGCCGGGTCCCAACCCGAATCTCGACGCCAGATGTCAAAAATCCCTGAGAAGATGAAAACACCAGGAAAGCAGTCTTCCACTCACTGGGAGGGGGGAAAACAGCAGAAGAAACATTCTCAGCCTTCTTCTGCAACACAAAAACATAAGTCTTCTGTTAAACTAACCAAGACCCCTGCACAAGCCCATAGGTCCAGTCAAGATATTGCAGGGAAACCCTCCCAAGAAAGGGTAATCGCCAGCTCTAAAGAATGGTCCAGTGAGGATATAGACAGAGTTATGTATAGAATGTCATCCCTAGCAGACTTCTATGCCAAGAAACCTGGTCACTTCCTCTCCTATACCCCTGACGGGTCTACTCCCTCAGGGTCTAGGGACCTGCAATCCCCTGGTAAGAAACCTTGAGTTGAGGCACCAATTCAAGGTCGGTCTTCTGACCCTTTCTACGTACAGCCATACTCTAAGTATAATGAGGATCCACTACTAGATGAGGATCCAGCTTTGGCAACGTTGGACGACCAAACTGGGGTGGACTACTACGGGGATGACGAGGACCAAGAGGAGGACGAAGATGACCCAGAAGTCTACAGAGTAGACTCCCCAGTAGGCAAGGAACCTCCGGTTACCGACTCTCCAGTTGATAACCAACCTCTCCTAAATGAGGTTTTGTCTAGAGCGGCAGAACACTTCCGCCTAGATACTCGGGGAGCTCAGGAGGAGAGTGACTTTGCCGAGGAACTAGTGGGAGAAAAGAGACCCATTGCCCAGGCCATCCCCATTCTCAAGTCTATACAAAGCAGATTTGATCCTTCCCTTCTCAATCCGAACCTCCCCAGGGCAGTAAACGCCAGTATGGAAAAGTTGTTCAGGGCAGCCCAGTCAGACCCGCTGTACATAATGGGGCAACTGAAACCGGACTCCCTGGTAGTGACTAATACCCGAAAGAGGGCGGGAACGCCCTGATCATCGTCTGAGGCTCCCCCCGACATGGAGAGCAAAAAGATCTCAGAGTTGGGAAGGAAGGTAGCCTCCACTTCCGCCTACAAGGCAAGGATTGCCACCAGTGGGAACAAGTTGCTGCACTCATCGACTCCACACCGGAACCTTTAAAAAGCCAGTTGGCACAGGTTGCGTCGGAGGAGAGAGCTGTTTCCGGTTGCATCCTTAAGGCAATCTTTGATGCCGCGGATAACGCCGGCAGGCTGATTGCAGAGAGCACTGTTATTAAGAGGCATGCTTGGCTAAGACAATCAGGGTTTAAACCCGAGACACAAGCATCCTTAATAGACAAGCCGGTGGAGCCTGAGCTACTGTTTGGCAAGGCGGTAGAGGACGCATTAAAAAATGCCAAGGATGAGTATGAGACTCTGAAATCCCTGGGACAGTTGACCAACAAGCCCCCTAATCAAAGAGGGAATGGCAATTTCCGTCGCCCACGCGGCCAAAATTCACAAAGAGGCTCCAACTATTCTCAGGGGCAGGTACTCCATGGGGTAACAACCAGCAATCTACCCAAAATTACAACATGGGAAACAAGAGGGGTCGTGGTAAGGGTAGAGGCAGCCCCAGCAGAGGCGGCACGCCTCCTGCAAAACAGTGACGCCAAGATCAGGATCCCTTCCCACGTATCTCCAGTAGGGGGACGCATTACCAACTTCACCCAAGCTTGGGAAGGGATCACATCAGACAAATGGGTGCTGTCCACAGTGTCTGCAGGATACTGCATAGAGCTGCTCGAGCGTCCCAGAAACCACCCTCCACGACAAAAGGTACATTCCTTAGACCACCAGAAGATCCTCCTTGAGGAGATCGTCAATCTTCTAGAAAAGGACGTGATCGAACTCGTCCCGGGCAAACAGGTAAACAAGGGTATTTATTCAACTTACTTCCTTGTGCCAAAACAAGATTTGACAATGCACCCAGTTTTAGACTTACGCCCTGCAAACAAGTATGTCAAGCCCCAAAAATTTTGCATGACTACTCTCCAAGAGGTAATCCCCCTCCTAAAAAAAGTGGGATTAAATGGCAACATTGGACATGAAAGATGCCTATTTTCATATTTCCATGTTCCCAGCGCACAGAAAATTCTTGCGCTTCAAAGTGGACAGTCAGCACTACCAGTTCAAAGTGCTGCCCTTCGGTATAGCCTCGGCTCCAAGGGTATTCACCAAGGTTCTGACGGTGGTGGCGGCACACCTACGCAGGGAGGCAATCCCAATGTACCCTTACCTGGACGACCGGCTCATTAGAGGGGAAACCCCAGCAATTTGCAGTGCAAACATTCAAAGAACGATCGACCTCCTCTTCGAATTGGGTTTCTCCATAAACGAGAAAAAAAATCAAGTCTGGTGCCAAGCACCTCCAAACAGTTCCTAGGAGTTGTTCTAAACACACAAGAGGGGTTGGCCTTTCCATTAGAGGAAAGAATTTGAAATATACTGCTTCAAATTCCTCTATACCAGGCCGGTCGCCAGATAACGGTGCGCAAAGCGATGCGTTTGCTAGGCATGATGGCGTCATGTATTTATCTGGACCCCCACGCGCGCCTGCGCATGCGTCCCATGCAAGAATGGTTGGCGAAACAGTGGTCTCAGGCAAGTGGTCAGTGGGACTATCTAGTGGTCGTTTCGCCAACACTTGTACAAAGTCTTCACTGGTGGACAAGAGAAAACCTGTCAAAGGGGAATCCCTTTTACGATCCCGAAGTACAGGCTGTAGTCACAACAGACGCATCCCTGTCAGGGTGGGAAGCACACCTTCTTCACCACACACCTCAGGGTCTCTGGTCTCACACAGTGGCCAAGAATCATATCAATCTGTTAGAGCTTCTGGCAGTATTCAGAGCGCGTCAAGCGTTTGAGCCCCACCTGCTGAACCTGTCAGTGCAGATCTTGACAGACAGCACAACAGCAATGTTTTACCTAAACAAGCAGGGTCGGACTCGTTCGCCAAATCTGTCCAAGCTTGCCCAGAAAATGTGGATATGGGCACTCAGACGGAACATCTACCTGTCATCTCAACATGTTCCAGGGGAGCGCAATTCACTAGCATGGCAGAGATCCTCTCCCAAGAGAACACGAATGGTGTCTACACAGAGAAGTCGTAGAAGACATCTTCTCACAGAGGGGTTTCCCCAATATAGACCTATTCGCCACAAGCGAAAACAGACAATGCCCAGACTTCGCATCCAGGTTACCCCAACCAGGCTCCAAAGGGAACGCCCTGTGGACGAACTGGTCAGGGATGTTTGCTTGCGCTTTTCCACCAACTCCTCTAATGAGGAAGGTGGTCAACAACATGCACAAGGAATCGATGACGCTCATACTAGTTGCTCCCATGTGGGTGAGACAACCGTGGTTCCCGTACCTGCGCAGACTAGCAGCGTGCGAACCCATCAGACTCCCGTGCTGGTACAACCTACTATCCCAGCACCAAGGTCAAACAGTGCATCCTCAACCCAGCTCAATGAACTTGGCAGCATGGCTCCTGAAGTCATAGAGTTTGGACACCTCAACTTACCACAGAGGTGCATGGACATCCTAAAGGAATCTAGGAAGCCAAACACTAGGCACTGTTCTTTTGACAAATGGAAAAGATTCGTTATCTGGTGCCAAAATAGAAAAATCAACCCGGTTGGTTGCACTCCCTCCAATATTGTCACCTACATGATCCACCTGCTGGACGCAGGGTTGGTATTTAATTCACTTAAGGTACACCTGCCAGCTCTGTCAGCCTACACCACCTCCCATAACAAGGTTTTGTGGTGGAAAGTACCAGTGGTTAAAGCCTTATGGAAGGGGTAAAGAGACTCCACCCTCCAATTTCTAACTCACCACCGGGTTGGGACCTTAATGTGGTGCTTGCTAAGCTCATGGGGCCACCATTTGAACCCATGCATAAAGCCAGTCTTAAACACCTGACCTATAAAACTGCCTTCTTAGTAGCCATTACATCTATAAGAAGGGTCAGTGAAATTCAGGCTCTGTCATTGCAGGATCCTTTCTTTACTGTTCATAAAGATAAACTGGTTCTATGTACACACCCTAGGTTTTCACCTAAGTTTATTTCTAAATTCCATGTTAACAAGTCCATTGAGCTTCCGGCTTTCTTCCAAGAACCCAAGAGCTTGGCTGAGTTGAAACTACACACTCTAGATGTGCGAAGAGCGGTCCTCTACTATGTAGACAAGACCAGGCTGCTAAGAAAAACAGACCAACTGTTTGTCTCCGTAGCTACAGGCAAAGAGGGAGATCACATCTCTAAAGGTGTTATCTCTAAGTGGATTGTTAATTGTATCCAGCTGTGTTACTCCCTTTAAAAAATAAACTCTGCCTTTCACGCCAAAAGCCCACTCTACAAGGGGCATTGGTTCCACTCTGGCTTTCATTGCAAATGTACTCCTTGACACCATTTGCAAAGCAGCTACTTGGAGCTCTATTCAACCTTTTACTCAGCACTACTGCATTGACACTTATTCCAAGACAGATACCCAAGTGGGACAAGCGGTTCTAAGACATCTGTTTGCTCAGGACCCTTCTCACATCCCACGTCCTTCTTCTAATACTGCTCGCTAATCTATGCAGAGCATGTGATATAAGCAGATTCCACAAGCCTCAGAAGGGATACATTACTCACTGTAATCGTATTTCTGATGCTTGTATCTGCTTAGATTCACATGCAACCCACCCTTCCTCCCCTCTAAGAGAAGGCGCATGGATGCTTGTAGTCTTATCTTCCTTTATCTGCTTGGATAATCTGTACTCACGCTACTCCTCATGCTACCTCATGTCAGAAAAAATTCAATCTGAGGGTCCTAAATGCGTGAGGGATCATGGGTACAGTGGACGTCACAATAGGGATAGTAGTACTGGCACGCCCCAGTGTCGACGCCCATTTTCGAGTTTCGAAAAACAAACTGTAATACTCTGCAGCTTCTACTAGATGTCGGCCTACGCACAGCATCTGAATTTAAGCAGATACAAGCATCAGAAATACGATTAGGGTGAGTAATGTATCCCATATATATACATGCAATACGGTCCATCCCCTTTTATTTGCCACTTTTGTAGATGCTTCTACTTCCATCCGTTATCCAGTTAGAGCCCTTTGGTATTGACGCTTCCCCTATCGACCACTTTGCCTATAGTCCACGGAGCGCCTGTGGGGACCGGACAGGGATTTCTTCAAAGGGTCCCCTGCCAACTGTCTCAGGTCACACGTGTTGTACTGTCTCTCGCCACAGGAAAGTGCGGTCTTCCGGATAATGGTGGAAGATATTGAGCATCCGAGGGTCTGGACTTGAACCATCCTCTGCTACCAAGATGTGCAGTAGCACTTTTTGGGCGTTTGTTTGTATGTGCAGAATGGGATTGCCAGAATAAATGATCTTGCACCCAAATATCTGGACAGACTCAAATAATATGGTAAAATACTACTTTATTATCAGCTCAATAAAATAGGGAAACCTGGCGAGCAACAAGTTGTAGCCCCCACACTTTCGACCTCATGTATCATCCTTAGTCTCAGCTAAACAGATATTCTTTGTTCCTCGCACACAGATGTTTTCCAACGGCTTTCAGCTCTGCAGCCCTGGTCTGTCTCTGAGGTAGTGTGATCAATTAAACACGACACCAATATCCATCTTTCCATCATGGCCGCTTTACTCGGTTCTTCGATGTTCAGTTTCGGTATGGTACGGTGTCAGTTAAGGTATGGTTGTCTGAGTGCATAAAGTCTCTCGTATGCTCGATGCAGTATTGGAATGATGCCTGGTGTCATGCACCATGTCTTGTCCTTCTTCATCCAGTATGTCTGAGGTAAGGGTGCTGGTTCTACCAATGACATACACGTGTGCGCGTCTACGCTCACCCCTTTGCAAAATGTCCCTGAGGTGGTGGATGTCTTCTGCATAGATAAACCCTCGGCTAAGGACAGGCTTCTCTTTTCCCTTTGCAGTGAACTAAGAAAAGATTGTGCAGGAAGCCTATAAGGTGTAGGGTCACTTTGACAATGGCTGTCTTGCATGGGAGGTCCGCCACCTCCTTGGTCATCAGAATTTGCTGCTCTTTCAACAGGCGAATGCAAATAGGGACATTTATCTACAATGAGTCGCCACATATGTCCAGGTGAAAATTCTGCATTGTTTGTAAAACCCAGACATCGTCCGATTTCATGTTCACATGCAGTATTGATAGGTTGAGGGATATTCCTTTGTAGGTGACCACGACCACCTCTGCCCCTGCTTGAGAAGGAGTTGTCTTGAGAGCATAAATCCCAGAAGCCTAACTGGTATTTTCCTTGGGATCTGTTGTATGAATTATGAAAATGGCCAGGGGAGAAGACCCATTCCACAGACAGCGCTCGTCGTGTCCCCAGTGACCATCAACAATTCAGGGCAGATACTGCAAGGGCATTCTCCTTAGCAGAGCCCTTGTTTTGCACGTGCCATTACCATTGCTACATCCGTTTTTCCTTTCAAATCTAGCTTTCCCTGGATGGCAACACCACTTTTCTAATTTAATGATTGCTTGATGGAACTATAGTAAATTAGAAAAGCAACATCATTTTTAGAAATCGTTGCTCCGACAACAAAAGATGTTATGGGATTTTGCAGCTGGAAAGCACCACAGCTCCCCTCCAATCAAAATTGTGGTGCTGCGATCTGGAGGGGAGAATGTCGGCTTTCCACTCCAGCTTTAGACACAGCTCTCACTCTTCTCAGTGAGGTGGTGCACTGGCAGCATAGGAGAACGGATGAGGTTAGCTCTACTAGAAAGGCAAACGCAATAGTTAGAACGCATTGCTACATGCCATAACAAATACAGTAATAACCCAGCAAACAAGCTTGGATGCAACCAGCAATACCATTAGTCGTCAACAGCACCTAAATAAAACATAGGAACAATGCCATTTAGGTAGACAGTGAATAGAAAGAAACTCTCCTGCTGAAAACTGCAAGAAAGAGGAGGCATTTGTAGCAGGATGTGACGTGATAGGGATGGGCGTGCTAAGACTGTGCATTTAATACCACGTGATGTTTTACCTTCATCTGCAGAAAGCCCTAGGTACTCCTGGAGTTTGTAGTTTCTGTACCATGTTTTGCTTTGCTGCTAGAAGTTTAAAGTAAAGAAAGTGGAGCATAATACCCTTATCCTGGTCTTGCCATAGAATTAATTACTCAGCGCACTTAACGAACTGTGTACTTTGTGCACCTGTGTACTTTGTGCGACACACTCAAAATATGTGTCTATCCATCAGCACCTTCTGCGGCACAGCAGGTTCTCGGTTCAGCCCCTCTACCTCATTTCTACTTTGGAAAAGGAGGTGAGTTTAAAGTGCATGGCAGGATGCAGCTGCGTTAGAAGGACACTTATTGGACATGCTATAGCGATTGCCCCTTTACTGCAATCCAACTAAGAACACGCTCATTTGTGTTGTGTGTACATACGTGTAAGATGAAAACGTTATGTCCAATAAAAGATGAGTGTGACCTTTTCCTAGTGACGTTACTGCCCTTTTAAGTAAAATGAAATTAAAACAACACATTCACTCTGCGCCCGTGTGCAGCTCCTTAGCATAAATCCAAAGTGGTTTGTGCCAAAATGCTGAGCTCACACATTCACTTCAGGACCAGTCCCATTATGACTTGGCATTCAATCTGCAGTGACTGCCTTCCCCAGTGGCCCCATTACCTCAACGGCAGGTTCCTCGGTGGCCGATGAGCGCCATTAATTGCACCTCCTTCATTCCACTGCTGTTCAATTAGACTTGCATCAGAACACTACTCCAGCAGCATTACTCCAAACACATAATAAACTGCATGCTAACAAAAGGCAAAACGCCTCTAAAATCAAAGCATATTTCCCCAAAACGAACTGTTTCCTGATAAAAGAACCAATCATTGTTACTTTAGAAATGAACAATTGGCAGTCGTGCTGGGTAATTCCTTGCTAAGTGGTTCACAGTGGTTCCAGATGTTTTGCCAGGTTTCAGTGATTTGTGGATCTTGGCTATCTAATCAGAGTGCTCCAGCGTCCCTGGCAGGTTCTGCAGTGACTTCAAAAGAGGGAATCCGAGGCCTAGATGTGTAAGAGAAGTTAGGGATTCGGGCCCATAGTCTATTTTCCTATTTAATAATAATCATTTTGTATTTCTATAGCACTACGAACCCTCGGGCATCTGAGCACTGCCATGTGTGGTGCTCATTTATCGAGGTCAGAAGGATGAAAGGCTGAGTTTGGCCCTGCTGGGATTCGAACCTGCGTCAGCAGGCTCTGCACGGATGTGAAAGCGAGCGCCGCTATCTGGTCTTTACACACACCGCAAACATCAATTCGTGATCTATAACAGCTTTTAAAACTTGCATCGGTCCTGTTATAACACCATTACATTGTGTATATAATCCCAATATTTATATGCACATTATTTTCACCAATTTTCGATCTTGGGTGTCTGGTTCATCTATGTTCTTATTTCGTTAAACATTAGAGGAGAATCGAACACACATGTATCACAAAACAAGAACCCCCCTGCGTTCCCTGCTGATGGGGCAACCAAAGCTCCTCAAAGAAGCTCATTTGGCGCCACAGACTCTGGGACGGGCCTTGACCACCACTCATGCCTAAGGCTTATGATTATCATGCTACAGCAGCGGTGTGAAGGAGGCTGCACTAGGTGAAAGATGTGAGATTTTGAATCAACTTTTATATCCATGGGTGTGGTACCTAGCCATTGTCATGCAAAGGCTCCAGAAGACATTGTGTGCGGTCAATAACATTGTTATGCACATGGCAGTGATAGAGGCATCTTTTGGTACTGGGGTCGAGTGGCTCCTGAATGGGCACTGACATTTTAAACGATTCAAGGTCAGGTGAATAGAATATCTTTAGTAAAGGGGCATTTACATCGTCTACACATTATCGCAAACGAGCAAGTTTAGGAAGAGAGCCCCAAGTAAGGAGCGGGAATCACGTATTTCTCACGAGAAAATGTTTAAAATGATTTTTTGACATGGTCCATTCTGCAGCATATTTTTTGAGAAAAATTGATTAGAAAGCCATTCCATTTACAATTGATGTTTTAGGTTAACACATGAAAAAATCCAGCAAATGCCATTTCACCAACATTACACAGGAGCATTTGACATGTTCATGGTGCCTGAGTTCACAATGTTTACCAGCATTGCCATTGCAAGTCATTTTTATGCCACTGCGCCCATGATACATTCCAGCATTGCCAATGTAAATCATTTCATGAAGCTGAGTTTATAATAAATGCCAACATTTCCAGTGTAAATCACTTTGATTTCGTGGCCACAATTTATGCCATTATGGTCACTGTAAATAACATTAATGAATCTGCAGCCACAATCAATTCCAAAATTCTCAATATAGAAAATGGGATGATGTTGCACAAATAATATAAGCGAGCAATGCCACTATCAATGAAGTCCATGAAGCAGCACCCTGCCGCCAAACACTTGGATGCATTGCGCACACCAACACATAACCCACACACACAACCCCACACACAAAGCTCACTCACACAATACATCAGAAGCAAGAAGTAAGGACATGTGCAGCCTTGAAATCTGCCAGTGCAGGAAGGAAAGAACCAGAAAAGAGGCCTTATCTGTCTATGCCGCCAGACTCTGGAACCTCTTCCACATCAACACAAGACACAGACCCTCACTTTTATATTTCAGGAAGGAGCACAAGACCCTTCTCTTCAAGGAATGGCTTCTCGCTAACACCTAAGTCCACACACCCTCTGCTCTCCACCTAACATGAGACTGGGTGAGCTTCTCCCCCTGGTTTTATCCGCTCCTTGCTGCCAAATTGCCCACCCTCCCCCATGGATAGCTCCCTACCCTCTTATATTGATTTCTTGGAGGGAGCGCTTGCGATCTGCTCCCCTCACCCTATACTTTCCCCCTGTGACTTGTAAAGTGCCCCGTTGATTCCCAGAGCTAGTTCCATGCTCAATAAATACCCTAATAATCGTAATGGTAGTAGTAATAATAATAACAATCATAATAAAAATCATGAGACATTGCAAACATGTCTTTTGAGTTACTTAGCATGGTCTTGTGATCTTGGGTGGTCATTTTTGCACCCACTGCATATTGTAAATACATTGCTCTGGCTCAGTTTGTAAATAGATTGCTGTTCATTGATAGAATATTCTAATTCAGTATATACAAAATGTAATAATTGGTTAAATTGCCCCATTCAATAAATAAGTATCCCATGTGAAAGAGTATGGGTTTAAATGGCACCAGTGCTGGAAATTGACAGGATGTACTGAGGGAACACCCCCGCTAGTTTACTGCAGTGGCAGGTAGGGGGAGGCGAATTTTCAGTGATGTGGGTGGGACTGTGGGGTGGAGCTAAGTGTTGAATAATGTGGGTGTACTGAATATTGGATGCTTGCTGCTGTGCATATTATCATCATTATTGTATTTATTGAGCACTTTCCTAGCTTCGGGAAAGCAACTGAGTGCTTTACTGAGGTATACAAAAATACAAATACATAAAAGAGCGTTTTACAGAGGTATACAACAGTACAGAGGCATAACGCAATGCTTTTCAGAGGTAACAACAGAACAGATATTCAGCGGGGGTGGGATCAAGAGTGGCACTGAGGAGGGCTACAGCTGTACCGGGTGGCGGGGGCAGAGCGACGGGCAGTGTGTTGCAAGTCAGGTAGCGCAAGGGGCCAGGTGATCCTTTCCTTTTTCTGCAGATGCAGATTTCAAGTCTGCATGTGTCCTTGCTTCTGGCGGTAGTGGTGGTACACTGTCATCCAGAGATGCTGAGTTTCTCCACTAGGTAGCTTGAGGGTGACTTGAGGATGATTGACTTATAGATGATGCAGCCAGACTTGAAGGTAATTTGTGCATGCAGTGGGAGCCAGTGATGGTCGATGAGGGCTGTGGTGAGGTGGTCGTATCTATTTAGACCGTGATGAGGCGTGTGGCCGAGGGTAGGACACTTCTCAGGGGCACAAGGGAGGACGACGGGAGGCCTTCGCAATGTGCATTGCCCCCATCCAGGTGGGAACGGACCAGTGCTTGAACAGTGGATATAAAGCTGTCTGGAGGGAGAAAGGGCTTGACTTTCCACAGGAGGGAGAGCTGATACCAAGCTGTTTGAGATTTGCGCAGCCCTACAGATAAGGGGTGTACCAGCCACTTCTATTCTCTAAAAATTGGCAAATACTCCTCAAAGATACAAATATGGAGTGTAAATACTCCCAACAAAAAATAAGAAAAAGACATGTAGAATCTTGTGCCCCTGCTTTCACTCTCATAGCTCCATGGATATGTTTGGACCAGTAGTGCGCGTAGTACCACAGAATGAAACAACTATTTTAACTGCCTGAATGGAAGAAGTAAATATGAATCTTTTAATGTGCACGAATAACTAGGTGCACATAAATACATATTACAAAACAATTTCAGTTTTTCAGGTAAAACATATTTTTTTCCTCGCTTATAAAATACTATTATTGGGAATTGGACTTATGTTTTTACTCCCTAAAAAAAATTTTTACTCCCAGCTTTAAGAAATAAGGAGTAAAATACTCCCACTTCCAAATCTTATCTGGAGCAATGGCTATGTGTGTCTTGAAGGAGAGGTAATTGTCGATGTGGAACCCAAGTGATTTGGCGCAGGAGGTGAGCTCAGACGTGAAGCCCTCAGAGTTCATGGTTAATAGTCAGGTCGGTATGTCTGGGTATTCAGTGTTGTTGGTGAGGAGTAGCAATTCTGTCTTGGAGGGATGGAGCTTCAAGTATGAACTGGACATCCAAGTCGGGATCAGCAAGAGGCAGGGTTTGTACCTATGGATGTCCATGATGGAGTTGATTTTGAGATATAGCTTTGTGTCGTAGGCATATTGGTGGATGTGGATGTTGTGTGTGACTGGGAGGGCTCCCAGCGGCTCCATATGTAGATTGAAGATCACTGGGGAGAGGATGGAGCCCTACGGGACTCCACAGGTGACGGGTAGCATTGGCAATCTAGAGGAGTCCATCTGAACAAATTGATGGCGGTTGGTGAGGTGGTAGGTCTTGAACCAGTGTAGGACAAGGTTACTGATGTCCATGTGCCGATGTAGTGTGTCCATAAGTACCTGGTGGTCTACTGTGTCCAAAACAGCTGAGAGGTCGAGTAGAACCAGGAGGCAGGGGTGGCCGTCATCAAGGATGTTGAGGGCATCGTCGACCAACTGTACGGTTGCGGTCTCTGTGCTGTATCTGGGTCTGAACCCAGATTGGTAGGTTTGGAGGAGATTGTTGGTGACAATGTATTGCTGGAGTTGTGCGGCTACCTCTTTCTCAGTAATCTTACCCAGGAAAGGAAGAAGGGTGGTTGGGCTATAGTTACCTAGGTTGTCGGGATCCAGGGTGGGTTTCTTTAGTAGAGGGAGGATTTGTCCTTTTTTTAAGGGTCGATGGGAAGGTGCCTTGAGTTAGGGAGCTGTTGATGATCTCTAGGTAGGGAAGGAGATCTTCTGTGGGGATTGTCTTGAGGATGGATGCTGGGAGGATATCTGTATATGATGTGGCTTTCAGGGTAACAAGGGCTTTTATTTTATTTATTGGTAATTTGTAATGGGCACTGTACAGCATATTTGTGTTTCAAGGTGCATCAAGACAAGGGGGGCTAGGGAAAAGGAAGATGGAGGGAAATATATCAAAAACAAACATTCTAAAAGGTATTGAAGCATTTGAAACGAGTAAGTGCTAAAGCAAAGAATTGGGCAGGGAAAAGGGAGATGGGGAAGTGCATGAGGCGGGTTCAAGGGAGTAAACAAACAAAACACGTTCCGACTAAGACATGAGACGATTTGGAACGTGCAAGTGCTAACAACGTAAATGCAAGGAAAGGGGGGTAGAGGTGGAAGAGGGGATAGGGAAGGGATAAACAACAATGATCTTACTATGCTACTGGGCAGTACAGAGGGTGGAAGTGCTAAAACACAAAAGAGGGGGCGAGAGGAGGGAAGCCAACCTCACAGTGCAGGTGCTGCAGCAAAGCAGAAGATCAGTTAAGCCAGCAGCGCCAAGGCAGAGTAAGTAGGGAGCATTTTGCATTGCATAGAAAATTAAAGCATGATGGAAAAACAAGCAATGGTAAAGAGGAGAGGTCAATCAGAAAAAGGAGCAAGGGGGAGGGGAAAAGTGTCAGGAAGCAATTGCAAAAATAGAGGAACGATTACAGAAAAAGGAAAGCAGTGTCATTGCAAGTGTTGAGCCATTCCGAGGCTCCAGAGACAAGACAACAGTCAGTAGAAGGAGCATATATCCCAGTTGCGGTGCCGGGAAAAGCTTGTAGGGATCATGGTAGTGAGGAAAGACGTCATGAGAAATCTGTGGGGTCTGCAAGGAATGCCAGGCACAAATTTGGAAAGATCCAACTGCAAGGATCTGGGTGAATGCTTAGGCGACAAAAAGGCATAGAAATGGCCAGTAAGAACATGGGTCAGGGAGGGGATACAGAGGAAGGGACCAGGTGCAGCATGAAGGAGTAAGGCAGAGGAAGCAAGGTAAACAACAGATGCCAAAGCTTGCTGCAATGCTTACCTAGGATTCCTGAGGAGAAGATGCATCCATCAGTCAGGTTAAAGCAGACAGAGAACCACATCCACTCAGCAACAGGAGGGAAGGAGCTGGAGGGGGTTGTGGCACCCCAGTCTGGCCAGATAGGCCAGACAGGGACAAAGGCCTTACTGTGCGAATTAGTAGGAAGCCAGCTTTTGTCTGCTGGCTGCCCCTGATTGTCCCAGTTGAAGAAAGGGTGGCCAATCCGCCTCGCGGAGGTTGCCACAAGGACAGCTGAAAGAGGGAGAAATGCTATCAGCCCTTTTGGCATGGCCCGGGGACATGGTGCCCCACATTATAGCCCGGCAAGGGCCTCCCATCCAGTAGGCATCAGGTGAAGTGCAAGGGCCTGCAGGCTGTGGGCAACAGGTAAGGTGGAGGAGTAGTGCCCAGGGATCCCACAGCCTGCAACCTCATACGGGAGTCCTCTGTCGAGAGTGTCTTGAATGTTGTCCAGGTGTGGAGATTTCGTGAGGAACGAGGTGAGGTGGGTCTGTGGATGCAGAGCTGGTGTCTATATGCTGGCACATCTTACTGATTTTGTCAATGATGAAGGTGTTGGCAGCAGATTTTCTTTTTTGATGGAGTGTGGTATGGCAGGGGCGTGTAGCGGGTTGACGCAGTGCTTGACTGCTTTGAAGAGGCCCCTGTTTTTTTGTTGTTGTCAGCTTCTGCTATGGTGTTCTGATAGTAGGAGGCCTTGGCTGTGTTGATGAGTTGCCAGCGGGTTGCTCGGAGTTCCTTGAGGAGCACCAGGTCGTATGCGGTCCTGACCCAGTACCAGGTTTTCTCTTGTTTCCTGATGACTCTTTTGCTGAGGTTGAGTTCTTGCATGTACCAGGATTCTGATGGTTTTGGTTTGCAGGTGCGTTGTTTCAGTTTCAGAGCCGCGTGTCGGTTGATGAAGGCTGAAAGGGAGGTGTTGAGTGTTTTCAGTAGAGTCTTGCAGCTCTCGCAAAAAAAGTGCAATATGGGAACATAAGAATGACCACCAATGTATGTAGTGTGGAAATAACATCTGATCCAGCGAACCAAATCGGGTAGTAACGGGCCAGGGCCCAAGTTCTAGACGTGAGGGCCTTAACAATGGACCCTGGTGCCATTACCACACAATCCGATTTGTCGGATCAGGTATTATTGCCATTGGCAACCTGAGTTTCCATTCCAGACACCCAGGGAGCTGATAGCAATGCATTTTGTTTGAATGAACGGGGCTCCTCGTAGAGTCCCATTCATTCAAACAAAATGCTGACTTAAGAAGGCCTCCATGGAGACGGAAGGCGGGGCTTCATGTAGAGCCCCTCTTCCATTTCCACAGTGGCCTAGGACAGAGACAGGAGCGGCTTCAGTGGTTATGCAGCTGCCAAAAGAATAGGGTGAGTGGGTTAGAGGGGTAGGGAGGGGAAGAAAAAACGTTGCAAGGATGTGTGTGCAGGGGGGGTGAATCGGGCTGCTTTTAACGTGGGCTTGGATCGTGGGATTCAGCCCGCGATCCAAGCAACCTGATTGGTGGGCTTCCCTGCCCCGGGTGACTAATAGTAAATCAAACGGCCATTCCTTCTGAGCATGCAATGCACACTGGGACTGATGCTCATTTCATCTTTCAGAATAGTCATCATGACAGGAAAATGTGTACAAAGCCTGAAACATATATACATGTTTGTACCATTTCATTGTTTGAGTTTGGGCTGGCCTGGTGAGAAAAGGACGACTTTTCAGATGCTTTTTGTGAAGTCACATTTCACTGCATGCATTGAGACTCCAAACGCACAACGTTCAGAGGCTCGCTGGCTGCAGTCAGTAGTAGAGGGAGGTGTGGGAGGTTTGGGTCTCTGGTCTACACTGAACAGCACTCTGGCAACACAATATTTACCAGAGCATAGCTCTGTTTTGTTCCAGCCCAATTCCTTCCCTTAATGGCACAATAATCCCTGGGTGCTTTGCGTAAAATCGAAGAGCAATTTAGGAACATACAAATGTGCATAGATGTTGTAGATTTACCATAGGTCTGTGAAAATGATGTAAGCATGCAACTATTTTGAGCTTACAAGGCACTCTTGGCATGTTGCTCATTTCATTTGTCACAATATTCACTCTAACAGTAACATGAGTCGTACCAATTTGGAAATACTTTTCTTTTAGGTGTGAGGCTTGCGCTGAGCAGAAAACAACTTCTCATTTCACTAGCTGCATTCAGTAGATACAGAAACAATGGGCCTCATTTTGTGTGTGGCGGTCCTGGGCAGACTCCAAGGAAATCCACCCCCTGGCATGTACTTTGGAAGACATACTCTCCTTCTCTGCATACCTCGCCCACTGTGGCGTGCAGGTGGACACCTGCCGCACTTACCTCGCAGCCATAGGGGCTAACAGGAAGGGGGCCTTTTCCTCGTCCAATCAGATTGTCAAGAAACATTTGGCGGGGCTCACAAGGCTCTACCCACCCATCAGGAGGCCACATCCCGTGTGGGACCTGAACATGGTCTTGGGCGCCCTGGCGCACAAACCGTTTGAGCCAATGGCGTCCGTGGACATCAGGCTGGTCACCATTAAGACGGCCTTACTAGTCAGCCTCAACTCGGCTCGCAGAGTCTGCGAAAACCAGATGCTTGTCACCTCAGAACCATATACTACCTTTCACAGGGACAAAGTAGTCCTGCGGACACACCCAGCATTTCTGCCTAAGGTGCCGTCTGCTTTCCATTTGAACGAGGAAGGAACAGAGGGTTCTGCACTGCCTGGATGTCAGGCGGGCCCTGAAATTTTACCTTGACAGGATCAAGGGCTTCCGCAAATCAGACGCCCTGTTTGTCACTTTCAGAGGTGCAAGACCAGGCTATCAGGCCTCCATATCCCGCTGGAAGGTTGCGGCCATCAATGAAGCAAACGAGGGCCAGCACAAGCCGCTTCTGGCGAACATGCACGCCCACACAGTCAGGGCCAAGGCAACCGCCATCGCATTCCAGCGATATGTCCCTTGGCAAGTCATAAGCAGGGTGGCCACTTGGGCAACTCCCTCAGCTTTCTGCAAGCATTACTTTTTGGATGACGGCTGTAGATCAGATGCCGCTTTCGGGAGGGTCTCCGTGGGGCTTCATTCAGTTGTAATCGCCCATGCAGTATGGAGGAAAGGGGATGGGACGTAAGCGTAATTATAAGTTACTCACCGTAGTGATTAAGGTACTCTTAGTCCGTAGTCCCCTTTCCTCCATATGTCCTACCATCCTCCCCTCTACTAATACTGGTGTCATTAGGCAACGTTAATCTATTGTCGATGCGTCAGTGGGGACTAAGGAGTGGTGCCGGAGGGCGGAGTCAGGGCAGCACATGCTCCGAGGGCCGCACCCCCGCACGCCTCTAAATTTAAAGGGGAAGAAGGTTTTTTCTGGTGAAAAAGGTTCCTTCTCCCGTCCCTTGGAAGGGATGCCCATGCAGTACGGAGGAAAAGGGACTATGGACTAAGAGTACGTTAGTCACTATGGTGAGTAACTTATTTCTTTAAACACTTATTTCAGCACCTAACTCATGGCAATAACCAGCAGGGCGCTGTACAGTAGACAAATCAAAACAATTTTAAAACAAAATAATAGGAGTGCAAAAAACCCTAAATTATGCTCACAAAAAGTACTTACATCTTTCATAAAAGCAGTAACCGTTAATGCAGATGGGTCTTACATTTTATTTGGCCTGCGGCATAGAATGCCTGATATGAGCAATTGTGCCAGACTATAGCTCAGGTGCAATCCGCTCACCTTGGGAACAGGACCATGGCACGCACCATAGGATTGATCGCCGGACAAGCGCTTAGAACCTGGGTGAGTCCGGGATGAAGTGCTACATCAATTACCAACATTAACACCAGTGCCAAAATCCAGGAATGGCCAGTCTGTCCACCTCCTGGCTGCGAGTAGTTCGTCAATCTCCGGATAATTGCAACATCTTGGCCAACTAAAAGGGCTGTCTCACGGCCAGGTCCTTCAAATTTAATGTGGTAAATCTGAAATGCAAGAGGGTAGTGCAGGGTAGGCTTATGAAGCTGCACAAGAATTGGACACGCTCTTTTCAATGTAATGCAGGAATCCTTAACTGCACTGTAACAGTGCAAGGAAATCTAACCAATAAAGCTGTGCGAGAATTGGAAGACATTACTTTCAGGTGCCTGTGTCAAAGCGCAAGGCAGGCTTCAGAGGGGGCAGGGAAGAGGCAAGTGGAACATGTGGCATGGCATTGAGCGTACTTTGCAGTATCTGAATGTTGAGGCCGCTACAATGCAAAATATGCCCTTCCACCTACTAATGTGCACTGATTACGGCGTTGGCCGTGAGAATCGGGAATGCGTTATTGAAGCAGCAGGGTGGCTTCTCAAGGTCCTACAGTCAATAGGAAATCATATTAAACTGACGAAAAATCTAAAATCATGAGCAGGAGCACAAAGGTTGAAATGCCAAAAAATGTTTTGTATAGGACCAGAAATTTGAGAAAGTACATACATGTAGCTGCTTAGAACCTCCTTGTGTCTAAATCAGAAGCGGGCACACAAATTAAACTACTTGGTTATAGTCACTGTAAAATCTGATGTTTTTGCTATGAACGTACCAAGATTTCAGAAAAGTGATGATCCACAAGATCTGGGAAATAGATGTGGTTCCCGTAAGCATGTTACATCACCGAGTGTTCTGTGTACACATATATGGCCTCTTAAAGATTCTTACAACATGGTTTTAAGATACTGTGAGGAATGTGTCCCTTCTCCCCAAGGGGAAGCGCCCCACTTTCCCGTGAGGCTAGGGAGGTGAGCCCGCTCCGCAACACCCTGCTTGGGGTCAAGGCAAGTGGGACCTCACCGGTAGAGACTCCACCATTGGGGGGAAGGACTCCCGTTCCTGTGATGCCTTGAAGGTGATTTGTCTTACATAATGGAACATTATCAATTCCATAAAGATGAAGTGAACGTATGCTGTCCACAACAGAAAACTAAGACTATCCCTTTAAATCAGTCACTCCAATGGACTGTGCCGAGGTTGCTGAAAAGGGATGATATGACGAGAGAGAAGGGGGAAAGGCCAGACATGCCATAGAGACAGCGAGAGAGTGTAAGATGCCAAGAGAAGCTGGAAAGCAGAGAGAATCAGCGGAAACCCCTGTGCATAGCAGAGCAAAAGGAGGCGGAGCTCTCACAGAACCCAGGGCCTGCGTAAGTCAGTCGAACTCCGAGACAAAGATGCTGGGAGACCGGCATATGAGAATAGAAGAAAACACAGCGTGATTGAAGAGAGGGTTCAATGGTGGCGTGAATGCACAGCAACGGTGGTGGGCAGTCTGCCGGCAGAACAGCACTGATACAATTGGGGTGAGAAAACTCTCAAGATACAGAGCAAGTTAGATTCTGCAGACGCGAATTAAACACACGTGAACCAGACTGTATGACAAGTGAGCCGCAGAGCCACGAAGAAGCAGAAAGAGAGTCCAAACCTTACCAAAACCAGTGATGTAACTCCTCAGAACAGAAGGTAATGCGGGACATGGTATTACCGGACAGTTAAGAGGGTCTCAATGTAACTCAAACAAAATTCGTCCCAGTGCTAACAAGAAAAGTATTAGGAATAAGTGGAGGAATGAGAGCAGGGTTCATGAAAGACATAGGTACATGAAATAAACACAGTCTGAGAGAAATAGAGTTGACAACTCGTTGCCTTGGGAAAAGGGAAAAGCCATCCCATGTCCCAAGGATGAGAAAGAGAATATAATAGAGAACATTTTTGGAAATAAGTCGAGGAATGTGAACGATGTTCATGGAAACCAGAGCTACATGAAATGCCCAAAGTGAGAGAGAAGTAGAGTTGAAAACTCGTTAACTTGGGAAAAGGGAAAATGTCAGCCCATGTCCCGAAGATCAGAAGGAGTTTCTAATAAATCAAGACATTTGGGAAATAAACACCCAGGAGACCAGAAAGATAAAGCTCATACATGAAACAGCACTCTGTGAAGAGAGTCTAGAACCTGACAAGAAAGAGAGAAGGAATTTATACAAAAGTAAGAGTGTAGACATAAATGGAGAGAATACAACTATCAGTCCCCTACAAGAGTACTTAATCCAGAGGATGACCAGAGAGTATGGGGGTCATTACGAATTTGGAGGCAGCCATGGTGCTATTTGCACCATGGCTGCCTCCAAAGTCCTGTCCAGGTCCGGGTTCCCTGAATGGGGACTTACCGGGTCATGCCAACCTTGGAGGACCCAGTAAGTCCCCATTCAAAATACCCATCCCCAGTCCCATTCGAGCCCCCATAGGGCTCAATGGGAATGGGGAGGGAGCTAATAACGGGCCCGTTATTAGCTCCCTGGTCCCTTAGCGGATCCCGCTTAGGACGGCTAGTTTTACCAGCCGGCCTTAGCGGGACCCGCTAAGGGACCTCGTAATGCGGCGGTAAGGGCTTAACGGCACTGGCATCCTTACCGGCGCCGTTAACCCCTTACCGCTGCACTCGTAATGACCCCCAATGTGTGGTTTATTTAGTGGAACGAAGGAACATAGAAAACCCTGTGAGAAAATACAGCAAACAGGAGAAGGGGGTAATTTACATGTACTTAGTTAATAACATTGGTGGTTGGATCAGATAGGTTAGTTTTGGACAGTGGACAGACTTGTTTTTAGACATTCCTCCTGACTGACTAGCACCTTAATTAGAAACATAGGTAGGGAACACCTCATAGCTATAGGAGGAGTTAGTCCTTATTTATTTTAGGACACATTTCAAGCTTAAAATATTTTCACAGCCTTCGTGTCCTCCTCCTGATCCTCCACAGTACTGTCCCAGTGATTCAGGTGGGCACCTTTCGTAGAAGGTAATTCCCAAGGAGGGACAACATAAAACATAATTTAGTCTGGACCAGTCATCTCTGGGCTGTAAGAACATAGCATTAACCACTTCCGGGTTCCTTTATTGTTAGCAAGCAAACTCTTGCTTGAAGCACATTATGACTGCCAACTCTATGGCATGCTGAGACACTCCTGGAGTGTGATGGTGAAGAGAAACGTTAACGTATGTCCAAATGCGAAGGCTAGCAATAACAGAACGCGAGAGTGGTTTATTAAAAAATAGAACCCTCCTTATTGTGCTTTATTTTTTTTATGTGGCTTACCTTTGAAAAAGAGAAGTTAAGTTGTGCATAAGCAGTAACATCGTCCTGTAAAATGTACACCAGTATCACTGCGTGAGTGTTTAAATCCTCACTACCCAAACAAAGCAGATAGAGCAGTTTGCTCCTTCCAGCCACAGGAAGGAAAGGGAGCTTGAAAGAGGGTTATCTGCCTCTTACACCGTCCAGGAGGCGAGCAATGCAGCAGCAGGCTCCACAAGTGCCAACCATAACCCTAGTCCACCATCCATCAAACTCTGAGACAGCCGGCAGTGGACTTCGAGAACTCAACTCAGCCTGGCCGTGAGGGCAGGCTTGAAGGACACATGCTCAGTCTTTCTCTGCCCAAAAAGCCAAACATTTACACTTTTATTTATTCATGACATCTGCAATATCCGTACAAAAGCCTGGAAATAATGTTCTTATTACAGAATAGTTGTGACATCACAACTGACCTATAATAACAAAATGACATCAGAACTGCTACGTAATAAACTATTATTCTTTAGTTATAACTTCACAATGCCTGCTGCTTGAGCCAACAAAGGTCAGAATTCCAGCTGTCACTGCAGCAGTTCATTAAAGCCGTTACAAGCTTTTCAAATTCCTTGCTTGTAAAATAGTTCTCTGTGACACTTTACAATGTTTAATTTGTGCACTGCTAAAGTTTAAGAAATGTGAACAAGAAGATCAATAGACATGCGAGTTGCTTAGGTGGCACCAAGGATGGAGCATAGACTTGCTTCAAGAAGCGGCAAAGCACTTTACAGAGAACAGTTATGTCATGGCGGCATGTAAACCACAAGTTTCATAGTGTACATACAGCATTTTGCTTGAAACCAGAATATTACGGAAATTAGAACCTAATGGAGATCTCAGGTGGGAATTATTTTTCTGGACAGTGCTAGTACTGTCACCCTGTAGTTTTGTATACTGGCATTGGTGTTGCACACATTTACAATGTAACTATGAACTTATTTAAAACATAACTTCTTAATCCATGTTCGTTTTATGTTTAAAACATGGTTTAAATGCACTCATTTTGACTAATTTTATTCAACATTTTCTTGGGGGATACTCTCAACCCCCTTCATAAAAGGGTTGGGCTCACGTGCTGTGCTTGCTCCTTTGGCGAAATATGGGGCCACTTTTGAAAAGAATTTCCAGTGCCACTTTTAGTTCCCAGTCCAGCCCTGGATGTTCAAAGCAGCCAGAGAGGAAGGAATCCATGAACAGAGGAAACGGGGAGCAAGAACGACATAAATTGGCCTGGATGAAATCCCATCATCTGACCTGTGGATAGTCGCAGGTCTGTCTGTGAAATGAAGTGTGACTTGTAAATATTCGCAGATCAGCTTGAGTTCCTGACTTCCCAGCCCTCCCAAACCTTGCCTTTTGAAAATGATATTGAATCAGTGGGTGGAGGGGTAGAGTGGGCGGCCACCCTTCCTGACTTCCCCCTGGTGCCCAGTGTGCCCCCCAGCCTCCCACTGGTGCCCTATTGTCCGCCCTGGCACCAAAAGCCGACTATGCTGCTGTATTGAAGCACTGCAGGGTAGTGCAGGACAGTCAGAACAATGTGTAATGTTTCTTACATTTATCAAACCCAGCATGCATTTTAAACTTCACCATAAACAGCGCAATAGACCTAATAGAAGGATTACTTTTGGCTATACCATTTGCATACAGATGGCAAAAGGCAGGGTTCCTTGTATGTCAATATGGAAGAAAGACAAGCTTCTGCTATATGGTATTGACTAGCAGAAGGTAGTCCATCACCTATGTTTTGAACACGGGCTGGGCTCTCACCAAGACAATAGTGCAGATTAACGTATGAGTACTCTGACTTGGTCTGCTCTTTGTAGCGCCGTAGCGCAAATCAGACATTTCTGCCACTGACCTCATTGGTAAGCCCAGGATTTCAAGTCAGCCTGACGTGTTCAACTTTTGGAGGCCAGCTAACATGCTTTTAGAGTACAAGAAGGTGCACTTGCAAACACAGAAAGCTTAGCTTATCATAACTTTTCTTAATATGGTACGGAGAGGCATGGTGCAAAAGAGTTCTATGTAGATCACTGAGACAATACAAAACTACATTTTTCTGCTATATCTATTGCATGTCAATAGTAGACAATAGTCTTTGTTCTGTGTAAATTGTGGATGGTAGCATTATAGGAGATGCACACAAATGAGAACCTGTTTATGGTTTCTTAATTATGGAGGTTGCTTTCATATATTGTAAAATAGGAGTGAATTCAACCTAGGAGATTGGGAGAAATTCAGTCTAAATGAGAATAGACTTATTTTGCATAGCCGAAGACTTTAGACGAAAGTTAGGAGTTTTCCCAGCACTTTGGTTACACACAGTTTGTTTCTTGTTCAATCTGATGAATTTGTTCTAAAAGTGAGTGTCTTTGTTTGAAGACATCGTACAGGGCATATTTTTCAGATGTTCAAGCCCATCAGTTATCACTGCTCATGTTTTTGATTGTTCTGTTTTTTTGTAATGCGAAGAACAGCAATACCCTCTATGTAGTGATGTACTCTATATAGGGAGTGGGGTACAGCATACCGAGCAAGTTCCACTCAGTCTCTGGAGGCATACACCATTAGCAAAAGGAAGAGAGTGCCTGGAGAGCATTCACTGAGGATTAAGAGACATGTGCTCAGATGCTCTTAAGATCACATGGGCAGGGGTTTCATGAATAGCTGAGTGTCCTTTTTGAATTCCAAGAAGGGAGAGGAAATATCTGTCTGTCACTTTGCTCCAGTTGAACATTTTAACCGAAGAATGGGCACAGATGTGCCGGGCCTCTGTGAAGTATTGACATGTCATCTTTGACAGAGCACATATTACTCACCCCTCAGAAGGCCACACAACCACTCCAGACTCTCCCCATCCATCAGGCATCGCTTGTCCAGGAAGGATTACTCTGTTGGACGTGGAATTCTGAGGACCTCTGACCCAACATCAAAGGCTGTTGTGGGGTATAATCATAGGCCCAAACAAACGGAACTGAAGGGCCCACTGGAAAAATTACCCAGCCTTCAAAAACCTGCACACTAAAAATGGGCCTATTAAGGCTGACTATGTGGGTCTCTTTCTGCAGTTGAAATCCAGAGAAAGCTAAAGAGAATAATTTAATCCGAGTGCGAATTGGAAAAGCACATCACATTGCTGGCTGAGAGAGGACAGCAGCATTTCCACTGAAACTGCCACTCATCAAAAGTGACAACTCAGACCCACTGTTCAGTATAAAAACAAACAGCAGATTATTAATGACTGAACCACCCTGTACTTTCAGCTGTCCTATTGAAAAAAAACAATGCCGTGTGAAAAGAAAGATGAAATCCACCAATGTAAAAGCAAAGTGAACCCAGCATTTAAAGAATAAAGGCTGATGTTAGGAAATGCAATATGTATGTTCATTTCAGCCAAGGACAATCAGTGGGTCTCTGAGCATAATTCACAAATGGCTTCCCCACTGCTAGCCTAGCTCTTGTATCCAAAGTATTTATTACCTGCAGCCACCTGCTTCAAACAGGATGGCAAATGGCATAGCCAGTACGTGACTGGAATGTGAAAGGAGCTGCAATCAAAAGATGCTGAACTCTGGAAAAAATACAAGAAAATAGGAGGTTTTCAGATCGAAATGGTGGTCCCTTTCAGATAACAGGACAGGATGCCAGATGCCATCAGGGCCTTGTTACATCACAGGGCTGGCCTAGCTCATTATCTGCAGTGGGGGATCTCTGTGTATCTGATGCCTCCCAAGTATTTACAATGGAAGCCTACCAACTTCAAACAACAGAAGGGAAAATGGCCAGAAGAAAGGAGAGAAGATTTGCATAACATGAAGATTTCCCATTAGTTTAAAAAGACTATCATAACTTAAACAGTTTTCTCAGCAACCACAAGTCGTACTGCATTAATTCATGCATCATTTTTAAGATGCATTCCAGGGGATTTTGTTGAAATAAAATTCATCCACCTCCGACTTGGGGAATTCTAATGACAAGCTAAAAATGTCCCGAATTTAGAGTTGTCTGACTGGTCGAGGGGAAAAGTAGGTGTTTGGAGAGTAAACTGCATGTTCATAACTATTATTATAAAATTGCCATACACCCATGCAACATGGTGCAGACCAACCTGTCATTTTATTGACTTCCCCATGATTAGCTGAAGCAGAATATATATACATTATTGCAGTTACTAGTAAATTATGATGATTTGCCACATAACTACTTTTGCCAAAATGGTGACGTGAAAAAAAGGGGATTTCAAATGGGAGTTGCCATATTTCTGTTCTAGAATCCTAAACCTTGGGGAGAGAGAGAAGGGTAACTGTCCAATCCTGTTTGCGAGAATTTTCGCAGTGCACTGCCCAATATTGAAATCTTGATGGTGTCATCACTGGTATATAAAGTGGATGCACTATGAGAGAAGGGGGAGCTGCTAAAAATTACCAACTGACAGCCGCAAGGAAACACCAAAGGAGATTTGTTGAAATTACATCTGGGTGGAGCTGTCAATTGCTGGGAAGGCCTAAAATCTGACTGTGCCCTGTGGTGAAGAGCTGGGAACCATCCTTGAGAGTGGTGTGACCAGACCCCTGCCCTGTCCTCAAAGAGGGGCCTGAAATGCAGCTGGCTTTCCTGAACTTTAAACAGAGGTTTTCAATGTAAGTAGAATTGAGCCACTCGAAACTCAAAGGGGAGGGAATCGGCTTGCCTTAAATCCTTTCCCTTTGTAGTGGGCGGGGGCAAAACTGTGTAGATCCTTAGCCTATTTGACTGAATATAATTTAATTAATTCCCATTTAGCAAAACATTCTGGGGTGATTTTTTGTTAACATTCAAAATTAGCAAAACTCATTCCCAGTGTATGCTGAAAACGGTAACGTGTAATTTAACTGGGTAATCCTATTTGTCCTGTGACCCCGACTTCCATAAGGAAGAGGTGTGTCTTGGTCCCTAAACTAAAATCTAATTTTTCTGTCCAACTTCCCCAATACCGACCTTTAAGTGAAGGGGGGGTGTCATTCTTGTGAGTTTCGCTGTCCGAAACAGTGCACTCCCCCAACTCCTCACCTGAACTACTGGATTGTTGTGGTGAATTCTGTTTCCTTCCTCGGCTCCTCTAATCCTTTTTGTTTATGTAAGTACGGTCTAACTTGAGAAGACACCACAATGGTCGCTTGATTGGTAAGCAGGACAGTGACCTCTCTCCCGGGATAGCCAGATACGGGAAACAGCCAGTATTGGCGCAAAAAAACCCTTGCTCAAAATGACTTGAAAGAGCCATGGAGTAATCCTTCCTAGTTTAGGAAGTTTCCCATTGAGGAGTAGTCCTGGATGGAACTGTAGATAGTTCTCAAGGTGTGTGCCCAGGCAGGATGGAACGGTATCAGCTTTAAGTAGAGCAGAATGAAGATCCAGGAACAGGACTGACCACTGTGACACCCCGAAGGGGCAGGATGAGCACAGGAGTGAGCTAGTGACAGAGGAGGATAGACTGAGCACAGATTTGTCTGGAAAAGCCAGGAAGTAACCAGATAAAGGAAAGCCAACTGGATAAGGGAGGACTTGGGGAGAGAAACCACAGGAGAAGACCGGGAGAGGGAACAGCAGGTAGCACACAGAGAAGGAAGGGCACCGCTGAGGGAAAGCAAAGAGAGAGGTGGGACCAAAGGCGAGTGGGAGGAGAATCAAAGAGCCACAAAGGAACGCAGCGGACAGAGGGAGAGGAAAGCGTTCAGCAGAGCTCCAGAGCAAAGAAGTTCACAGCGTGTAAACCCGAAAGCAAGTGGACACAGGGTTTCAACGCACCGACCGCCGGGAGGAGTGGAAAGAAAAACCTCCCGGCGGCGGCCATGGTGGGAAAGACTAGACCGCACGAAGCGGTGCAGGAATCCCGTAATGGGCATTTGAATGGCGGCGAGACCGCCATTGATCCCACGCACGCCAGCTTTTGTAGCGCATGACAGGGGGTCGGAAATCTGACTTCTCCAACAAGGGGCCGAAGGGGCCGAAGGGGACTGAAAAACAAACTGCTAAATCACCCTGTGTTTATTTTAAAGCAAAAGTGTGGGTGAAATAATAATTGCCCTATGCATTTGTACAAATTGGTAAACCAAACTGCTAGCCTTTTAAGCACACAGGAAAATCGAAATTACACAGCACTGCATATGTACATTGATTTTGATTGACCAGTGTTGATTATTCCTTGAATTTAAATCTGTATAAAGTAAAGTATTGTGATTTGTGTTTTCCAAACCAGCCTGTTTGATTTATTTATGTAAAAAGAAGTTTAATTGTGAGCCACAAAGAAGGTGGCGTGTGTAGTTTTAGTGTGATCTCCATTACCGATAATTCAAATAAATACAAATATATTTCCTGTACACCTGCCTGGTTCTTGGCTCATTGGTAGCACAGTGGGAGAGATGCAAGGGGCATGAGATGAATCGGAAACAGTGCTGTACAAAGAATCCTTTAAACAGTTTGTGGGGTGACGCCTTGATTGCTGAGAGAAGGAACTCCCTGTGTTGATGGTGTGAATATTTCTCAAAACGGTGATATTAGACTAGGCATGCAATGTAAAGATTATATTGATGCACAGTACTTGAGCTGGCCTGTCTCTTGTTAGTTGGCTTCTTACTAATGTCTGTGTTAGTATTTTGCTAGGCTTGGTTGGGAACACTGTAGGTTCCCATTAGGTGGTAGTTGACTTCCCTCCTTTCTCTAGTTCACTACAGAATTTGAACTTCAATTCCTGCTTGATGGTGATTCCTTTCACATACTCAACTTTGTCAAAAGGTGCGCTTGGAACTTGTGGTCGGTTCCCTGCAAATAATTGTTAAATTCCCAGTTTCTCTTTCTCTTGCTCTCTGGCAGGTTAATATGGGAACTTGGTCTTCAGTACTGGGTAGGAACTTAGTTTCACGTACTTCTCTTTGATAGAGAGTTACTGCAGTGTGAACTTCCCAGTGTGGAAACTTGGTATGTTCAGTCTCTTTCTCAGACTGTTCTGAATACGTGGTCTTAAATTCCCAGTTTACAAACTTCATGCATTCAGTCTGATTCTTATGTCTCAGCAGTATGAGGACTATACACTTACCTTCCCACAATTCATTGTTTTTCCGCTTAAATGATTCCCCACATTGTATCTTCCTCAGAGGTATTGGCAATTTATGTTTCAGTCCCCATCATGCAACACTTCTTCACCTTCTTTGACTCTGCATATATCGTCTTCCTTTTAGTCACTGGTTGTCCCATGTATACTCCTTGCTTTTCACCAGTAGCCCTCATAGCTCACCCTTCCTTAATATGTAATGTTCTTTCAAACTTCTATTTGATTCAGGTGACCTTAATCCCTTTCCTTGTTTCTGAATCCTTTCTCAGTTGCTAAAATGACCGTTCATGGTAGAGCTGTGCAGAATCGTACAAAAGCATTCAGGGTTTCAGGGTCGGGAGGATAGCTCAGCGGCAACACTTTTGTCTTTGAAACAATACCAGCGGAGTTGAATGGGTTCAATACCCAGTCCCACACTTACAGGCTGGAGTCCAGCTTGAAGTGTGTTATAAATTAAACTTAAACATTTCTGAATGGACCCTTTGTCATGGATATTGGCCCTTATACAGGAAAGCAAACCTCCAAGGTGTGTTTTGCATTCTGAGTGGTTTTTCCGCTACATGTGACCTGCAAGGCTGTAAAGTCTGTGTGGTGGGTGTTAACTCGGGTACGTCCATGATGGTTACCAGCCACCTCAGAATGTGTGGATGTGCACAGATGTTCCCTTAAGTCTGGTGAAAGAGGTCCTTGAAAGATGATCTGTGGCTAATGGAGCACCTCAAGGTCGGTACTTGAAGCAAAATGTTGTCTCTGTAGGTAGATTTTCCTTAAGCCCTGTGGTTAGTCTTTAGGTATATCTCAGGTAGCAGTGTTACCCTCAAGTTCACTAGATTCTATAAGATTTATTGTAGCAGAGCAGCCAAGGGCTAACTCTCAGGAGGTGGAGGGGGGTGATTAAAGGGAACAGTGCACACTTTTCACAAATACCAAATGAGAGAGTATCCACACTATATATATTTTTAAACAGATGCTTTATATATGAAAAGGCAAGAGCTATAATACTACACAGGTAAGTAAACTTTACAATCACAGGGAAGTAACATGCTTGCCCTAACTAGGCTTTCGGAAGAAGCCAAGGGAGACTAGCTGTGCAGATTTTGGTGGTCCTTTGAGGGAAAGAGTTACCTGTGAAATTGTCCAAAGGAGCAGTGACAGGAGTGCCGGTGGAGTTTAGGAAAGTCTTTGTGATGAAGAGGAGACCCAGAGATGTAGATTCAATCCCCCAAGATTATTGCCTCTCACCCACCCTCTACAATGCCTACACAAAGCTCCTTTTCTCAGCATTAGATGACATGGGCGTCATCTACACAAATTATGCAGATGACACTCAGATCCTCATCCCCATCACCGGCAACTATACCCACGACACACTGATCATAAACAAAGTCTTTGCCATCATACAAAATTGGATGGCACTGAATAGTCTCTGCCTTAACGACGAGAATAGAGATTCTCATTGTGGCCTTTCAAACTAAAATCGGTACCCTCCACCCAGACTATGCAGCTATCAACATTGATGGCACGATGATTCCAGTGCTTAAGCAAGTCAAAATGCTAGGCGTATACCTAGATGCCAACCTTACCATGTGCAAACATATTTCAGCACTTGCGTCATCTACAGCATACACTTCTAAACGTATCACATTAAGCCGCCAATTCCTTACACCTACCAACTGTATTACTTTGGCCAGAGCCCTGATTTTAACTAAACTAGACTACTGCAACGCCCTATTATTAAGAACATCTAATACTAACCTCAACAAGTTACAATTAATGCAGAGTAAAGCATTAAGGGCTGCTTTAGGCATTAAAAAATCTGACCATATCTCCAACATCAGGAGGGAGACTTACTGGCTGCCTATCAAAGCCAGAATAATTTTCAAAACTTTGTGTCGCTCATAAATGTCTCATAAATAAAGCCCCCATCTACCTGAACAACACCGTAAAGAATAAAATATCCAGCAGGGCCCTCGGATCCAACAACCATGGACTCATGGAAATCCTGTGAGCTGGAGGTAGTAGCTTCCGAGTCCTGGCCTCCACCCACTGGAACTCCCTATCACTCAATATTCCTTTTCAGGATTTAAAAAACCCTGAAAAATTGGTTATTCAACCAATATTAATCAATTATAGACAAAATAGAAGGAGCCTGCCAGTACTTATCGCATGCTCAGCTTGTGTTGGTTCGCTCTAAATAATAGTAAACACAACGGAACGTAGTGTGTACCCTTTTAACTCTTTAAGTGCCGTAGGTTTTCCCCCCAGTGCCAAGGCCTTTTTTGGTGATTTCAGTATGTCGCCATTCAGTGCCTTTTAACTTTTTTGTTACATGAGATAACTCAGCCAAATTTGGCCCCTTTTTTCCCACATGTAGGCGGTCGTAACGCCACCCAGGAATCATAGGTTGCTGTAGGGGGGGTGAGAGAAAATAACCAAAAAGGACGAAAATGGTGTGTTTTTTCAAAAAAGGCCAATAATATGATGTACAAAGAAGCCTGTGGTTTTTTCCTTGCAAGATCTAGGAACAAATGGTTTGCTGTGCTGAATTCCCCAATTTGCTGGCTTTCAAGAACAGGTTGAGTGGAAACTAAAATGAACTATTGTGATGTGGTTATTAACCGTTTTGTCAGAGGTAGGCGATTTTGGCCATTTTTGCCAATTGGACATGCATGGACGGAATGGAAGAAAAGGGTGGGAAAGCCGAATTGGAGGACAGAAAGGCATACATTTCTGAAAAGTAGACAAAATTCCAAGTTTAAGAAGGGGTGATTTGCGCAGGTCGGGCTACAACTAGGTAGGGGGAAATGCCATAGTTTGGGGAAAAAGCAGGAAAATGACCGAAAAAAAAGGTGTGGTGGAAATGGTTGTCTTGGTACGGCAATGGCTTCTATGAATTTTGAGAAAAACAATGCTCCGCTACATTCCCCCCACTCTTGTAGTTAGGAAAGCACACATTTTTTGTAGTGTTTCACAAAACAAGCAATACCACAAGCCAAACGCTGATCTATGGTACACAGGAGTTTTATGCTTACGGACTGATCAGACGTGCTTTGCATGTGTAAATCAGGAAAACCAATGTGGTGAGGAAAGGCAAGCATACATTTTTTGAAAGAGCAGAGGCAGACCCATTTCGGGAGTAGGTGACTTGTGCAGGTTACAAATGTGTATGGTGCCTAAAGCAGCGACTAAATGTAGGGCTTATTTTAGAAATGAAAGGATTGTGTGACAAAGGGCACCAGAAAATTGGTCAAAATGTCATGAAAACCACACAAAAACAACAAATGTCATACCTTCTCGCATTTCCACAGGTGTCCCGATGAAAACAGTACTTCACACGGGTGGGTGCACCTACCTGGGCGCCAAGGGGAAAGCCGAAAACACCCCCAACCCCAAGTCTTTTCAGACATCTGAATTTCATGATTTTTCCAGACGGGCACACCATACAGATATGGGCCTCGGTTGTCCAATCCACCAAGGAAAACAGGGAACCCCATGCATTTATGAAAAGAGGACACCTGTGGGAATCCGCAGAGGTCTGACTTGTGCAGATCGGCCAAGGATTTATTACCCAGAAACCCCGGCAAAATCTGAAATGTGGCCAAAAAAACCCACTTTTCCGCACATTTCACTCGGCTCACCCACCGAAACACGGCGCCAACAAAACTTGGCCTACCGTCTTGCATTCCCACAGGTATCCCGATGAAAACAGTACCTCACGTGTGGGTGCTCCTACCTGGGTACCAAGGGGAAAGACGAAAACACCCCCAACCCCAAGTCTTTTCAGACAGCTGAATATTACGATTTTTCCAGACGGGCACACCATGCAGATATGGGCCTCGGTGTCCAAGCCACCAAGCAAAACAGGGAACCCCATGCATTTCCGAAAAGAGGACACCCGTGGGAATCCACAGAGGTCTGACTTGCGCAAATCGGCCCAGAATTTATTAGCCATAAACCCCGGCAAGGTCCGAAATGTGGCCAAAAAAACACATGGCCTACCGTCCAGCATTCCCACAGGTGTCCCCGATGAAAACGGTACCTCACATGTGGGTAACTGTCAGGGGGGCCTGTCCCATAATTTTTGGTGGCCCTCTCCCCCCTCACCCCAAATTGGTGGCGGGGGCACCTCATGCAGGCCTCCCTGAGCCTCCTACAAACGGCTGCATGAGGTACAACCCCTCCATTTGGGGTGGGGGGAGAGGACCCCTAATAATTGTGGGACAGGCCCCCCAGTGGGCGGGGCAGTAAGGTTTGGGCACCCCGGGCCAGATTGGCACACCAATGTGCCCTTCTGCGCCAAGGCAAGTTTGGTAAACTAAGAAAAAAATTGAAAATGGCAGGTTGCACTTTAGTGGGGAGGGGTGAGGGGCACCCTAAACTGCCAGGTAATTTTCTAATGTAATGGGGGGTGACCCTCTACCCCCCACAACAAATGCAAGGGGGGCATCTCATTCAGCTCTTCCTGGGGGCAGATAAAAGGGGGGCATCTCATGCAGCCCTCCCTGGGGTCATATGCCCCTTCCTAGGAGCAGATATCTGCCCCCAGGGAGGGCTACAAGGGGTGCCCCCATTTCCCCTTGGGGTGAGGGGGAGAGTGCCACCCCCTTTTCTGTAAAATAAATCCCTGGTGGCTAGTGGCCCACCCACTCCCACCCAAATTTCCCTTTTTGTTTTTTTGTTTTACTTTATTTTCCTTTTCTTTTTGCCCCCTTCCCTGGGGACAGATGATCGGCCATCTGACCCCAGGGGGCCCTAACATGCAGGCCCCATACTTTGGGGGGCCTGCACACCTATTCCTGGTGGCCCTCCCCCCTCCAATTGGATGGGGGGCCACCTCATGTACTCCTGCCTGTGGGCAGCAATCTGCCCCCAGGGAGGGCTACAAGGGGTGGTCCCCCTTTCCACTTGGTGTGGGAGGGAGGGAGCCACCACCCTTTCACGGGGCATAAATAATCCCTGGTGTCTAGAGCCCCCCCACCCCCATCCCTGTTGGTTTTCCTTTTTTATTTTTTTATTTTACCCTTGTCCCTGATGGCAGATGATCAGCCATCTGCCCCCAGGGTCTGCACATATGTGCCCCCATGCTTTGGGGACCAGGGGATTGGGCTGCTTACTGTAAACTGCCCCCACATCCCCCCTGCATTCAAAGACATCCCTGGTGTCTACTGGGCATTGCTGGGCACAGATCGAGCACTCTGCGCCCTATCTCCGTCCAGCAATGCTTTCACAAAAGGTGTTGTTGGAAAGGGGAGACTCTCCCCTTTCCAATGACACCTCCCTCGATCTCCAGCTTGAAATACAGCCGGAGATCGAGGGGAAGAAAGGTGGAGACTCGCCTTGTGTTTTCACCGCAGCAGCCCGAAATGGCTGCTGCGGTGAAAATTACTTTAAGCACGCCGACGTGAAACTGAAGGTAATCCGGGACCTCCCCGTCACATAGCCCGGGGGTTGGATCCTATCTCTCGTCCTTGGCACCCTAGAGGGAATTCCAAGGACGATACTTCGTCCTTGGCACTTAAGGGGTTAAGTATACTTACATTGTCTTATCCTGTAACTGCAGCCAACTGGCTATTGTATATACCTTTATGATTGTAACTGTTCTTAAGATGTTTTTACTAAAGCTGTCTGTAACCTCGCTGTGATACCCGAGGGTCTGGGCGTGTAACACATGTAATAGATAAATAATCTAAGAAAGGACTCAATAGAAGTAACGAAGAGTTGGGAGAGCAATACCAGGGGTCCAAAAAAAGGTTATGCAGTAGGCGGTGTTGCAGTTTCCAGAGGCGGTCACTGTGCATAGTGTTTGGCCCCACTGGTGCAGGGTGTTAGAAACCTGAAGGTGTCTGCCTGACTTAACCCTGGGGATCTGTCATCCAGGTAGCCAAGACATGGTCATCGCTTTTGGTCCAGTTCCTGGGGGTGGACCAGTGAGGTAGGATCACCTGGATGAGGGGTCCTTGGGAAGTTGGAGTGCAACACTGAAGGGTGAGACACAGTATCCCCTTACTTCAACACCTTTTCCCCATCCTGTCAAGTAGGACATTCAAGAACACTAGCCCCCTTTTTCCGGCACAAACACTTTTACGCCACAAAATAAACAACAGACTAACGCCAGAGCCGTTTACCATACATGTCCCAATACCAGTGTCAGGCAAAGTCAGGCAATTAACCTGAATCACACACAACTGACGGCCCTTTCCTTTCTCCACAGGGATAATAGGTGGAGTTAGAGAGCACAGTACAAGCCTGGCAGATGGCACAATGAGATGGCTAACCAGGCGCGGCAGTTCAAGAGAAGGAGAAAACCATCGGGATGCGAGAGGGTGGCGAGGAGAGACGCGTCCATGCCCTTTTCATCCCAGGCCCGCGGAACCTTTGTGGAAGAGAGCCTAAGACCACAAACAATAGTACAAGTGTCTTGCAGCAGATGTCAACGGTACACAGGGCAAGCTTACGCCGATAAGCAGGAACGAGGGAGGTTCCTGCAACCGTGGTAATGGCTTTGACTCTGAATGAAGAGAAAAGCCAAGTGATTGATCACAGCCGGTGAGTCAAGGGGAGAACCGATAAGAACCGGGCTGTGTTGAATGAAAGTCGCAAAACTGTAAATGGTGCTAAGGGGAGACCAGCTGCAGAGGGAAACTGGTACAACGTGGGTGCTAACTCAAGAGACTCTGGTTGATCCCCGCCTAAGTGAAACTACCAACACCAGAGGACTGTAGGAAAACTGCCAATGGTCAATCAGGAGGTAAAGCATAATGCCCATACAATCGAAAGACTTTGATCTAAGAACAGTTGAAAAACATGGGAAGTGAATCCTGCCTTGTGAATGAAAGAAAGGGATGTGAATCCCACAAATATTTGAAAGCAAGGATGAAGTGGCAAGAGTAAACCCAGAAGAGGGATGCCAACAAAGCAATTGAAAGTATCGAAACAGCAAGAGTGAACCCGCAGGAGGGATGTCAGAGAAGAGGGGCAAGTCCAAAGAAACAGTGTATTGACAAACGTGTACATGGTTGATGGATGGCCACTATGAACTTTTTGAAAAGACATTGAGAAACCAAGGGAACTGAATCCTGCTAGAGAAAAGAGAAAGCCATACTGAACCCGGAGGAGGGAGGCTGAGATTTGCAAGAGGTCCAAGCGCGAAGAAGGGTGACCCAAGGGTGAAGCCATCACCCAAGTACTGGCAGTCAAGAGGAGTCTGAGCCTGAATGAGGGAGATCCAGGGGTGAAGCTATCATCCATAGTTCATTGAGAAAAGAACCGGTATATAAATTGTAGAACTGTGGCTAAGAATTGAGAAGGGTCAGCGCCCAGAAGAGGGACACCCAGGGGTGAACCATTATCACCCTAAAGAACTTTCATTTTGTTAAACAAACTTTTTGGTTTAGTTATTTGAACACATCAGTTCCTCGAAGGCAAGAGACTTTCAAGTGAAATGAGACTTGGCCATCGACAGCCCTGATAGCTGGAATGGAACTGTCATCTCCTGCTGGGGAAATCTCTAGAGAATACTGTGATCCAAGATCTAACCTTGCCCCATGCTCAAAACGTGGGGAAGGAAGACCCCAGGTTACCACATCCTGACATGTTATTTGCTAACACTTCTTTCTTTTCTTGAAAACAATCCCACACTCTTTTTGATATTAGTTGTAAGGTTTGGCAATAGGTTTCTTGGTATAGGACCTTTTTATTTGACACAACACAACTAGGACTGCCTTATTTTCATTTGATGGTCAACGCTTGTTCCCCTCTTAGATTTAGGTTTAGATTAGGCATTTTTTCACCCTGAATTCATTGTTCAATAAACACCCTTGAACTATAATCACTTATGTCCATCTTACTTGTTGCCACCATGTGTTCCTTATACATGGTGTCAGGGATGGGATATGATCAACTGATAAAACTGAAAACCCATGCTAATAATTGTGGTACCACCCGAAGGGGAAAATAGAATGGTTGGTCTCCTGACCGCGTATCCACATTGAAAGAGGTATTATCCTCTCAACTACTTATTTCATCTGGTCAACAGGATCTAATCTTCAAGACTCAAGTCTTACTAGTTACCCTTCCTCTATTTCACTATAACATGCAGCTTTGGGACCGAATAATTCTAAAAGTTAAGCTGATCTTTTCTTTCATTAGACCTAGTGCACTGAATCCTCCTTCTGAACTTTTATTTCTCCAAGGTATTCAGTCTTCATCGGGGGCGGGACCATCAGGGTTACAAACCAATTTATCCCAATCCACTCCGACAGACTCGGAATCAGAGGACTCTGAGGATTTTGAAGCCTTGTCTGAGGGAGTTGAGAGTTGTTTCTTCTCGAATTGAGATACCACAGAGGGAACCATTACACCCTCAGATGAGATGACTGAACTAACCAATATCGTCGCCCCTTTAGCGGCCCATCAGCTAAAGGCCGAAAACAGACTCCAAGAGAATTTGCCTAAGCTCATTGAATTTCAAGCAATTGAATCTTTGCTTCTGCCTTCGCTCCCCCTGCCCCCGCTGATCTGCTCTCTCTTGGCACTATGCAGCTGGCCAACCTCTCTCCCCTGCGCCCAGGTACTTGCTCACACTGCCACCCTCCTGCACTGCCTCATGGCCACCCTTTGCACTGGGGACTGTATCTGTACAAATACAGTCCTCCCCCTCCCCCCCATTTTCTTCTTTTTCTGCACTTATCAGACCTACCAAGTCTGCTGCTGTAAACACAGCACTTGCTACTTGCTGGCTGCACTACCACTGTTTATTGCCTCCATTATCTATTTATTTTGATTTATTATTATTTAGCTGTTCTCCTCTGCTCCACACTTTCCACTCTCCCCCTTCCATGCACTCTTCCCCTTTCCCTTGCACTTGCGCGTTCTCAATGTCACTGGGCTTAGTAAGATCGTTGTTGTGTTCTCCCCTGTTCCCCTCCCTTGCCTTGTTGTGCTCTGAAACACTTGTGTAGGAGCGCGATACAAATAAAATATCATATCATATATCAAGGCCTTCCCTACACCAAGGTGTACTTCAATAACTTCATAAGGCGAAGATTAGGGAAATGTTTTCCTGAACTTCGAACGCCTAGCTGAACAACTAGGGTGGGAGGAAAACCTTAAGAGATACTATTTGGGACCCTTGATAAAAGGGGAACTCCAAACTTCCTATTAGCTACTCAACCTTGCACAGGGAGCCGCCTTCCTATCCATCAAGGAAAGCCTATTGAAAATAGTAGGGCAAACCTGCAACTTTTATAGGGCGAAATTATGAGCCATTAGGTTAAACATGGGAGAAACTCCTTTAGAAATGGGTGAACGGGTTAAGGACACGGTGGCCTTATGGACTAGTATTAAAACTCTAGATGAACTGATGGAGATGATTGCCTTGGAACTATTTACCATCTTCTTGCCCCCTTTTTTGCACAAATCTGTCCTTCAATTAAATCTACCTACCCTAGCCATGGCCATTGAAATGGCGCAAAACCATTCTGATGCTCCTAAATATTTCCACTTAGCCCACCGATGGAAAGATCGAAGAGATCATAAGCCCTTCCATCGCCTCAACCCCAAGGACTAGAACGACAAAGCGGGTCATATAAGATCAAGGAAAGGATGCCTCGGGAGCGAATAGAGATCAGGAAAACTGATCAGAAGCCTAAAGAGGAAAGTAGAAGGGATAAAGTAAAAGGAAGAAAACCATCTGCTCTGGTCTGTTTTTCTTGTAGAGAACTCCGTCATCTAGCTAGACACTGTCCAAAGAATATTAAAGATGAACCTATGGAAATAGGCTGTCTGAAGGGTGAAGAATGGGAGGAAGCCAAAGAAGAGTTAGTGACTTTCAGCATCTGTTTATGTCAAACCCCTACCGTGTTCATACCTGAAAAGGCGTGGGTAAATTGGAAACAAGTAAGGGCCCTAATTGACTCGGGTAGTAAACAGACCTCTATACGGGGCGATTTAGTTACAACAAAAGATCTAGACCACGTGGCCCTGGTCCGAGTAACTTGTGTACATGGAGACAATGAGATATATCTTTTCCTGGGGGTGGACCAGTGAGGGAGGAAAACCTGGATGGGGGTTCCTCGGAGTGGGAGTGGGACACCGATGGGTGAGACGCAGTATCCCCTTACTTTAACACCTTTTCCCCATCCTCTCACGTATGACATTCAAAAACACTACCCCCAACCCTTTTCCGACACAAACACTTTTACGCCACACAATAAACAATGGACTAACACCTGAGCCATTTACTGAACATGTCCCAATACCAGGATCAGGCAAAGTCAAGCAATCAACCTGAATCACTCACACCTGACGGCCCTTTCCTTTCCCCATAGGGATAAAAGGTGGAGCAAGAGAGCACAGTACGAGCACGGCAGACAGCATGTCGAGACGGCTAACCAGGCACAGCAGTTCAAGAGAAGGATAAAGACGGCGAGAAGCAAGAGCGTGTCGAAGAGAGAAGCGTCCTTTCCCTTTTCGTCCCAGGCCCGTGGAACCTTCGTGGATGAGAGCGTAAGACCGCAATCAATATTACAAGTGTATTGCAGCAGATGTCAATGGTACACGGGGCAAGCCTACGCCAATAAGCAGGAACGATGGAGGTTCCTGCAACCGTTGTAACATCCTTGACTCTGAATGAAGAGAGAAGCCAAGTGGTTCATCAGAGCCGATGATTTGAGGGGAGAAGCAATAATAACCGGGCTGTGTTGAATGCAAGCCGCAAAGTTGCAAGTTTGAATCAAGTTCAAATAACTGTAAATGGTGTTAAGGGGAGACCAGCTGCTGAGGGAAACCGGCACCATGTGGGTGCTAACTCAAGAGAATCTGTTGATCCACTTCTAATTGAAACTACCAACACCAGAGGGCTGTAGAAAAGCCCCCAATGGTCATACAGGAGGTCAAGCAAAATCCTGGTACAATCGAAAGACTTTGATCTAAGAACAGTTGAAAAGCAAGAAAGTGAATCCTGCATTGTGAATGAAAGAAAGTGACGCGAATCCCGCAAATATTTGAAGGCAAAGATGAAGTGGCAACAGTAAACCCAGAAGAGGGATGCCAACAAAGCAATTGAAAGTATTGAAACTGCAAGAGTAAACCCGAAGGAGGGATGCCATAGAAGTATAAAGTCCCAAGAAACAGCGTGTTGACAAACATGAACCCGGCCGAGGGATGTCCACTATGAACTGTTTGAAAAGACATTGAGAAACCAAGGTAACTGAATCCCGCTAGAGAGAAGAGAAAGCCATAATGAACCTGGAGGAGGCAGGCTGAGATTTGAGAGTGGTCCGAGCCCGAACGAGGGTGATCCAGGGGTGAAGCGATGATCCAAAGTTCATTGAGAAAAGAACCAGTATATAAATAGTGAAACTGTGGCTAAGAATTGAGAAGGCTCAGCACCCAGAAGAGGGGGAGCCAGCGGTGAATCATTATCACCCTAAAGAACTTTCATTTTGTTAAAGGAACTTTTTGGTTTAGTTATTTGAACACATCAGGTCCTCGAAGGCAAGAGACTTTCAAGTGAAACGAGACTTGGCCATTGATGACCCTGAGAGCTGAAACCAAACTGTCATCTCGTGCTGGGGAGAGCTCGTGAGAATACTGTGCTCCAAGATCCAATCTTATCCCGTGCTCAAAACGTGGGGAAGGAAGACCCCAGGCTACCGCATTCTGACATATTATTTGCAAACACTTCTTTCTTTTCTTGAAAATGATCCGACACTCTTTTTGATATTAGTTGTAAGGTTTGGCAATAGGTTTCTTAGTATAGTCCCTTTTTATTTGACAGAACACCACTAGGACTGCCTTATTTCCTTTGATGGTCGACGCTTGCTTAGATTTAGGTTTAGATTAGGCGTTTTTCCACCCTGCGTTCATTGTTCAGTAAACACCCATGAACTGTGATCACTTGTGTCCGTCTTACTTGTTGCCTCCATGAGTTCCTTACGAGGGGGACTCCAAGACATTTGAAGACTAATAATGAAGATTTAGAGTCTTCAGGAAAAAGGGTCAGAGCCCAGAGCATCTGAAAGGCAAATTCCACTTCTGAGGATGGGGACAGTTTGAGGAGACAAAAGGGGAAATGATTATTGAAGATTTGATTGCGAAGTCACACCAGAGAGAAGCTAGCCACAAAAATAAAAAGAGGACAGGGGTGGCGAGTTTGGTGGTGCAGTTTTAGAACAGAGAGTAGCATTGACTCCTGACCCTTCCCAGAGGAGAGAAAACGAACCAGGGTGCTTGCCTGATGTCCTGCGATCAGGAAAACTGGGCCCAATTAGCACAGTATCCTCAGGATCCTGGTAGCGAAGGGGCTCCTAGTTCTGGCATGATCGGCATGTTCAGGCACTTCAGAGAGACACGGCCTTCAAGCAGAAACTGTGATCCAGTTGTTCCCGAACGGATCTGGAGGAAGGTCGTGCCTTAGTCTGGTCCTTTTGGTTTTCTACGGTTGCACATCAAGGGCTTCTGGTGCAGATCTTCAAACCTTCCTCGCGCAGCAAGGCCTTCTAGGAGTGCGGGTGCACAGTTCCAGCAGTAGCCAAGGTCAGGGTGCAAAGGGGTCTGATTCGAGCCTGCACGGAAGACAGTGAGTATGAGCACAGCACACAATCACACACAAGTATCAGTCAAACATAGGACCATCTTTTCAAACACACCCAGACACTCGGGAGAAAGGGCTCTGAAAGAATCAAAATGAATCCACTCTAACCCAGACAAGACTCTGCAGATACCAGTCAGAACTGGTTTCTGGCATTTAGTGGGCAAAGACGGTTACTTCCCCACACACATACAAAGAGGGACAAGGGATAGTGATATGACCCCTTCAATGTTGGAAAGGGGTCAAAAAGGACCCAGCCAGGTAAAACGGTTTCTACCAAGTGGAGCCATTTTACACAAAGCAGAAAGCTACCACCAGCCTAGGCACATGACTAACAGAGAAGGGGTACACAGCCACTCTCACATTCAGGCTTTGGGGTATGTCTGGCTGGGATGAAAAATAAAGTCCAAAACTAAAGGTTCAGGGCGCTACCTCTTCAAGGGCAAAATGGTCTCGCTACCTAAGGGTACCATTCGTGCCTCTTATGTTTGCAGCGCCTGCTGCTCTGCATTACATCGATGCACTTTTCGCAGTTTTGCAATACTTTGGTAATTGATGCCTCTTACAGGGCAGTGCTCTATATCAAAACATAGAAGAGCATGTAATTGCATGAGATAATCATGAAATGGGTGCAAACACTGAAGTGAAAACTAGCTGAAACAAATTTGAGTGGGTAAAAACAATGCAGCACCCCAAATACAATAATAATATGAATATCTATTTTATATAAAGTGCTTCATGCCGGATTCCTGCCACATCTAAGCACTGTGTAATGTACATGGTATTGCCCAATTCATTGGCTTCAGAATGACCTGGCTCAGCCCTGAAGGAAGTTGAACTTGCAGTCTTGCCCCTCGTTGGAGGTGAGCGGCGAACCCGATAGTCATCCTGAGGATGCCCTTGCATGCGGATTGGGGAGAAAACACATCACTCTAGTGGCCCTTCGGGATGGCCTAACCCGCTTTCTTGGGTAGGTCGGCGTGGCCTGGATGTGGGGTGGGAGGCCTGGCATAGATTTCCCCCCACTTGCTGCAGCACACACACATACACAGCTAAGGGGTCGGATTCCACCTGGTTGAAGCTGGCCTGCAAAGCCTAATCGGATGAATGTGGACGTTCTTTTGTAACAGAGCCTAAAGCTTGGGTTACCCCAATACAGACTATTTTAATCTAATTCTGGGTGCAGATTATGTCATGGTGCAAGCACAGCGTTCCGCTGTCACATGACAGACGTCAAACAATCTCGCACATGGACTGTTTTTCTCACTAAGTAAAAGGCAAGTTGGAACATTGCAGGCGTACTTGTGAGCCGCATGCATAGAAATGACCATAGTAAAGCCTTCTTGGGTTTATGTAACGGTGTAGAGTGCAGTGTAGGTGCTGCCTGCCCTATGGAAGCCACGTCATGCGACACGTGCATGGCAAGGCATTAACTGGAAACATAAAGGTATGGTGGGTTATTGGGCACATACTTTACTGCAGCCTTTTTTCCACCCTAAGTCTAGATGCTCGTGGAGGATAATGCAGGGCTGGCCCCTCTCCTCTGAGGCCAGGGTGCGGTGTCATTCCCAGGGCTTTCTCGTCTGCTTTCATACCTCTTCACTGTGTGTCTGGAATGCTGTGCGTTCATCATCTCTCGTCCACAGTCTTCAATGGCTGGTTGACGTCTCTGGGATGTAGGCTTGTTTGTGTATGAAAATCAGAAAAATGTTAACAGGTTGAATAGTAAAATATCATTCCTCTCATTTCATATGCTGAGCGTGAAAACTACTATCAGCATGGGGGTTGTGTCAAGAGAAGTCCCTTGTAGGTTTGCCTGAATGCAAATAATGGCCAAGGTGATGACCATGTTTGAATGGGCTAGTCACTTTCTGTCTCTTGCAAATTCCTGGCATAGACGTGCACAACCACTCCTGGTAGTGAAGCTATGAAGCCCAGCTTCCCAGCACTGGCTTGCAAACTGGCAACCGCACAAGCCACTGGAGACAGAAGGAATGGTGGGCACTGTTGCTAACGACATGTTACGCGATTTCGGGTACAGTACCTTTGCTTCAGTAGCATATTAGTCCTGCTACACGTTCTAAAGTTGTGTGCATTTGTCTGATCTGAACAGGACCTCGTTCAATAGTCGTGTGTCCCTTTGGGATAACCCCAGCAAGCCAGGGCTCTGAGCTTAAGTGGGGGGGGAGGGGGCTCCAGCCCAGCTCCCTGCTTAGGTGAGAGTAAGATCTAGCGCTCTGCTATGCGACAGTGAAGCTATCAGTCACTGATTTAGAACCCAAACAACGTCTCTGCTCGTCTTTGTGCAATGCCGATTTTGCTCTAGCTACAATTACATTTATTTACGTGGGTTTAGAAGTGTATTCGCTTCCAACCTCATTTGTCACAATTCTGTTAACAACCTACAAGCCTGGTGAGTTACTCACGAGCTCTCGAGCTCTGGAACCCGTCAACGATGTTGCACCTAATACACAGAATGGATAGGGATGGGGAGACAGAAAGACTTCAGGGAGAGAGGCATAATATGCATTGCACAACACAGTGGTATCTATTCATACAGCATTTCACTGTACCAACGTCTCTGAGTCAAGAATGACTAATGTAAAAACGGCAGTCGTTTATTCACACATATAAAAGCCCTCATACATTCTCTTTAGAATACCACAATATTCCAACTCTCCAAGTTCACATAGAATTCAAACACATGTGTGTGTCTGGTATGTAACAAGTCTCATCTTTGTGAAACAGGCATGGTATCAAGAGAGATGACACAGACAACAGAGATATATTTGGACAAAGCTTTAATAATAATCAAGATGGTGTAACGCGTAACTAACCCTATGCTGTGGTATGATTCCCCCGCCTAAAGAAATATAAGGGAAGTTTGTGTCTGTAAGTCAAAATTAAAAGGCTGTCTCTATCAAAAACCTATGCTTGTTCTCACAACTAAAACCAAACTAGAAGGAAAATGCTCTCAACCTAATATTATCAGACCACACAGTGCACCCATCACAGGTCACGCAACCATACGTTTCCCAAAGCTGATGCTCAATAGTTCACAAGACAAAGGCTTTCATTTCATTGTAGAACTTTCATATGCCTTCCAAAAATTGTTTCTAATCATGGAACACTTGATTTCCCCAGACTGTTAATGTAGTTGTTAATACGTTGTATTCTTGTTCAAGTAGAAACTGTCTTGTCATTTAAAATATCCAGTATTGCAGCATTCACTTGGTTTCAACCGTGCTTTCTTCTTATTCAATATTTAGGAAATGCAGCTTTATGTTGTGTAAGCTCGAATAATGTCTTTCAAACAATTCAGTATTCAATAGATGCAAGTTTGACTTGTATGTGCTCGCCAATTTCTTTCACTAAGTTGGGCGTTCAATAATCGTAGGTTTTACTTATGCGGGCTCTGCAGCCTCTTTCATCAAGTTTGGCATTCAATATGTCTTACTTTTACTTGTACAGGCTCATCAGCCCCTTTCATTAAGTTCAGCATTCAATATTCGTAAAGTTTACTTATGTAGGCTCAGCAGCCCCTTTCATCGGGTATGAAATTCAATATTCGTTTGATTTAATTATAAGGATTCAGCAGCCCCTTTCATCAAGTTCGGCACTCAATATTCCCAAGGTTTACGTATGCGAGCTCAACAGCCCCTCGCAGCGCCCCGTGTTCCCAGTCTCTTTGAGGGCCGTACCGGGTTGCTGCTGCTTTGCTCAGCAACTCCCCACCCCTCCACATGGAAGAAGCAACTTGCCGGTTCACCGGCTGCCTGTATGCCGGGCCTTCGTGCTGGACTCCGCCCCTGTGGCTTCTTTTCTCTGCCTTCCTCCTTCAGGAGTTCCTGGTCCTGCTCGGTCCCCTTGGCAGGATTCCCGGGATCTTCAGCTGATACATTAGCATCTCGGCTTCCTGCCCCTCAGCATGGCAAAAACTTGATTCTATTCTCGTTCTGCTCCTGCACCACCTGCATCTCTCGCACCTCTCACACCTCTCATTAAGCATCCTTGACTTCCACATTTTATACTATTTTTCATTAACAATGGGTTTCATGTGAAACAAGTTATTCCCAATTGCCTGACCTTTTTCAAGTCCATTATTGTCACATGGCTGGCCTCGCTTTTTCATCACAGTACCAGGGTGGGGTTGGCAATAAGAAACCTGTACTGCTCCTAGTTGCCTCTTCTTCTTCTCAGTACTTTAAGGAAAATTACAGGGAATGATAGAATGAGATTGACAATAGCCCATAAAGGCTAAGGGAGTGGTGTGTAGGTCAGAATTAGGAAAGGGGGGATAGCATGTCTCACCTTGAGGTACTCTATCTCCAATCCCCAAGGACCCTCTTCTCAGGTGATCCTCCCTCGTTTGTCCACCCACAGGGTCGGGATCCAAAAGCAACGGCCCTTCCCTGCACCAGAACGGGAGACCACTGAGGAGTAAATGTGAGAGTACCTTCACATCTTCCTTAATCAAATCAATCTAATCAATGTTCCAAGCCTGGGGCTTCAATCACATGGGGCTTTTGCAACACAGAAAGCCCAGTCCAACCCAACATGGGCTAATACCATATTCTATTAACGCTGGCACAAAAGTCCTGTCCAGCCTTATCCCATCTGCTTAAGGAATTCAGAACCAAAATACACATGCTCTACCATTGAAGGAATATTGTATAAAATGGCATCACATGTCTAAAAGCAAATCACAATATATCAAGAAATACATTTCAATGTATACCATAATGTTCAAATACAAAGCACAATTTCACTGCATCATTCAAAAAAGATCCGAATTAGAGCATTTGTAAACACCAAACATAGAGCATTATTCAGTCAAGCAAACCACGTTGCACCCTTGCTCTAAGGTGCATGTAATACATGCACTGCATGACAGGATCTCAGCATAACTGCATGTCAGCCATCCCACTAAATGTGGCTGTCATGGCATATTTATACAGTCTATATTGGAAAGTCCCTTCCCACCAAAGTGGCTGTCATCTGGTGGGCAGATCCTCAGCTTCTAATGCTATCATGTGAAATGGTGAGAAATACCTCCCTTCATTTGTGTGATGTAGGTAAACAACGTTTAAAAATACCTCCTCTTTAGCAGGTTGTCACAATATCAATTCTTCGTACGTTGCTTCTAAGCATCTGGCTGTATTATCACCCCTTACTAAATGGTCACACTATCAGCCCTTAGCAAGTAATGACATTAGCAGTCCTAAGCAAGTAGCTACAATATCCATGCATGGCCTAAGTGAAGGACGTATTGTTTTCGCTCTGCCTCCTGGGTAGGACGACATGTATCCTTTAATATGGCGAATAAAAGTGGATTGCATTTCACGGCCTGCTGGTACGTATGTGGTTCCTACATATGTAAGCATGCTTGAATGATCAAGCTCTTTAAAACTGCTAAGCGCTTTGCTATAATAAATGGTTACATGTGTGTCAATTACCACCTTCATTTATGAAATTGCTATTACAGAAGGGGAAATGAATGCCCGTCAGTAGAATCCACTCTACCGGGTGACTCTCCCCAGTGAGATTTACCTCTGTCAGTATTTCTATAGTTGCAGAAAAAGACATAATAATGTCTGTTCCACCAGCTGTACTTATACCCCAACGATAACAACCTCAGCTGTTCTTAGCCTGGCAGTAACGTCATTCGCAAGCAGGAACACATCAGTCTGCCTTATTGTTAAGGCTCTATGCGCCGCTGGCCCTCAGAACACTTGTTGTCCTTCTGCACACTATACACAGTGCTGGAAATTGACAAAATGGACTGGGGGCACTCCCTCCCCCGGCCCCCAACACACACGCATGGGGTATCAAGTGAGAGGGGCATTGCCAGTGGTACGGGCAGGTCTGAGGGACGGAGTTAGGTGTCAAATAATGTGGGTGCCCTGAATATAGGAGGCTGGCTCCTTTGCATAAAAACAAAGTGTATTTTGGGACCATAAGAATGACCACGTCTTTATCAAAAATGCCTGTGATAGTAATTCAAATGCGCATTCATTCTGAGCATTCGATGCACACTTGGTATGATGCTTATTTTATCTGTCAGAATGTTCGTCATGATAGTATTTATTTATTTATTAAATATGCATTTAGCGCAATTGGCTTCAGATATTACACACAAATCCAAACATCAATATAATAATCACTAAAAAATAAAGAATTTAAAAATACAGTCAAACATATAAAATTCCCAAAGACACGTTTTTTAAAACCATTAAAATTAGACAAAAAAATGTCATCATGTGATATATCAAGTTAGTGTCGTTGCCTTGAAGAAGGCATTGCCATATTTTTTTCTATTTCTGCTACTGTACAAGCGTTGTTATACCGTTTCAAGTATGTGTCTCAAATTCTCTAGGCTTTCGCACTCGCATATAAATGTTTGGCCGATTCTATAATTGCGCATCCACACAGTCTGCACAGTCTTAAAGTTCGTATTATGCCCAATCTAGCAGCTATGATTTCCATCGCATCACATTTGTTATATTTAAATATCATGTAGGATCTTTCAATGTCAGCACGAGGGTATGCATAGGAATATTTGGGTTTTCTAGTGTCCATGGTCCAGTGTTCAAGAAACATACCACTATTTGTTTTGACGGCAACATTTACCATGTCTCTTTCTTTTGCAAAAGTGTATATTGTCTCTTTCAGTAGGCGTTTAACCTTAGTATGAGAGTAAAGTAGCCAACTATTTGCATTTTGTTTTGCCCATTTCAGATACGTTGTGTAGAGGAGATAAATGCTTTTTAGACTTTTCGAGTTATCTCCTTCATTAAACATCTTCATCAAATCCACCACATAGGTATTGTTATTTAAAGTGCATAATTTCACAAATAGCATGGCAGCTTTATATTCTAAAATATCACTTGCATATCTAAAATCACCTTCAAGTAAAATATATTCACACGAAACAGCTTTAGGAAGTCTAAAAAGCCATCTTAAAATCTTTCCTTCAAACATATATATTTCTTTGCGGAACTTTTTCCTCCATATCTCAGCACCATAAAGTAGACATGAGATAATTTTAAAAGAGTATAATAATAAAACTGTATTGATAGAAAAGTCGCCTTGTCTGCCTATAAAATCACTATTAGCTCCAGTTGTTTTCAAACATTTCAATTTGGTCTCTTGCCAGTGATGTTTCCAGCTCAGTTTGTCGTCAATAGTTACCCCTAAATATTTATAACAATTTACATGTTCAATTTGTGTTTTTTCAATGTACCATTTATATCTTTTAGATCTTGTTTGTTTTCTTTTATCTAAAAAGGCCATCACCTTAGTTTTACTAATATTTATCTCCAACCCATTTTCTTTCGCAAACTTTACCAGGCTGTTAAGCCTATTTTGTAATCCATGTGGAGTGTAATCCAATGGAGCTACGACGTCTGCATATCCCAACCAGCACACCTGCATCTTAGCAATCTTAATCATGTCAGCATTCCCTTCACTTATTTCATTTTGACAGTCTGCCAAATATAAATGTGTGCAAAACGTGAGAGAAGTATAGCTTTGGACTGTCATTGTTTGAGTTTGGCTGCACTGGTGAGCAAAGGATGACTTTCAGATGCACTTAGTGAAGTCGTTGCATATCGCTGCTCGCATTTAGACTCCAAATGCACAGCGTCCAGGAGACTCACGGCAGCCAGGGGTAGACCTGGGAGAGCCAGGGAACTCATGGAAAGGGCTGAGCCAGGGCCGAGCCTGGGGGCCGGGCCTGGCTCTTAGGGTCCAATAGGAGCCGCGCCAGGGAAATGGCCACATGAAACGGGGGAGGGGCCAGTTTCAGGGGGCTGGGGGCAGATAAAGGGGAAGAGGGGGCATTAAAAGGGCTAAATGGGACTGGGGCAGCTAAAGGGGTGTAGGGGCAACATAAGGGGCTAAATGGGACTCGGGAAGCTAAATGGGTTGGGGTAGGGTGACCAGACGGCCTGCTTTTGCCCGGGACTGTCCCGGATTTTGGTGCTCTGTCCGCCTTTCTCGAAAGTATTTTTCATTTGAAAACCTAGTCCCAGTTTTTGGTAGTAGGTCTTCAATAGCTGCCGCCGATAGGCAGGAATGATAGAATGAACATGTATTATAATTAATTTAACAGTATTACTTAAAGGTAAGCCATCCCTGGGTGGCCTCGAACCACCAACCTTTTAGTTATATGCTATTGCACTAACTTATTGCACCACAGAGGCTGCTTCTGAAACTCATTCAGACATGCCTGCAATATGAATTGGAGCACAAGCTCCATTGTGCTGTTGTATTAGTGTGGTGAAAGCATGGCACAAAACCCCCTTCTACCCCAACCGCTACTGAAGAGTAGTGCCTTCACAGCCACTGTCAGAAGTTGGTACTACTTTTAGGTTAGTTGCCCTGTCCCAGGTTTTTATCTTGAAAATCTCGTCACGGTAGGTTGGGCCAACAAAAGGGGTTAAACGAGACTGGCAGCAACTAAAGTGGTTGGAGCAACAAAGGGGGCTAAAGGGTACTAATAAAGACGGCAAGATAAGGCGCTAATGGGTAACAAAGGGGCTCACCTACCTTTTTTAAATTTGCCGCCTCTTCACAGTACCACCAGGAAGTGTTCTGGTCCTGCCCCAGCCAATCAATGAGTGGCGTGGGTGGGACAACCTAAAAAAAAAGACAATCCTATTGTGCGTGCAGCACTTACAGGAGCGTCTATGCCTGATTTACGGTCCCGGCTGCCTGACTTACGGTCCTAACTGGACAGAAATTCAGACAGGCGCGCTCCTGTATGTTTATTTTGTAGATGAGTGGGTGGGCACCCGTTGGGGCTCGTGGCCGGCCCCTGCTTTGGGCAGGCACTGACCCTAGAGGAGGGTCAGGTCAGAGCTTTAGGTGGGGTTGAGGTCAGCCTCAGCCCCGCTGGTCTCACCCAGCTGGTCTCACCCAGCTCTAGTCAGGGGCCATGCGCTTCCTAAACGTGTGGAGGGTTTGAGCCTCAGTTCCACATGGAACGGCGTTCCGGCAAGATAATATGTGCCGGATTGCAGCTCTGTCTTGTTCCGGCCCAATTCCCTGATTTTACGAATTTTAAAGTGAGTCGAAATGAATTACATGCCTTATACAACTGTGTTCCTCAGTCGCAGTTAGCTTTAAGTTCATTTAAGTGAAACGTCGATATTTTGTTACGAACACTCGGCCCACATGCTGTAAATTACGTCCAAGTTTTATAATTTCCGTCAGCTTGGTCTAAAAAGCAAACTACTACAGTAAAGCGACCATGCAGCAGCGTCATGTGAGCTGCAAGGCTAATAGTGTATCGCTCAGCCATGGGCGAGCAGAGGAACGCCGCGGTTGGGAAACATCTGCACTCCAGCAAGGACAGCAGATTTGTCTTTTGGAGGACAGTGTACTTTATGGCCGGCATTTATGAACGAGAGCCGAGAAAAGAAATGCCAACCGCTAGCGCACAGCGCCATCATGTGGCTTTTACACCACACTACAATGCTAAACAAATTAAATGGAAACCGTTACATGCGAAAAAATTCGTTGTTTTCGAGGTTTTAGTGCTCTTATTTATTGTTTATTTGTATAGTGCCAGACGCAAAACAAGTTACTAATTGGCGCCACAAGAATGGAGGGAGGAGCAGAGAACAAAAAAGTATCATTCTCAGGTCTTTGGTACATTGAGATCAGAGAAAGTGCCTGTGGAGGCGTAAGTGGTAGTGCGAAAGCAATACAAGAGTGGTAAGGCAAGCAAGATCTGGACGAAAACTACTACATTGCATGAAACAGTGCTGACACACCGTGGCAGGCACTACAGAGTGGATGTAGCAAGCAATACGGGCGCCTTTCAAGCAGTTGTGAACAATGAGAAGCACCTGGGAAACTGAAATAACACTACTGCTAGAGGGGCAGTATAAGACCACTTTACATTACATTACATGCTGGTGGGAAGGCTTGTTTAAATAAGAGTGTTTTGAGCTTTTGAAGGGTGAACGGGTGTTTTAGCACTGTACACCAGGAGGGAGCGAGTTCAATAGTCATCAGCCCAGTTTCCCAAAGTGTTTTTTCCTCCGTGAAGCAGGGGGCAGATTTGTCGCAGCAATCAACATCTCTTAGAAATAAAAAGATAACTGTGGTCATTTAACAAAGGAAAATACGCATATCAGGTGTGGCGAACCAGGAGGAGGACTCGGACTACAATGGGTCATGGTACAGATTTGTTTATTCAAATACATAGAAAAATCAGGCCCTATCTATGAGGGAAGTTCCCTACCTTCTAAAACAAAAACGAAAGGTGCTGGTCAACATAAAAAAATAGAGTATTGCGTCCACGTTCCTAGTTACTAACTGGCTCTAGCACTTTAGAAAATTTAACTAAACGGGAAAGGAGGCTCACAATAGCCTTGTAAACGGGAAAGGAGGCTCACAATAGCCTCGTAAACGGGAAAGGAGGCTCACAGTCACAATAGCCTCGGAATGAGCTTCTTCCAGGCCTGGCTCATTGGCGATTCATCAGTCTCAGAGTTCCTTTAGAATGTCTTTACACAGTTGACAGTCTTAGTATAGAGTTTGTTGGTTTAAAATCACAAATGTCTAATGGATGTTTTTTCTCCTCCCCCCCCTAGGGAAAGGACAAATTCTTCTCCTTATTTTTTCCTGCTTTTTACCACTGGTTAAATCCCTCAAGGATCACTTCCGCTTTTCACCAGTGGTTAAATCCCTCCAGGATTACGTTGCACACACTTCTCTGTATCTCACCTTTGTGGCACTGGGACTCCCCAAAGTTCTGTGGCTCCTTGGTAGGGTTATTAGTCCTCAGTCCAATTAGGCTCATATATTTGGTTACTTTCCGAGCCTTGGTAACAAGCACACATATCCCTTTCACTCTCTTATTCACAGGGTATGTGCTCTTTCGATTCTCTTAAATTCTTCTACTCACGGCAGCTTCCCCAGCCTTGACGTACAGTGTTCATATCTCTTCCCCTCTGTTTTACTTGGGTCGCATGCCCGTTCCACTCCTTCAGACTTTCATACTGCTGGCGGTTTCTTCAGTCGTTACATGTAGTACTTGTCTCTCTCACTCTGCTTTACCGGGGTCTTGTATCTGTTCCATTGTCCAGCTTCTCGTACCATAGATGGCTTCAGCAGTCTGTAATCCCCAAAGTTTACAGCCCTCACTGCGTTCTCAAATTTGGAGAGTTTGCTTCCCTTTTCGTGCTCATCTCGTCGGTACTGGCACCCCCTTGGTGGAGCTTGCGGACTCGGGCTCCTGTCTTTCTCCTGGTCTCGACAGTTGCTGGGCCCCAGCCCACCATTGTTCTCCATAGGTCGCGCCACCAGGGAAGATGGTTTGCTTCCTGTCATTGTTCCACGGCTGACCAGAGCTTCTTGCTCAGTCAGCACCCTCTCTTCGTAGCCTCCATCTAGCGGGTCCTGCTTTCGATATGCCATCACTTGCTCCACGGCTTTGCGTAGCCCCTCCCCTCCAGGACATGTCCCAAGAGACTCACCTCTGCGTATTGAGGATTCTACTCCTCCATCGTAGGCGTGCACTTCATAGGAGGTCTCTCCCCATTCACATTTCTTACTGTGTTTAAACCATGAGGAAGTCGGAGACAGAGTTTACCTGAGGAAGACCTGCTTTCCTATAGAAGGGAGAAAGAGATCAGAAACACTTGAGGGTCCTTCCTGGTTCTGTGACTTAAATAATTATGTAAAAGTGAGTATTTAAATTCCTGAATGTAATTAGACAGATGCCCTCTAGTAACATTTCTCACCTATATCCCAGGAGTGGGTGCTCTGGGAGGGACTTCCACTAGGGGTTGTCGGGGGCATTCCAAATAGAATACTTCTGCATGTAAAGTGGGAACTACACTTTACTTTCCTACTCCTACTCCTACTTTCTCGCTCAGTATGGGGATGACCCTGCGCCAGTGCTACCAAATCTGTGAAGTAAAGTGAGAGGGGTATATATTCCTTTATTAGAACATCATCAAATTGTATTCCAATGTTCAGTGGATCAACCCCTACACTGTGCATTCTCAGATATTAGCACAGGGTCACATAACACAGCTAAATAGTGTCATTTACCACAGCTTGCCTTCAACTTCCATACATATGCTAGAAGCCCACAGTATCTCTTCCACGAGGGGGGAATTCATTTAAAACTGGTTTTACATTGGCGATTTTCTATGCAACCATTTTCTGATACTTAAACTTTCTATTGATATTGAAGAGAACAAAGTGTTTTAATTTTCTATGTTAAGTAGTTGAATATACTGGCTGATAAGTGTCAATGTAATTATGGGCTTAGATTGGGTTGTTTAGAAATGACTATACTATTGGAGCCATACTCAGAAATATAATTAATCTGTTGTGTGGCTGCATGTGTGAATGGGTTCTTAGTGATAATGCACAGGCAGGCCAATTCGTGTTTCTGTATACCAGTTACAAATGTACCCATGTTTCATTGTGGAGACTTCACCAGCATAAAGTTAGCAGACCGTGTTTCAAATGATTTTATTTTAATACAATGACATTTTGATTCCTAATAGCATGTTTCTTGTTCCAGAATTGTGGGTTTGATTTGTATATTAGGGGATTTTAAATTAGGGATACCCAATTGGTGAGGAATGATTGTAACACAAAATATTTCAACACAAGGCAGAGGAACCCCTCCTTTCTTTGATTCGTCTCTGGACTCTCAGAAGAACAAGAAGAATTCACTGGGCTTTTGTTGGGGATACAGTCTATGCCAAAGTCGTCTGCTAGGGAGTTGAAAATGGAATGCATCCAAGGCAGAAGAGAGCTCTGTCCCCTGACCAATCCCAGGAAACTGCGGGGGTGACTGCAGTTGGAAAAAGGCTTCAATACTGGCTGCACTGGAACAAGGACTCTGTTCATTGGAGGTGGAGAATCCCCTGAAGGTGCAAGGCAAGCAACCTGGAGAGGGAGTTCATAAGGACTCACCTTGTTCTGGAGCACTTAGATTGGAACTCCCAGCAACTACAGAACCTAGGCAGTGACTCTCGTCTCTCTGTGCATCTCAGAACTGCAATGACACTGGTTTGGGGACCTATGACGCAATTCAAGCTGCTGCATGGGAGCCATCAGACTCCTCTCCAACCTCCTCAAAGCCCAGCAACTCTACATTAAAGAGTTTTACGACACTGACGCGAAGCTCTGCCGTCTCTGCATCTGCGACCTGCTGAGTGTTCTAGCATCCCCAACTTGACACAGCCATCTGGTCACCAGCATCTTCGAACTCCAAGCCAACACCACTGCAGTACCGTAGAAGGCCTCTCTTCAATTCTCTGCACAGAGGTTGCCAAATACACTGTATCCCCAACAGCGGTCCAGATGAAGGCTTCTTGTCCTTGTGGCAGTCCAGAGATTAATCAAAGAATGAGGGATTTCTCTCTCCTTTTCAAGGCAAAATGTCACAGGGGATTGGTCCAAAGCAAGCCTGCTGTAAGGGGTCCAATACAGACTGTTGTAGCAAGTGCCCTTTGCCTTATGACATACCACCCAGTGTTCCATGTACTGTAGGAAGTGAGAGAGGAACAGGAAGTAGAGAGCCCTAACTGAAAGCAGTAACTATCGTGGCTACTCTAACACTGCCCCTTCCGATCCCTGCTGGCTTCAATGGGATTCCAGTATTCAGCACCCTGTGTGACGGAGGCTTTGTTGCATTTTGAAACCATTGTTCCTAGGAGACTTCCTGGGGGAAGTGTTAGTGGCCTGAAGGAAGGTGGTACCCATCCTTCACAGTGATTAAAGGGGCACCATCCTGGCTGTTGTCCCGCATAGCAGCTGTGGAGGCAGACAGATAAGACCCTAATATACTTCGGTAATAGTTAATTCATGTTCACACAGCTGAGATTAGTGTGATACCAAATTGCTGTGGCTGTATAATTGTGTGCTCTTAGAAGTCACCCTACCACAACCAAGCATGGCTTATATTTAATGATTTATGAGCCACCTGACTAAGACATACAATTATTATAATTTAGATCAGAGGGGCAGGCGATTTAAAAGCCATCACTGCCTTCAGAAACATTGTGTTCCAGCAGCATTTAGGAATGCGCGTGACCTTTGTACATGCCCTGAGCCACTACGGAGGGGCTGAGGGTGCCTGTAGGCTGTCTCAGTAAAGCACATGTCTGCACTGTAATTTTTGAATCAATCGTTTAAGAAAGGGGGGTCTGATTTGCACAACTCCCCTTTATAAATAGAATTACCAGTATCATTTTATATTAATAAAAATCTAATCAAAAAAGCTTTGGCTATCCCTTTCTAGGTGGCGTTCTGTCACCACTCCTGTAATAGCTTTTTGGGGAAAATCAAGCAGATGTTTTGCGAGATTGATTGACAAAATATTTTAAAGGAAAGCCAATCTTTCGAAAATTATAGTTAAAAGGAAAATGTTAGAGGATTGGTGGGAAAATTATGAGTCTCTTGATTGGTGTGAATTATGGAAAAAGTATATGAAACTATTTCCTAAACCTTGTTAAATCCAACCATAAATTAGTAAGTGTCCCTCTAGACAGTATTTACATACTTTTAATGAATTTGTTTTTAACTTATTATCCACAGGTGAGTTGTAGACTGTTTAGAAGCATTAGGAAACCTATCTATAGACTGTCCTTTTACTCAGAATGTGTGGTTGTATCATTTCTCCTGATATGTGCACAATGCTTTCTCACTTATGACCAAGTCCTTTTGGATTAGAATGCAATTTTGGATCGACAGATTTCGCGAACTATTGCAGTGGTTAATTTTCTGAACAAATGTATCTTCATTCAACGGACATAGGACAAATGTTTACAAATTGTGTCTGCTTATTTTTATTTTTGTATATATTTATATATTTGTGGAAGGATTATCCATATCTAAGCGATAACACAAAAGAAAAGCAACACATTGAACAAAAGGGCATGATTTCAGCTTTATTTTGCCCGTCCTGAAAGGAAGACTACAAGTACCAACATGCAAAGTAATAGGTGCCTAAAGAATTCTCTTCGGTTTATGCAAATGTTGTTTCAAAAGGTAAAGGCTCCCCTCTCAATTCCAATCACCCCGTTCACTCTTCTTACAGGACTTGTCACAAGCAGTAGTTGCTCCCAGTTGCCTATTCCCCACTCATTGATTTGCCTGCTGTCATCTACCACTAACAGCGTCCTGTTTTAAATACTCTGCAGATTAAGCTATGTGTAAATAGGATGTTTGGCAGGTCTTAGGGCGTGGTCCTGTGCTACACAGTTTTTTTTACATAAATCTGAAAGAGGGTGTCAAGGCCGAGCATATCCGAGTGCTGAAAGGGTGGGAACCACTGATCCTGTGCCCTCAGAAGCAATACAATTTCAAAGCAATTGGTATTTCCTCTGTTTTAATATGTGGGGGCATGCTGCAGCAACATGGGCGCCCTGCTTAGGTAGGTTATGGCGTAGAAAAGTCACCAGAAGTTTCTGAAGGAGGAGAAAACCTGTCTTTGTGCCATGTTCTGTGTTTCTATCTGTAGTGTGTGCGAAGGGCAATTTGACCCGCGCTGTTTGGATTCTCGGGGCTAGAGCAACAAGTCCCTCTTTGAGTCCTCTTTCCGGAACAGTATCTAGAACTCTCTCTTCCTTAAGCTGCGCCTTTGAAGCCTATGTAACATTACATGCAGGCAAGTATGTAGTTAGTTTTGATGGCGTGAACTGTAAGAAGTTTGATTGATTGATTGATTGTTTATTTATATAGCGCCTATACACAATGGCCCTCATTACGACCCTTGCGGAAATCAACCGACCGGACCGCCATAGCGTAAATAGCGTTTCCGCCATTGCACGATGGAGCAAAGTGCGGCTCATTCCGACCCATCGGGCACGAGCACCACGCCATGGCGGAAGTGCAAAGTCCGCGATGGCGGAAATGACCCCAAAACGGCCCACACCGCCGCCGTACGGCGCCCTAGGTGCAATACCGCCACCCATCTCAGCGGACACCGCAGTGAGCGCCAACCGGAAAGTACGGTGACCGTAAATATACGGAAACGGAAGTAAAAGCATGGTCCCGGAACGGGAAACATCCCGCCGTACACCTATAAAACCACAAATTCCACACAACCATTAAAAATACTACCCTGAGACACATCCCAACCCGTCATCCACCCTAGTGAAACCAAGAAAAATGGGAAAAGTAGCGAAGAAAGCGTGCGACCGCAAGCGGCAGGTCCACTTCTCCCGTGAGGAACTCACCGTGCTCACGGAGACCCTCCAGGAGAATGCTGCCGCCGTCTTCTCCACGCAAATGACCAAGACGGCACTTGCGAACAAGAAGGCCATATGGGCCCTGGTGGCACAGCGGGTAAGTGCGGTGGGGACCGCACCCCGCAACCCACAGCAATGCAGAAAGCGATGGGACGACCTGCGGATACGCGTCCGTAGCATACTTTCTGCCAACCGCAACATTGCCACAGCTACCGGGGGAGGATCGGAATCACCCATCAAGTTGACCCCCTGGGAAGAAATATGTGCCTCCACCATTGGAATGGAGAGCATAGAGGGAGTCGGAGGGATGGAGAAAGGAGTGCAGACATCCGAAGATTCAGGTAGGTGTCCCAAATAAAACAATGCCAAAACCACAACGTCCAATCATGTGAAGTACCACGTGCCCACATAGTGCAACAGGAACACATGTCCAGGAGAACGTCCACATACATAGGCCTGATAGCACACTTTAAAACTCACATCAAATACATAAATAATTAAAAATCCTAAAAACACCCTCTACACGTGCAGCAGGCACACCCTAACTGCAGGCTGCCAAACAACTGCACCCACACTCCACACACAAATGAAACCACCTCCAAGGCCCCGACCCAAATCACCCTCAGGTACCACCCCAATGCATGTGATACATTGCCATTCCAATTCCCACAGACCCATTAATAACGCTCGCCCTCCTTTACTCCACCACAGGGTCCGATCCAAACGACGAGCTCCAGGACACCCCTACCAGCACACCTGCAAAGAGGGCCAAGACCAACGGCCAAAGACCCTCCACCTCAGCTGCACGGATCAAGACACGGCAGCAGCACAAATCAAGTGGCAGCACACAGGAGGGGACTTCAACAGGCACCCCAGCAGCCAGCATGCCCACAACACCACCACCACAGGTCCCCCCAATGGATGCCACAGTAGGCACTGCTTCTGGTGGCAGCAGCACCATAGGTGATACTGCATTAATGGCAGCATGCTCCGACACAGAAAACGGGGATGTCGAAGTTAGATCCATCCATGACCTGTCTCAATCCCCCTGTCTGTTCCATCCCGTACACCATGAGGATACCACGCAGGGGCACCCACAAGACGACGACTGGCCATCCCCCACAAGCCCTGTGGCAAGGCAACATGAGGTGACCAGCCCCTCTGTGACACCACCGCAAATGGCCATGGCCCAGCAGAGGCAACAGTCCCTCGACCAGGTAATCGTGCAACAGCAGCAACTGGCCACGCTCCTCAAGGACCATGCCGATGAATGTGGGGGCACTAAGGCAGACATAGAAACATCAACTGAGACACTTAGGGCAGAAATGGAGAGAAGTACAGAGACACTAAGGGCACAAATGGAGAGTAGCACCGAGAGCCTGAGAGTACAAATGGAGAGAAGCACCGAGAGCCTGAGAGTACAAATGGAGAGAAGCACCGAGAGCCTGAGGGGGGAACTGCATGCGACGTCCAAAGACGTATGTGCCGAACTTGCCGCAGTGCGCCGTGTGCTCACTGAGCTCTCACAAACCCTTAGGGACATGCATGGACGTGAGCAGGCAGAGACATCATCCGTTGCAAGTTCCGTCCAGGGCAGCCCCCAACGTAGATCTGGGAGGAACCTGCGCTCCACAGGCAGGGGTGCCCCTGATACCTGCAGAGGGGGATTGCAATAGCGACTGCCCACTGACAATGAGCATCTTTGGACACTGGTGTTCGGGGGGGAGGTAGGAGGGTGGAGGGGGTGTGTTGGGCTCACTTGGGTGGCGGGTCGATAGGGTGTTTAACATGATATCACATATGCCATTAACAATGCACGATCATGCAATGAGATGTGTGGACATTGATCTTTGTGTACGAGGCCATTATAGGCGTACAGTCCATATTGTGCATGTTCCAGACACACACAGTGCCACGAGTCCCGTGTCCATGTATCAGCCACCAGGCGTGAGTGCTAGAAGCATGCATCTATGAGATGCTGACGAATGTCACGGCCCTCCTGTGCCTCGCAGACTCCTTGAGGTGCTGCCACATCCCCACCCTCATCATGACCATCTTCAGGTGCTTGCAGTTCCGCGTCAGGGGGCATGGGCACATTTCTACGTACGCACATGTTGTGTAGCATGACACATGCCATGACCATCTTTGCAACCTTCACATGGCGGTACAGGAGTGCCCCGCCAGACCTGCTGAGGCAGCGGAAACGAGTCTTCAGTAGGCCGAATGCCTGTTCTATGACTACACGGGTACGTGAGTGGGCATGGTTGTAGTCCTCCTCATGCTGGTCCCGTGGGTTCCGGACTGGTGTGAGGAGCCATCTCTTCAGTGGATACCCGGCATCACCTGTATGTGGACAAGTAAGGAATTTTGAGGAATGCCATTGCTACGTACGCACCCCCCCCCCTTCCTGCCAGGTCATTGCCGCATCACATACCCCACATCATCATGCATGAAATGAGACTCACCGAGTAGCCAGGATCTGTTCTCTGCGTGTCGCTCCATGTAGCGTGGTATAGTAGAGTTCCTCAAGACCATAGAATCATGGGTTGATCCAGGAAATCGGGCACAACAATGTGTAATGATCCTGTTGGAGTCATACACCATTTGTACATTCAGAGAATGAAATTGTTTTCGGTTGCGGTACTGGGCCTCCATGGCATGTGGGACGACCAATTCCACATGGGTGCAGTCGATGGCACCAATGCAACCCGGTATGCCGGCAAGTGCATGGAATCCCACTTTTGTGTTGGTAATTTCCTGCTCCGAGCGTGGTAGAGAGATGTAGTCGTCTGCGTGCTTCAGGAGGGCATCGAGCACTTGCAATAGTGTCCGTGAGAACAGTGGCTGTGAAATGCCATGCAACTGTCCGACTGTGTGCTGGTAGGTGCCTGTGGCCAGGAAGTGGAGTACAGACACCACCTTCAGTAGGGGTGGGATGGCGGTTGGGCTATCTATCATGCTGACAAGGTCAGCCTGTGTCATGTCCACAATGGCGGTTATGGTGTCCCGGTCCAAACGGTAGAGGGTGTGGATCTGCTCATCAGTGAGGTTGAACGGATGTGCTCGGAGGCGTGGGATTGCGGGCTGCCTGCGTGGTGGTAGTGGCTGTGCTGGCGGCCCTTGCTGGCCCTGCCTTGCCCTCCTCCTCCTCCTGCGTCTCCGCCGTGCGGCCGGTTGTAGTTGGTGTTCGTCGTCTTCTTGAAGTTGGAGTACTTGCAGTGCTATCAGGTCCCCCAGGGCCAACATAGCTAGTCCTGCCGGTAGCATTTCGGAGTGGGTGTGGTTGTGGGAGGAGGCTGGGTGTGCAATTTATGTGTTTTCAGGCTGTATGGCCTCCACCTGTGGTGATTCATTCCACCTGTGCAAGCTGCACTCCCCTTTGGGCGAGCACGTCCCGCACACAACGGTGCAATTCGACGAATGGCATCTTGCTATTGCAATCATGTATTTGTACCCGATGGCAGTGTAACATTGGTTGATATGTTCATTCGGCTATGGTCCCATTGTTTCACATACTATCTTTGCAGTCGCGAACAGACTTGTGAAGGGTCAGTGGAACGTAGTACTCGAGTAACGGTGGACCCTCATGCAACACTGTACCGAGCTTCACCGACGGGCGGGGCGTCCCATTTGTGAGTGAAGGCAGTTGCCATTTTCACACACAGCCGCACTAGATGGATTAATTTGTGATTTCAAGCGGCCACAGTTGCCTTTTCGACGTGATGTTGCAAATGAGGAATTCGAAGGGCGGCGCTTTCGGTTTTCAGCTAGCGGCGAGGAGATGCCCACAGGTCTGACTGCAAATATAACGTTCTATTGTTCAATGTCCTTGGGACAGGGGCCATGGCGAGGATGCAATGATTGATATGAATAGTTTGGGATGCGCAATAGCGACGTGGGCGATGAGGCCGGACGTTCCCAAATACATGTTACTTCACAACACTGGAATTACGGGCTGGGGCACAGTGGATTTTGCAGGCTGCATAACGCACAGACTCAATGGAAATTTCACATGTTATGTGAGTATGGAGACAGGCGTTTTCATTACGGGATGAGGGAATGATGTATGGATGCATGGACAGATGATTTGATACAGAGTTTGCCATGTACAGGGCTTCTTGGAATCTATCCGCCTCCCCTGCGCTATGTGATGCAGGGCTGCCATAGTGGGACCATCGTCTATCTGGCCTTGTTGAGCCCTCCCTGTCTCGACGCGCCTTCAGACACTTGTGTCTATGCACGTTACCAATCCCATCAGATGGATTCTGTTTTAACAGACGCATGCACAGGTACACTCGTTTGTGATAGTGTTTTCACCTCGATATAGATAGTTATGATTCGCAAGTGGTTTTTGGGTGGTGATGATCCTTTGGAGTGGGCTAGCATGCATATGGCTGTGGATTTGGTGTGATCATTGAAGTGAGTAATTCAAATGTAGTTCTGATGGCCATACTATTCTTTTTCATTTCATTTGGTTGACAGGTATCTCCTCCCCTTTTGCCACTGCCATCTGTATGCCACTCCTGCAGATGGATTTTACTCCCGACACCTGCTGCTTCGTGTTAATCAGTGGAGCAGCATTACGATCTTATGGGACGATTGCCAATGGGCCACATGCCCTTACGCAGTACTAGTGGCTAGGAGCAACATTTCGGCCTTTCAGCTGGACTAGTGCCTCCCTATTGGGACGGCCCTGCGGTTCTAGGCGCTTCCATGTTGCCTTTTCGTACGGGAATGTAGCCCCTGTGTACCATGAAGGAACAGGGCGTCACACAAGAAGTAGCTGGTCATTTATTGCGGATGCAGCCCACAATAATGAAATATATTTTGGAGTTCATGGCCTAATGGCTGTATGGGCTTGGAGAATTTGTTGTGCATTAAATTTCTATTCTGATATGAACCGTGTAGCGTTCTTCTTTGCAAGTGATGTGGCATATTACTATTTGGGGAGCGATGTATTGTGAGGAGATCTGCATTGGGTTCCAGCTTCGGGGTATAGTTGCGTGGTACTGTGCTGGGCGCGTTTGCCTACGAAGCCCAGTGAGGTCAGGGATGAGGGCTGCCATTATGACTGTTTTGATGATGTCATGCTCAGGGGCGGGGGATTAGCTTTTGTGTAACAGATGCCGGTCAGCCAGTTGGATAGGTGGAATGATGTGATTATCGGAATATTGCTGGTCACAGGTGCCTGTGTTTGCGTGCGTTTCTTGGTGGGAGACTGAGGTCATGTCCATTTGTATGGCTTCTGTATTCGTGCCATCTGTGCCCTGCAGCTCCCATTGGGCCCTCTTGAGATTCATTTGTTCGTTGGCAGGCATGGATGACTAGTACATTTCACTGGTTGCATTGTGTGACTTCATTGCACCTACGGGGGGTTGTACAATGTGGCCAGGGAGCGGTGTACAAGCACTCAGTAGGGCCGTTTACGGTTGGTTCGCGATGCCGTACTTCTCACCATGGCGGAATGGTACTTTCCGCCGTGCTTGATGGCGTTAGGTGCATGTCCGCTAGGGTCGGAATTCGCGTACCGTGCGCCATGGTGCTAATTACGGTTTGGCATGGCGCGCGCGCGCGTACTTGGTGCAGTTAGCGTTGGCGTTCACTACGGTGTCGCTAATGGCATCGTACTTTACGGTGACGGGTCATAATCGCACCGAGCGCTATTCGATGGCGGTATTGCATTTCCGCCATCGTTTTTCGATTTCCGCCAGGGTCGTAATGAGGCCCAATGTGTTTCAAAGCGCTTCAAGGAGGGAGGAAACATGGGAAAATACAGTTACATTCAATAAAAGTCCTTGAAACAATACACAATGTGAAAAATAACTATCGTAATAGGCCTGACGACATTTCAGATAGTGCAAGTGCATAGAACAAATAAGGCAAAGAGGGAAAGGAAAAGAAGGAGAACAAAACAAGCAGTAACATTACTATGCCTGACGACAATTGATGTAGTGCAAGAGGTAAACAAGAGGAGGGGTGGGGGGGAGGACGGGGGGATAAGAGGGGAGAAAGGGAATAACAAGACATTCTACTGTGCAAATTAGTCAGCGACAAATTAATAGAGCAGGGGAGGGGGGAGGAAGGAGAAGACAAGGAGGGGAGGAGGGGAGACAGACGGGCTGCTTTCAAAAGTCACGTGAACAAATGATAAGAGTAAGTGCTAAGAGGGGGAAGTAAGAGAGGAGCGAGAAAGATAGTGGGGTGAGGTGTAGGTAGGTGGCAAAAGAAAAGAGATTAGTGGAGGGGTTAAGGGGCAGAAAGGCAGTTTAGGGGAGCAAGGGGGCAAGCAGACACTCACGGGGTAAAGGGGGGCACACAGACACTCACGGGAGGGCAAGGGGGCACACATGCACTCACAGGGGGCAGGGGGGCACACAGACACTCATGGGGGGTAAGGGGCACACAGACACTCACGGAGGGGCAGGAGGGCACACAGGCACTCACGGGGGGTTAGGGGGCACACAGACACTCACGGGAGGGCAGGGGGCAAACTTCAAAGTTCGACTTCTATATACAGCAGGTCCACTTCCTTGGGCCACTTTTCTCTCGGAAGATGTCCAGGGTCATATTCTGGTATATCTTTTCTTTTTTACATTTATAAAGCGCACAAGGCGGCCCTTGGGCATGGTGGCGCTGTTACAAATTCGTGCTTACTTAGTTACAGTTGGATACACATAAAGGGCAGATAGAACAAATAACAACAGGTACTTGAAGTGTCATACAGGAGATACTACGAGGTGTTTTGGCTTACTGGTTCCATGGTTACAGGGGGGAAATAGTAGCCATTCATACAATGGAAGTTACAGGATGTTGGAATGGTACTTGCAGAATCATAGTAGTGGGGGAGACCCAGTGGGACAGTGTGGCCTGCTGGGTCCATGGCTGGGGGTAGATCAGCAATAAAGGGCAATGTGGTTGACAAGCAGTTAGCTGGACAGCGAAAGAACTAAGAGGGTGAGAGGGGTGGCTCTGGTAGGGAAGTGAGGAAGACAGGAGTCATTTAGTTGAAGAGTAGGGTCTTCAGTGATTTGCAGAATGCATAGTATGAGGTTTCACTTCGGAGTGACGTGGGCAGATAATTCCAGTTTTTTGGTGCAAGATATTGGAAGCTGGCGCCTCCTGCTTTGGTTCTTTTGAAGAACGGGACGTGTATTTGGTTGGCAAGATGGGTTTTTATCGGTCTAGATGATGTGGCTCTTGTTATTTTTTCTGAAAGGTAAACGGAGCTGTGAGCGAGAGGCACTTATGTGTAATGGCCATGGTTTTGAAAAGAATGCGCTCTTTAAATGGGAGGCAGTGGGCATCCCTTCTAGCCTGTGTGAGATGCTCCCTTTTTGGGATGCTTAGAGCAGCTCTAAAGGCATTGTTTTGTGTGACTTGTAGTCGGTTGAGGTTTGTGGCAGAGGTGCCCATGAAGAGAACGTTGCACTAGTCCAGTTTAGCCCCAATAGTGGCCCTGGCTATTGTGAGGCAATTTTTGGTTGATAGGTTTGGTTTGACTGCATTGATGATTTTGGTGGTCAGTGCTGCAGAGGAGGCGATGGCGCTAACTTGGCGAGTCATGGATAACAAGGAGTCAATGTGGACCCCCAGTGTTTTTACTGATGGCGCAACAGTGATGGTAGTGTTATCAATGTTTTATGAAGTATGACGTGCATGTGATTGTCTTCTTGGTCTTTTAACCTGATTCCTTGATTGGAGTTGGCGACCAGGAAATAGTAAGCGTACAATGCCCAGATCAGGAGCTGAAGGGCATGGATAACCAGTGAAAGTGCCGACAGGAAGGCCATGCAGCCCCACAGCCTCAATGTTAACAACAAGCCTGAATATCACCATATGGACATTTTTTGTGTTGTCTATTAGATGGAGTTTTACTGCCCAACCTACAAGCCAACACTTTTGGCATAGGAGTACAGATTGGAGGGAGATGGGATGTGAGAAGGGACACACATCCTGTGGGTGTTTGGCTTGTTACCAACCCATTGAGCGCCCATGGATGTGCAATCTCACAGCAACATCAACCTATGGACTGTTCTGAGGTTGCCATTGGTATTTCTAACCTGACTTCTGGCAGGTAATAGTTGAATTGCAGCTGGTGTAGTAAAATGGTTTAACCAAGTGGACCTTCAGTCACTTGATTTATATGCAAATGGTGGACCCTCTCATCTGTTCTTACTGAGTTTCTATTAAAAAGAAACTTTGGCAAAGACAAAATGTTTTGCTCTTTTACAGGGACTCTATCGGCATTTGCTAGGCGCTGTCACTGTATACCCGGTACTCCCATCATTTGCCAGCTGTTGCCATTGTATTTATGTTTTTATTTATTTTTATTTATTGGACTTTTGTAATGCGCACTATACAGAAGTTGTGTTTTACGGCTCATCAAGACAAGGGGGGATAGGGATAAGGAAGGTACAAAATAAAAACAAAAAGGTCTTGAAACATTCGGAACATGCAAGTGCTGAAGTAAGAAGGAAGGGGAAGAGGGGGAGGAAGGAAAGTGCAGGAAGCGGGAGGGGGAATTACAAACAAAGCATTCTGACTAGGTCATAAGATGATTGGAAATGTGCAAGTGATGAACACGAAAACCAACAAAAGTGGGGGGGCGGGGTGAGGAGGAGGCAGAAGTGAATCGGGCAAGATACAACAATAAATAGGCAGCAGTGAAGTAATAGGATTGCTGAGGAAAAAGCCAGCAATCAATGCAGGAAATAACAGTATGCTAACACAGCAGGTAGGCAGCAGCAAAGTGACATGGATGCACAGGTAGAATGAAGAAAATGTTGCAAGAATTACAGAGAACATTACAACAATGAGAAAGACACTGAGGTATATTGATCACGGAAAGGAAATAAGCCTAGAAGCCAAGGAGGCAGAGTAAAGTAAATGGAGGTAGGTGGTTGCAGGTGGCATCAGTGAGGTGAGTCAGAGTTAGTGGAGCACTCCAGGATGCAAGACTGAATAGCCATGAAAGAAGGCCCATGAGGGAGAGGCGACCGGGAAGCGAGATAGGAGCGTAGATGGTCAGGAAAGCGCCATTGCGGGGAGAAAGGAGCAACAGGAGCTAAGGGTTTAGAAGGCAGGCAGACTGATTGTGCAGGCTGCGGCTCCAAGCGCAGTAGATGGCTCTGAGAAAGGGTCTGGTAATGAGCACAGCCAAAGTGTGGAGGAGAGGCTAGTAGGCTAGCTTGAATGCAGAGGGCGCAGCCAATGCACGGAAAAAGCAGCGCTAACCTTTAAGGTGCAAAGAAAGGTGCATCGAAAAACCAGAGCTGCAGGACTTGAGGGAGCATCAGGCAGGTGGATGGAGAGGCAAAGGGGAGCAGCACTGCACACCGGCCATGGCCGAACATGCCAGACAGGTGACGGCTCTGATGTGGGCCTTAGTGAGGCCCGGCTTTGCCTGTCTGCTCCCCGGGATTGGCCCAGAAGTGGAGAAAGTCGGCCAATCAGCCCACAACAACACAAACAGTGGCAATGCAGAAAGGTGCAACAAAGGCGGCAGCCATTTTGCAAAGGCACGCTGCCAAGCAAAGGCAGTGTTCATGCCCGGCAGGGCTTTCCTCGTGGCTGGAATTCAGTCCAAGGCAATTGCAGAGGTCATTGCAGGCTGTCAGCAAGGGCATAGATGTAGATGTTGAAACGCCTTCACAGCTGACAATCTGCGACCCTCCTCGCTGCTCGTCCACATATGACCAGGCAGTACCATTATGTCAGTGGATGGCAAATGCTTATCCTATACCCACACAAAAGCCAAAATTAAAGACTTGCCAATGCTTCTTTCGCTTATGCATTCAACCTGCGTGCAGTAACTTGGTTCGCGCTTCCCCTTTAAAGCCGTGGTCCGAGTATCCACACCCCTCTTTTCCTTCTCTAATGGGGGCAGGTGTTTTCTGGCAGCAAGCATGTGTACATGCTGTCTGCCAGCCTGCTTAGTCTCTTCAACATGCTATGCTTCTATTTTATAATGGAATAGCAATATAGATCACCTCCACCTGTGGGGTTACCGATATTGACCTTTATTTTAAAAGTGCAACAGTTGTGTCTGTTTTTAGCATTGCATCCTAAATCTGCTTGTATGGTATGGTATTGTTTATTCATTTATCGCCTATACACCGGCAAGTGTTTCAAAGCACTCAAAGAGGTTGAGAAACATGGGGTAAAGCAACAGTTGCTCAGAGTCCTTGAAATTTTGAGACGATAATAGTGTAAGTGCATATAATACATTTAACAGTTGAGGCACAGCAAATAGGCCTGACAGCGATTCTGCTGTTTTACCAAGTGCAGACAGGGGAGAAACAGACTATCTTTCGGGCATGTGTATTCGGATCATGCAAGTGCACAGATGGTTACAGGGAGGGGGGTCCAAGTGCACCCAGTCGTTGGAGACTGGGGTAAGTGCAGAGCGAGACACTCTCATGGGTTGGTTCTTAGCTGCAGTGAGGGTGGGGTGCAGGGCCCTGAGGCAAGTGCGAGAGTGGACTGGTGGGGGTACCCGGGACCTGTGAGACTCTGAAGTACACCAGGCGGCCAGTCAGCAAGCTGTAAGGAAGAGGAGGGAGAGATGGAAAGAGCAGAGAGCTAGGTTAGCAAGGTAGAGAGTGAGAGAGAGAGAGAGAGAGAGAGAGAGAGAGAGAGAGAGAGAGAGAGAAGAAAGAGAGAGAAGAGGAAGGTCTTCAGGAGTTTCTTGAACTTATGAAGATCAGGCTCAAGATGGAGGGCAGCAGGGACAGGGAGGCTATTCCACAGGGAGGCACCTGCTGAGGATAAGGATCTCCCTCCAAATCTCTGCTTGGAGAACCGGCTCACTCGCAGAAGGTTGAGGTAGATAAACTGAAGGATCGCGAGGGACAGTATTTAGGTAGGCAACGTTGCAGGTAGGTAGGCCCCAAACCCCAGAAAGCCTTGTGCACAATGCAGAGGGTCTTGAACTTGATCCTTGCAGCCACGGGAAGCCAGTGGAGGGATTTTAGCGCGGGAGAGGCAGTCCCTGGGCTGGAGGCCAAGGATAAGTCTTGTGGTTCTGTTCTGGATGAGTTGCAGAGGGCGAAGGGCAGAGGCAGGGAGGTTGAGAAAAAGGCTGTTGCAGTCGTCCAGCCTAGAGAGAACCAGAGCTCCGGAGACAGTGAGCCACTGGGGGACAGTGAGGAAAGGTAGAGTACCACTGAGGAGGTGTAGTTGATAGTTAGACTTTTTAGAAAGTCCAAAATGTGAGAGGAGAAGGAGCGAGTGGAGTCGAAGATGGCCCCAAGGTTTTTAGCCTCGCAGGTGGGTGTGGGTGTAGGGCCAAGGGAGGCCGGCCAGAGTGAAAGTGGGAAAGGGAAGCAGGGGTCCCAATGCAAACAATCTCATTCTTAGTGGTGTTGAGGCAGAGGTCGTTTACAGCACACCATGACTGAAAAGCGGGCAGACAGTCAGATATGAGTGAGGAGGAGGAAGCTGCAGCTGAGGGTAGCCTGAAAGATAGTTGCATGTCATCCACATAACACTGAAAGTTAGAGGTGAAAGTGGCAATCCTACGTGCCAAAGCAGCCATATGACGTTGATAGGTTAGATCCCTGGGGAACACGACAGGTTGAGAGAGCGATAGTCGAGCGAAAGGATCCGAGTTCCACCTGGGATGAACGGTCGGAGAGAAAGGAGGTTAACCACGCCAGAGCCTGACCTGTGATTCTCAGGGTGTCACAGAGACGTGCTCTAAAGTCAGACTGATGGTTGTGGAAACACTCAATAGATTCAGTGTGGAGGGTCAGCTGAGAGATAGCCAACTTCTCCAGGAGTTTGCCCAGGAAAGGAATGAGGGGTTGGCAGAGGGTTTCTTGAACAGAGGTTGCACAAGGGAGTGCTTCAGAGCAGTTGGGAAAACTCCAGTGGAAAAGGAGAGATTGCAGAGATCAGCCAAAGGTGGGGCGAGGGAGTCAATGTTGTCCTTAATGGTTTTGGAGGGGCAGGGGTCCACCTGTTTGGATAAAGCCTTCATAGACCGACTTGTCTGGCGACCTCATCGGATGAGACGGGTGAGAGAGAAGAAAGAGGGAGTGGAGGTGGGGCCAAGGGAGGGTCCGGTGTTGGTGTATGCTTTGGTGTGAAAGGAAGGGAGGTAAGGATGTCTTGGGTTTTTGTAATGAAGTGTGCAGCCAGTGCCGAGCAAAAGTCCTGGGTGGGTGTGACAGAAGACGAGGCTGCTGCAGGATTGGCCAGTTCCTTACAGACTTTTAAAAATGTGGCAGTGTTGCTTGATGCCGCAGAGATGCTGGCTTGAATAAAGACTTTTTTTGGAGCGGATGTCGATGTTGTGGCATTCTTTGTTGAGCATTTAAGGTGCTCTACTTTTTGAGACATGTGCATTCCTAGGATCTGGACTATGCCAATCTATGCCAATTTCATCTGTCCTTTAAATAGCTTGTTTATTTTCAAAGTTGGCAATCTTTGCATTTATTGCATAATACTCTGCCATGTGTGCGATTTTTAACGTAACATTTCTTTCATGTAGTGACATGTAAAAACGTACTTTAGAAACCTCTACCTCTGTCGGAACAAGGGCCCAAATGGAAAAATAATTTCTGTTTTGGATGCCACCAAACATGTGGACAAAAGGCATGTTGGGAGCGAGAACCCAAAAGTCCAGACTCCTCAAAGAACTCCAAAATCGACAACCTGATGTTATTCCATGCTTGATTTTCAGCAGTGCTGGAAATGGCCCAAAGTTACTCTGGGAACCCCCACAATGCTTTGGTGCGGGAAGCGGGATGGCAGTGTGGGCCGTGCTAGGGTGCGGATCCTCAGCCCCAGTTAAGCAGCACCCAATGTCTTCATGGAGCCCAGCTAGGAGGAACCTGCAGGAAGGAGTCTTGAAGATTTGCATAAATGCAATGAGCATTTTAGGGACATGAGAATGATCACAGAATTTCATATTTGAAATATGTCTGTGATGGTAATTAAAGCATGAAACCCTTCTGAGAACGTAATGTGCATGGGCTCTCTGGGCTCTCTGCTCGATTTATGCCTCATTCCCGGGTATATGTTTGAGCTCGAACTGCGCTCTGCAAGGCAACCTTTGCTGGGCCCAGTTCCATCTTGTTGTAGCCCAATTCCTCCCCCGAATATAAGACTGCAAACACAAGGGATGTTGAAGGAAAGTGATGATATTGAAGGAAATTGATTGTATAGATAATGCATAAAGCTGTGCAGTTGACAATCAGCATCTGTCAGAAACAGCAGGCAGTCATGTCGATTTCAAACATTTTTATTATTTTTGTATTTATGAAGGATGTAACCAGCCTGTCCCTCCACTGTTGCTTTTAAGAAAGCAACCATTGAGCTTTGTTCTGGAGAACTGCCCCCATAGCCTGCACGTGCAGTGCTAGCTTCTGCTGTTGCTGGCACCCGCCTGAGCGCCTTGGCCGGGGCCCAGCCTTCTGAAGGCCTCTTCCTGTCATAAATACGATTACTTTCCTTTCACTTCTGGAGTGTGCCGTCCCTCAGAGTAATGCATTTCCTCTGCGCCTTTGAGCACACATTCATGGTTTTCATTAACTCCCTAGAAAAAACATTCACCAAAATGAATACGCTTATTATTAGCACTGTGAATGCTGCTTCGCCTGCAACCGATTGGCTGAAAAGGTCCCTGAGATATGTCAGCGATACGGCGGCGATACAAGTGAAGGCAGCGAGTTTAATTTGCCTGCAAAAGCCTTGGCTCCAGCCCAGGAATGACGGAGGTACAGATTGCAGCTGAGTATCAGCAATCCTCCTCATAGCGGTGAATGGGCTAGAACTGTCAGCTCCACTCTGGGCAAGACTGATGGCTCCAGGCTTGCTTCATAACACAAAACACATGCACTTCCACAGCACCTTGTGCAGGGCCAGCTCCATGGAACTCCTCGCTAGTGCTTTGTCAGGGGGCGCCTTCCAGGTAATGGATGTGGTGATCTTTGGCAGTGCTTGAGTAGCTCGCCTGGCCTTCGGAGGGGAGGGATGCAGGGGGGGGGGGAATGGGGGGTTCGTTGATGCAACAGAGAGAGAGATCACATGTGAATCTGTGCACTTGTGGCTTGTGATGTGCCAGGTGTTCAGGCCATGATGGATCTTTGCAATCACAGCAACGCAGCATTGAAGCGAAGCGCATAGATTGCAAATCTCAAGGCGCTGTCCTGGCGTAGCACCTATCCAGAGACATTTCTTTTTGTGGCCCAGAGTGGTTCCATGTGTTCATTTTCGGTTTGTTTGAAAACTTCGTTGAATTAGTTCCCAATCAACAATTCTGTTACTAAAAACATTGATATTCTATAGATTGCCTTATTTTGTTAATTACATTATTTTGTGTGGCACTTTTTTGGAATAACTCCAGTTTTCTTTCATTCTCTTTTATTTGGAACGGCGTAAATGTTTGCCTTGAATATGTGGGTATGATGGAGCATAGCGAGGGATCCTGAACCAACCGACGGGATTTTGGGGGTCCTCTCCCCAAGAAAATTTAAAAATCACAGGTTTATTTTCTAGCACACTTTTTGTGAAAATTGGGTTAGGAGCCACAAAGTTTGCCATCAGTTTTGTATGGAGCATATGAAAACATCCAATCCATGCAAGTCGCCAGCAGTGCACAGGAGCTGTTTCCAAAACATTTGCATGATGCCTTTGTCCACAATATATTCAAGTATAAACAACATTGTCATGCTGGTGGTGCACACACATATCCATGCAGACTCCACCAATAGATGCATTATTGCCACATAAGAACTTACTCATGTTTGCTTTTGCCAGTAAAATGTCATGCCACAGTAAGACATTATATCCAAACTGGCTGCACCAATGAAAGCCAGTCTAACAAGGTAACAACACTCATCTAGTTTGCTTTACCCTTGATGCCCAATAACAATAACATTCCACAGTAAGAAGGTATAGCTAGACTGGCTAACCTGGGTATGCCGGTCTAGTTATGTCAAACACTCATGTTTGCTTTACCCTTGATGCCCAGTATTAATGCCATGTCGTCAATAGCACTCACATACATGCTCTTATTCAGACAACATACACTCTCTCATTCACCTTGGCATTCATACATACACTTTAATTCACCCAGGAATTCATACATTCACTCATCAAACACTCCCATTTGCCCATGCATTTATACATTCACACAACATCCTCTCTTTAATTCACCCATGCATTCATATAGCAGTCATGTACACATACATGAATACAAACATTCACACACACGCGCTCAAAGAACCACACTTGCATGCACACACATATACAAACACCTTACACAAGATACACAACACATTTTCAATTACTTTACATCTTCAGAACACCGACGCCATCCATGGCACGACAGGAAGGCCAGCCCCAGGCAGAGCGTGCTGGCTGAAAGAAGATAGGACTCCTCTCCTGTCAATCAGCGCGCCCCCATGCTAGTAGCCCAATGATGAGAGGTGGTGTGGCTGACCTTCCTATGCCCCGATGGCCTCTCCTCAAAGCGCCGAAAGCCCACAGGTATCAGAGCGCAACATTTACACATTCAAGAACAAACATGAAGAACGGGACAAGAAGGCCTTAGGTGGCAGAGCCAGAACATAGGAACTGGGAGGAAGGTTTCAAAACAGGAATCGGGATACATTATCCCAAGAAATGAGTTTTCAAACCCTTGTGAAATGACTTCAGGTCAACCTCTAGTCTGAGGGCGGAGGGCAGTGAGTTTGGCCAGCCACCCGCAATCCTGTGTTAAGTATTGCGGGTGGCTGTCCTTTGGAAATGGCACGACTGGTTCCAACCGTGGATTTGTAGCCTTTTTACATTGCCCTTACCAGGATTGCATTTTTCTTTTCTCTTCTTGAAATTGTTGCAATACAAATCCGAGTGTGTGTTTTTTTTTGTGCAGAATTGATCAGCCATACATTCTACTAAAATGCTTTTTTGGGGCCTTGATTTTACGACCACCCCCAAGTCCGTTCGGTGGAAGCTTGTGATGGGGTCACCCTGCAGGTCCAGATCAATCATTAGTAAGTAAAATACTGCACATCTATGTTGATCAAGGAGGTAGCACGGCCAAAACACTGTCCAATTGGACTAACCTATGAATGAAAAGTTGAACAAACTCAGATTACATTTAACACATGATCATGGAGGCGCTCAGTGGGGGTATTTTACATAGTAGTTGCCTAGATATTTAGAATTGATTTCTAATATCTCGCCTGCAACGCGTTTTTACTATTTTCCATGGCTGCCTTTACCAGTATTCGTACCATAGACTAATGTGCATTCTTCATTATGTATATTTACACATGCAAACGTAGTTCCATTGCGTAAATAAGAACAGAACGGTCTGAGCCAGATGCACAGAAAAGGGTAACTGATATCCCCCCCCCCAGCAGGATTGCTAATAAAATGCAGCCAGAAGTCAATTGAGTCCAAATTGTGTAGCTGTATTTGAAACGATGCAGGATTTCCCAAAAATAGAGAGTAAGCTGTGTCTGCCAGACCTGCTTCTAATATGATCCCATGATGCTGAGTAAAAGAGGGCCAGGATTTCTCAGTGTCTTACAGTGCGTTTGATTCAAAATGCCCTGCTCTTTTCCCAATCCCCTGATATATTCATTAAGCCTTTAAAGAAGTCCTGTCTTCCAACTTGTAAAACATTGTCATGGTCAGTGCTTCTGGCATCCACTCGGAGAGTGAAGCTGGTTTACTCCAAAGCCCATGCCAGGTGCTGCCAGAGTTCATGCTGCAGATTGCATTATTCACGTATTATGCCACGCTGCCAGCCTGTTCTACATAGAATGATACTTTTGTGATAGCATTGTGAATCATTGGGTGCAATTGGGACATACATTCTTAAATTGTTCCCAGTTGTTCTTGTTCTTAGGACGAAAATGGTGGCACAATTACTTCATTGGCTATGTATGCCCTCACCAGAAGGTCACTTTATTTAAAAATGGATCCACTATTTCCTATCTTGCTCATGATGGGACATTTCCAATTAAATCTGCATAGGTACATCTATAACATTATGCAGAGTAATGTATCTCCAACTATATATTACATTACTACTGTAAGGCCCAGAAGAGTTCAGTGGAAAGCCATGCCCGGGTTTGCTTTATAGTCTTGTGCAGAAGGGATGTAGCCTAGCAATTTGGGCGGGACAGCCCATTTTGGTGGGGCCAGCCCTGATATTCATATATTTTTCCTTTTCTGTGATGGCATGCTGAAAATCTGTGTTGTGGATGGTTGCCCAGAGCAATGCCAGTGGTTATGATTAATTCAAAACCCCAGCCACTAACATTCACTTTTGCAGAGGAGTTCAAAGCACAAGAACTCTGTCTGCTTCACACAGGCACCGAACTTTGAGGGGCTTACAATATCCATTAAAAGTACTTGGCAGGATACCTTATCCATGTTAAGTCCAGTGTGGAATGCCCTAATGTTGAAAGTAATTTGTAGGTGCCCTTATGTTTCGATATTGTTGCAGTGTTTCGAAAGTAAGTTGACTGTGGATTATTGTTGCATTGTTTGAGTGGCAGATGGCACCCTAACAGCTTTGCAGGATTTGTCACTAAGTGCTCACTGATGGTAAATTCCAAGAAATCATATTTTAATATTGATATTTCAATTACGATATTAATAATGCTAAAACAACGCCACTACCTGCTCCCTATGTCCCTGTACTCTCTCCATATCCCCTTCTCTTTCCACATCCTATTATCTTCATCCCAATATCCTTACTCTTTTTCTTCCTCCCTCTGCTTCTCAGAGACCTGAAGAAAATAACACAGCAATATCAAGATGGGGCTGCGGGGAGGTTCCGCTAGAGAGCTCTCCGCTCTCGCGTGTTGCGGCTGTGGGTGGGGCTGCGTGTGATAGAGGCGTCCCAGCCTCAACACGTGCGGCCCAGCTGGGGGCTGCGTAGGCTCCCGCTGCAGTCCATGCTTATTAGGGGCGCCGACGCGCTTAACGGCTCGACCGCAGTCCTCCGTGTGGGTTCAGAAACCCTTTGTCGCCTATGTAGGTTCACTGACTGGGCCATTCACAGCACACACGCACTTGCACGCAATGAGGGACTGGAGACGGAGCTTGCTCAAACACGTGTTCTTTATTCACTGTCCTTCTCTGACTGCCCGCCCCCAACATGTCCCTCCCTAACCCCAACGTCACTTCCCTGGAGAAGAGCCCGCAACAGCGGCCTTCCCACCTAACAATGTGGATGGGTCACATTCAGGTCCATTTCACCGGGGCCTGACAAAGGCGGCCCGCAGTCTTTTATGGAAGCTCTTGTAAATGATCCCTGAATCGCTTCTCTGCCCCGTTACCCCAGTCCTTTGTATGCTGTTTCCCAAGGATAGATTTACCCCTTATACATTGTCCAAATATGATTAAATAAATGTCCCTGGGCACGTTTCAAGAGAAGCATTCATAGCTGTGTCCTAAAAACTCTTCCACACTGGGGAAGACCTGTGGCAGACCGCAAGGTTTACCATGACCTAGCCACAACCGAGCAGACCAGTGGCCACCCCTTTAGGAGGACTTCGGGAATCTGAATACAGAAACCCCCGCAAAGCCGAGGTACAGCACTGGAGCTGAACACGTTTGCCAAAGTAGTGCCCAGCACAGCTCCGGAGCAGGAGCTAGCAGCCAAGATCTCACACTGCTCTCTGTGGTGGACTGGAAGTGGGGCGAATCAACAACTATTTTGGCGCTTACGCAACTGATTCTTAAAAAAAGTGTCAGCAACCCTTAGAACTTGGAAGACTCGATAGACTGCTCGGTGTTCTATTTGGCAGCCCGTAAATAGGTTTTCTCAGCCAGCATATTAGCATTCCTTCCATCAGCAGGGATTTGGCTATACGCATGTAGGCCACAGTAGATGCACCCAGCATGTTCTTCTTCCATCCTGTCCTCCTTAGGTATTTTCATTGAGTGCAAACAACACTGGCCTCACTTTTTAGTTCTGCCTAATAGGTGATGCTTATAAGCCAACCTTCTTGTTTTGGGTTACAGATAGGGAGAGGACATGAGAAATGGGGAAAACAGCTTGTGGGTGTTGTTTGGTTATTTCCCCACCTATGGACTGCCCATAGTGATGCTAAACGCTATAGCCATTCCCAGCCACTACCTGCCCAACGCACATTATTCTGGGATCTCTTCAAGCTAGCTCTTTCAAACAGTAACTTCAAACCTTCTCCTGTATGAAGCCTGCCATGTTTTTTCTATGCAATCTTCTGCGAGCTTAATTGATGCTGTGAATGTTGTATTGGTGTCATTAAATGTCTTAAATATGTGTGCCTTCAGCACCTTGATTTATAAGCAGTGCGTGTGTCCACACATCTCTTCATTTCACTGAAGTCCTTTGCAAAGCCAACAGTTTTCGGCTTATGTATGGGTATGCGACCACCATTTACCAGGCGCTGACATTGTATGCCAGGGTACTCGCACCATTTCCCAGCTGTGGCCATCCTATGGCCAGGTAATACACTGATAGTAGTGCTGGGCAAATACCTGTTCCGTGTCAGCACAAAAGCCAATGCCATGTTGTTGTGACTTGCTTTTCCCTTATGCTCTGCTCAGTAGGCATGTGTTGCCATGGGTGCCTGGAAGTGGAATGCTGGATGAATGTTCTCTGCTGAGTGTTCTCTGAATGGGAGGTGATGAGAGGGTGTCCGGTGGATAAGTCTAATTGTACTGGTCTTGTAACCTGTAGCCTTTGTCATATGTAGCCTGCAACCAAGAAAATATGATGTCCTTTTGTACTAGAGGCTACTGTGCCATCTGTACTGAGAAGGTACCATTTTAACACACATTGGCGATGATAATGGGATCCAGCGCTTTTTGGTGCAGTTTTGACGTTGTACACTGATCGAGGTTTCTGCGTCAGAGAGTAGGTACATGACAGCAAATGTGTTGTGTGATGGTTTGGTGGAGAGTGAGGGTTGTGCTTTGTGTGCTGTTTATTCTTTAGAAAGTGCACGGAGCTGATTTGTTCTGATTTGTGTTTTTTTTCTGGAAGGTTGAGAATTGTTTGTATTCTTTCTTTTGTTGAATTGCACTATCCCTCTCTTTAGTAGTAGAGAGGGGTGGTAGTGCTTGAGCTGATTGGTCCCATTGGTTCATGAGGCTGGTGCTTGCTCTGCCATGCAAGGACGGTGTAAGGTTTAGTTGCTGAGTGGGGTATTGCAACCATTGTGTGGTTGGAATTAGAAGTGGATCTTGAGGGATGTACACTTGCTTTGCTGCTTTGTTTGTGTGTATGTCTCTTGGGTTTTTTCTTATTCTGCTAAAGGAGAGAGATGTGTTGTGATTTGCCTTTCCCTTCTACTCATCAGGCATGCGTCGCCATGAGTGTCTGGGTGTGGAATGGTGCATGAGAGTTCTCTGAATGACAGTTGATGAGAGGCTGAGTGAGAGAGAGGGTGGCCGCTGGATGTGTCCCACATGTACCAGTCCTGTAACCTGTAGCGTTTGTCATATGTAACCTGCAAGCAAGTAAAGACATGTCCCTTTGTACCAGAGGCTACTGTGTCATCTGTACAGACACCTCGCCGTGAAGCTGTAAACACGGCACATGCGCAGAAGTGGCCACAAGCAGCAGCAGAGGAAGAGAGCACGGCGTACTGAGGTGCACGCCCCAAAACACGTGCAGCTGCTTTGCAAGGTGCAGCTGTTTCCTATTGAGCGCTGAAGGACATCACTGTGCAAAGGTGCCCTGGAGGGTTGGGGGGGGGGGCAGGGTACGAGATCCTCCTCAGAACTTTGCAGTACAAGAGAAAGGAGTCAACATACATTACAAGTCTCCTCTTCTCGCAGTTTCTGCGTAACATGACTTTTTGAGTGTTCCTGTTATTATTGTGATCATGAATTGCGCCATGCCGCACTCCCCATCACTGTTTAATATGGCTCAGTTCTGCGTTGGTCCTTAATCAAACCTTGGTAGCTCGTAAATGCATAATACGATCTGTGCTGCTGTTTTGATTGGAACCGTATGTTGTACTCTTGCGATTCCCTAGGGGAGGGGAGTGTGAGGTTCACATCTGGGAAAGATGGAACCATTTCTTGGCGCTATTAAAACATCCCGAGAGGGGAGTGGTGATATTTATGGGAGGGCCCAGAGGTTTTGTGTGCATATATCACACTATGACCCCAGTGGTGCATTTGGCCACTCACCTTAAAATGGGACCAGCCTTCTAGTTTTGCAGCTGGTTGCAGCCTAAGTGGGCACAAGACGTTCCTGATCTCAGGGCACGTTTCTGCCCTTCCTCTGGTATGGGATCGAGTATATTCTCTTTTCTGCACAACCAGCCCGGAAACGCTTGTATACTTACCAGCCACTTGTTTGTGCGTTTATATAGCGCTACGAACCCTCAGGTATCTGAGCGCTGCTTCCCACTGTGTGTGGAGCTCATTTATCGACTTCGGAAGGATGAAAGGCTGGGTTTGGCCCCGCCGGAATTCGAACCTGGTCAGCAGGCTCTGCACGGATGTCCAAGTGAGCGCTCTACTCGCTGTGCTATCTGACCTGAGACCATGGACCTGTTTCTGTGAATGAAGTCATCTTCATTTTTGCATGTTGCGTGTGATGTCCCACCGCCCGGATGGCAGTCTCAGTTTCAAGACTCAGAAGTCAGCGGCATAGCAGCAAACGTGGCCTGTGGGGTTTTAAGGTGTGGGTCAACCAGAGGTGTCATGAAATAGGCTTTTTGCCAGGCTCTCCATTTTATTTTAATTCTGTAGCAGTTCTTTGGAGCTGTGATCTACAGCTCTGTTGTCAGATAAGGGCTGTCCAGGCAGCAATTCATGGAAAATGGGTTAAGTGGGCTAGTTCGCCTGCAGCGACACTTTTAGGTGTAACATTCCAACTCTTCATGCAAAGTGCTAACAGTGGGGCTCACCAGCTATTTTATTTATTTGTGAAAGAAAAGGCCAACTGTTAATGTGGCCACATTTCCAAAGCTGCCGGCTTGTTTGAAAGCAAAAGAGTACTTTTTTTTTTTTTTGCAAAACTGCACATTGTATTTTCACCGAAGCAAAACAATATACTGGATGTCCATTAGTAAGGGGAAAAAAGCAAAAAACCTGTATTAAGGATGCAACCAACGCACAACAGACTTCAGAGACCTCACGTTGTTGCAGTGCTGCATATGAACAGGGCATCCAGGCCGACTTCTATTTTTGGTTGCATTCTGTCCCTTAAAGCCCCTCAATAATAAATGAGAAGTAAAACTACAAATGCCAGAATGCAGAGTGACACTCAGCACAGGATGCACTAGTCACACCAGACCTACATGGCGTAAAATCAGTTAATAATGTCTACATACATAATGTCGCCGGGAAAAGCCATTGGCGACGTTATATATGGTGACATCATGTATGGGGATGGGTTGCAGGGATGTCCCCTGCACCCCTTGTAAACAAAAATAAATGTGGGGTTGCTGGAGTGTCTCCCGCATGTTCAATGTTATAATGTCCCTGCAAGAATCTGTGACTTTTTTGTCAGGAGACATTTTTGCGGGGACATTATTACATGGAACCCAGGGATGTAGGAATGTACCTCTATTCTTCACAACCATCATATAGAGTATGGAGGCAATGGCGGGAGAGAACTGACTAATGGCCAGTGTTTGTTTTTAGTCAATGCCAATTTGTGTTTGATTCATGGCCGCATTTGGGAAAAGCTAAATAGACGTGACACAAAGCAAAATGCCACCACCACGCCTGTATAGGAGGTGTGAGACATGTTATGGGACCACTGCTCAATACTTAGAGACTTTTTGGAATGTAGCCCCCTCACTGTAAATCTATCAAGCTAACTAACTTCAAGTGAGAATTATACCATTTGTGGCCTCCAGACCCACATCAACCTTCAATCCTGCTTCATGAAGCTCTACATTTCTTTTGGGAAAATTAAGCTTCACCTTTGTGTAAGGGAGCAATATCTATAATATTGCTGTATGATATGCTTAACAAGGGACACAACAAAGATAAAATGAGGAGATTTTGTAACAGGCAAGTTTCTGTGGCAGGATAGGAGGAAGTTGCAAGTCGGTGCACTCGACTCAGCCTCTAATCTCATCTGGCAAAAGGAATGTAATTCTGGTGGAAAATATTATCTGGCAGGATTTTATGACTGTCCTGTGCCTCTTAAAGGTTGGTAGGGATTGGGAAGAGCCAGCTTAATGCTAGATATTCCTAAACTAGCCTTTAAACTTTGTTATTTTTGGTAAAGATTCTTGATTACACAGATACAGTTGTTACTCATATCTGGCTTCTGCCCCTCGTTCATATGCCCTGACTTCTGTGTGGTCTCAAGGTATGGTGTCAGCCTAGAATTGTTCGGAGTAGATGTGATGTTATCTACTGATTGATCATTTGGCATAATCGAGGATTCAGGCACAGTTTCTTCTGCATCAGGTAGGTCTTGATCTTTCTCCGGAACAAGCCAACTCGTGAGGCACCCTTCTCTTTTAGAGTTTCTCTTTTTCACCTGTGCTGCTTTTTCCTAGCTTTCTTTGTGTTTTTGACCCCAGGGTCACCCTCAGACAGTAATCCGGGTACCTCACATGGTCTTTTCTTTTTTACGGCCCTTTTAGCTAAACACCACTGTTTCCGTGAGAAAAAGATCTCAGAGTTATTGGTCACATTCTGATCTACTTCCGATGGTGGAGTGTGGTCTTTAATCATCCGAATGGCTTTGGACAGATTGTTCTCAGCGTCCTCTATTACTACTTTCTCTTTTGTGTTTGCTGCTGCCAAGTTAATTGTGTTTTCCAAAATACGGCCACATAGTTTATTTAAGCCATGCAAACTGCAGTGAGGCCATAGTAGATTGCATCTCAGCCAAGGTATTTGTATCTGAAAAAGAGCCCATATTAGATTCCACTTCTGTGGTTTCTGAATGTCTCGTCAAATCCGGAGACATGGATAGCCTCTCAGGAATAGCTGCAGGTGGTGGAGGTGTTTTCAGTGTCGGGTCGTTTTCCTTGTCTACAGTCAAACTATTTAAAACAGGAATCAGCCATATTTGAACAGAAAGACAAAGCTCCAGTAGCGAATTATTGTCAATCATTAACATTGAAGAATTGTCTTGCACAATACTTACTCTGATTGGACCCTCTGTCCTTTTCAAGAATATCCGGAATGGGCTCAGAGGAGGCTTTACGCAGGAAAAAGTTTGTGATAGTTCCTTTGCTCATTGGCATTTGCTGTTTGTTTATTTTTAGCATCACTTTTCCTCATTTTATCTGTAGGTGCCTTGGACTTCATATTACGCAAATTCTATTTATTCTGTGCAGATTTTTGTCGTGGGGGGGACATTCTGCTTCTGTGATGGTTGCTGGAATTCCGCTATTACTTTCCAGGAAACAGACTTGTTGTTCAAGCCCAGGTGGTATTAACAGTTAACAGTGCAACAATAACCGCTATTAGTAAGCTGAGTCAAAGGAGAAATTCCCAGTCACTATTCTTCACTGATAATTACCACTGTTGGTACTAATTGTCTACTAGCCTCCACAGAGCTCACCACCCATCTAGAAAACTCTCAAGCTGCACCAGCACCGTGCGTTACAGCCAATCACTTGCTGATACTCACTGCTGGCCGCCTCCGCCAGGATTCTCTATTGATGGCTATAGATCAATCAGCATATATTACACATCAACCCCTGACCGTATCTTCGTCCACTCTTGAAATCAGAAGAGCATACGCGTGAAAGACAGACTGTCTATTTTTCTGTCAAGGGTCAATATGTGCTCATGTACAAATGTACCAGTGTATTTAGTAATGCCCTACAGCCCATGGCTTAGACTGGTTAAAGGAAAGAGAAAGCTGGTAATGCTTGATCAAAGAGTTCGAGCTGCACAGGCTCCCACTTAGTTCCACTCAGCCCCAGCAGCTCTCCGAACACAGCTTTCAGCCCCTTTTCACCTGGCAGGAGTATATACACTCTAATGGCACCGTCTATCCCCAGCACTCCGTTTAACTGTCAGAACAGTCGTCACAACGGCATACCAATAATGGGTAAACAGGGCGGGGATAGTAGTGCGCTTAAACCAGAGCAAATTAGCTGGTTTTATCCAGGTACGGGCATAGGGGATTACCTTTATTGTTAACAGCTCATCAGATGTCAGCAGCCGTGCGCTACTCAGCGAGGGGGGACCGCTGCCCGTAGCCCATCTCACTCGGGTGACAAATTACTTGGCCGTACAGCCGCACCACCAGCTGTTCCTCCGGCCCCCTTCCTCACGGCTCACAGTCTCCCAAACCTCACGGGCCAGGAAAGGGGGCTCCGACAAGCCAGGTCTCCAAACTCCGAACGCCGCGCCGGCTCAGTGTCTCGTAGGAGGTAGAGGCTAGAGTAAAGGACATCACCTAATTGTCACTTGACGCTCCGGCAGACCTTACAGCATGCAGAAAATCGCAGAATCAAGCCGCACTGAGCTCTGGTGCACAGCCGCTTCTGATTCTGTATCTCTCTATTTAAACTTTGTTGCCTCTCTAAAATTAATTTGAACGGGCAATAATGGCAAGTATTTTACCAAGTGCAACAGACCGTTCTGTTATTTGTGCAGACTATTTACAATGGTTAAGGAATCACGCTCTCCTTTTCTCCCCAAGACTTTCTTCTGCAATGTTGGCTTGGTGGGTTAATGCGCCCGCTGCATTGATTCATGTGAAACCTGCAGCTAGATCTCTGCTGCAGCTTCTTAGCCCACAGAGATATTTCAAGGATGCCCTGGATGCCACAGCTTAAAATAAAGTTTCTAGTAACCGTTTAACAGTTTCTTTTAATACTAATAACATTTTCAGAAATTAAATGATCAGTGTCATCTATTGACCTGGCAAGTGGATTACTGCACATCCTGTTAAATTCTGAACATCTTGAAAGTCACTGGATCCAATTTTGTCTGAAGCAGTATTTATTTTTTTATGAATGCAGATTTTTTTTTAAACGAATATAAGCACATTAAAAAACTAACGGCAAACATTCTTTTTTCTCTCCCCCTTGCTCTTGCACTACGGTTTTCAAATCCATAAAAGTGCTCTAGTTTAGTCAGTTTTGGGTCATACTGCCCATAGCCAATAGGAACGTCTCTCTTAGCTCCTCCACTGTCAACCATCTTCAGATTTTTTACTGCACGTTCATGTTGGGAGTCCTCAAAAATCTGTCTCTGCTAATAACTTCAAGAATTATTCCTATATTTCATCTTTTGATGAAGAAAAAATATCTTTTGATGGCTCGTCGACATCCTCAACGACAGGAACGGTCTAGAGTCTGATTACTCGTGTCCACCAATGATTCCTGAACGATAAAGTCGTCTGCGATTTGGGCCTACCTCATGGCTGAGATCAAGAGAAAGATCCTCTTCAAGGCCTACGCTCACTGCGGTGTGACATGTTTTTATATTGAAGATTTGTACAACAACTGCTTGCATCTAAGAATGCAACAGTTGTCAGTCTTTTTCCGAATAAGACACTCCGCAACCGACACCGATGACTGGGGCCTTTAACTCTGCTTCAGTATGGAGTCATACCTCACTTTGGTAGGGTAGGACGACCCAGCGAACCACCTCTAGTAAGAGGTCTAGGTCGAATGAGGAGCCTTCCATCAGCAGGAAAAAAGGCGCACAGAGAAGCATCCAGGGAAAGACCATCTTCATCTAAGGTCAGTTCCTCAGCTGTTTCAAAGGACGAAGGGATGCCAGCGCCTTCACCTGATAAGTGGAACCCAGATTGTCCACGTCTACGAAGATGGCACAGTTGCCCAAACCGGTTACACCATCTTCATCGTCCACCGTTAGACCATCAACAAGGACACTGTCCACGACCAAAATCGTCCTCTACTTCATTGATGCCGAAGACAACTACTCCATCGACTACTAAATCATTGACGGCCACGGCGATCAAGCCAACTACGACATCGTTGATGACAACATCATTGATGACACCGTGAACAGCATGTGCTATACCAGCATAGTTGTTGTAAAGGTCATCCATGATCCTGTCGATGGTGAAACCGGCGGCAACACCAAAATCGTTCACAACTGTCGTACCATCAGTGTCTCATGCTACCTCGTTGTCAACCACTACCTCTACAGTGTCTGCGCTGGCAGCACTTCAACGCCCTTCATACCCTCTACCAGGGATTGGACAGGGACAGGGATTCTGTCTTCCTCTGATGAAGCGGCTGAGGACATCTTGTCACCCCCCAATTCTCCTCTTCAGAAACCCAACAGACCACCATCAAGACTTCTCTCACCAGAAAGGAGGCTAGTCCTGCCAGGGCACTAGCACCACCACCAGCCAATACCACCAGAGCCTAAATCAACTAAAGCCCACTTGTATTGCCGCCATTGGTGCCAACCCCTGTATGGATATTCTCACCACCCTCTCTGTACTAGTGTCCACACTGAAACAAAGGCTGCTGGATCCTTCACCAGTCACAGACCCTCGTCAACAATGCTCTGGAGGAACCACTGGTTCTTCATGCCCCGCCAGGGATGAAGGCTCTTCACATCCTTCCAAGGAGCAAAGGCTCCTTGCAAGGCCTCTACAATGGTCCTACACTGACACCGATCCAAACCAGCAGGATGATGTGGCTTCCACCCATTTGTCTGTTACAGAGGAATTTGATGATTTGAGGATGACAAACCGGATGAAGTCCATGATAGAGACGCACTGTACTGAATACCACCTAGCATCTCTTTTCCATACATTTATATGATTTGCCTGCCATAATGCTAGTAGCCTTAATTTATTGAAAGTTGTTTAAGATGCTCTACTGCCTTTTCATGACTATAGAAGTGTACTGTATTGTATTTCAGCATCCTACTGCTCCTACTGCCAATTAAGTATTTTAGCATCCCACTATTCTACTGCCAATTAAGTATGAATCTTGTGCAAACTTTTTTGAATATAGCATATACCCAATCTAGTAACCTATATTGGTGACCACAACATACTGTTACCTCACTGGCGAGCATGCTGTGACTCCTCATAGCTTCAGCGCTATACCATACTGACAGATACTTGCAACAATATGTTTGCCATTGACTCTAATATTGTCGCCTTAGGCACTTTACTAGCACTAACCCTACTAGCGAGCTTTACAAGATCCTCCACCTTCCACACTCAAGATCTTATGCGCATGACCAACCTCACAATGACCCTAGACTCTACAAATTTCCTATGCCAGCCAATCAATCTAACCCATGGACTGCTGCTAAGTCATTTGAACACCCCTCAGAGTCTATCCTATCTCAACACACCATGCAATACAGACACCAGGAATACAAGGCTTCGCTCCAGATTGACCAAACTATTTGAACCTCTTGCCAGAACCACGTCTAACCCAGATTTCGAGGGAAAAAAAAACCACCCAACAGCCAAACTACAATCAGAGTCAAACCTACCTTCAACCGCTCACCTCCTCTAACTATGCATAACCAACCCAACAAAATACCCAAACAAACCAAGCACCTCTGCGCTGTACAGCCTACTGGTGTAACTACAAGCCTCTCTCCCCTGCCTCTACTAGACCTCCCCACCCCAGATCTTAAGGGGGCACTAATAATTGCCAGATCTATAGTCGCGCATGCCACAGAGATCTCCGACCTCATTCTGGCAGAAAACTACGACTTTCTCGCCATCACTGAATCTTGGTTGCACGCTGCAGCAGGCCCTGCTCTCATGTTAGCAGTTCCTGACGGCTACACCATCCTGAGAGTAGATAGGTGTGAGGCGCGAGGAAGAGGCATTGCCCTCATCTCCAAATCCATGAGATTAGCCCCCTCCCTAGACATTCAATCCTGTGAAGTCCTCACAGCAAAACTACCTGTAGCCAACTCCCAGACTCTTACCATCTACCTAATGTATAGACCTCCAAGCCCCATCAGGTCATTTGAGGAGGATATCTCTGCTATTCTCTCAAATAATTTAAAAAGCACTTCACAAGCACTACTATTAGGGGACCTTAACTTGGGCTTTAATGACCCACAAGATAAACAAGCAAATACTACTGCCAACATACTGTCAGAACTAGGCCTTACTCAGAGAGTCAATATACCTACACACAACAAAAATAGAATATTTGATTGGGTGGCGGATTATAATTGTAAAGCTTTTATTACTTCCATCACCCCTCAAGCCTGGACTGACCACCACCTCCTGTCATTCACACTAGCTACTGTAAAACCTATAACCAAATATATTCCTACTGCTCCCCCCACTCTAACAAGGAACAAAAAGAATATTGCAGCAGACAGACTTATCCCACTTATTCTACCTACTCTAAATTCCCTACCAGACAGCATGGATTCTAGCACGCTAGTCGATGAGTGCAATAAAATCATGACAGCAGCATTAAATTGCATTGCTCCTCTTAAAATGAGACATAGTAAACCTAAAGCTCACTTGAACACGTGGTTGACCTCCCATCTGAAAACCTTACGTTTGGAAAAAAGTTGTTGTGAGGCCTCTTGGAGAGTACTTCCATCTGATGAAAATGAAACTAACCTCAATAATATATCCTCTCTTTACAAAAAAGAAATATGTTTGACTAAACGAGAATCTTACAACAACCGTATCTCACAAGCTAACTCCAGTGTGAAGGAATTATTAATAATCCTAAAAGAACTAGAAACACAGTTCCTAGTGCAAGATACCTGTACTAAAGACATAACTTGGTGTTCTAACATTCAGCATGCACTAGCCAATAAAGTTACCACCGTTCAGGACCAAATCGCAAAACAAAAGCATCTCTAACTACCTTGACCACACCAAACAACACCTCTGTGTACCCTCACATCCTTCCAACCCATTTCAACTTCTCTAAAGTCTCTACTCTTGATGTTGAAAAAGTCATATTATCACTCAAACCCTCAAACTGCCAGGGCGACCAATGTCCAGCCCAACTTATTAACGATGCAGCGAGGGATCTGGCACCCTTTATATCGAAGCTTATCAACGCCTCATTCAAATCTGGCACCATCCCAAGTAACCTTAAAGAGATTTGGGTACTCCCACTTCTAAAAAAACAAACTCTAGACCCAACCATACCAACTAACTATGGGCCTATTACCACAGTGCCATTTCTTCTTAAAATAATAGATAAGGTTGCATATCTACAAATTCAGAAGTATTTGGAACTTCACCACCTGCTAGGAGCTCGCCAATCAGGTTTCCGTCCACAACATGGAACGGAAACTGCACTAATCAACCTCAAGGCTCAAATTCATGAGCTCCGGGTCAAGGGGAAATCAGCCCTCCTTCTCCTCCTTGACCTCTGGGCTGCATTTGACCTTGTGGACCACAAGGTCTTATGTAGCCATTTAGACTCAGCCGTGCACTTCTCTAAGGGGGCCATAGTCTGGATTGAATCATTCTTAGGTAACAGGACTATGAGAGTCTTCTCACCTTCAGCAGCCGCAGACCCTATCCCTATTACCTGCGGAGTGCCCCAGGGATCCTGTGTCTCACCCACCTTGTATACCATATTCACCAAGCCCCTTTTCGATGATATGGACCATCTTGGTATCACCTACACCAACTACGCAGATGATACCCAGATTTTCCTACCGCTTTCTGGGAATTATGGCAAGGATTTGGCCTTGGTGAATAGAGTCTAACTCATCATCCAGGCATAGATGGCAGTAAACGGTCTATGCCTGAATAATGACAAAACTGAACTTATTATTCTGGGCACCACCACGAACCTCAAAAAACTAGGCCATGAATATACCTCCTTCATGATCAATGTTAACTCCATCAAAGTTACCAACGAGGTAAAAACCTTAGGCTTTTATCTCGACTCCACTCTCACTTTCATCAAACAAGTTAACTCCATGGCATCTGCCACTGCATATACATGCAAACGCATCAGAGTTGGTAAACCATTTCTAGCCTAGAATAGTTGTATTATCCTTGCTAGAGCCCTCATCCTGTCCAAATTGGACTACTGTAACTCTCTCTACATTGGATCCAAGAAGTACATCATTAGAAGAATCCAAACACTCCAAAACAATGCACTTAGAGCGGCCCTTGGCATAGCAAGGAGAGAGCACTTCTCCGAGATCAGGAGACAAAACAACTGGCTATCTACCAATGACAAAATCCGGCTGAAAACCGCTTTGCTTACTTACAAACGTCTGAACAATGCTGCACCCTGTTACCTTACCGGGAGATTCCACAGAAAATCTTCAACTAGGCCCAATAGAACAGCTAACACTAACTGCCTTACTATCCCAAGATTTAAGTTATCCAAGGTCGGGGGTAGTAGCTTTCCTGTCAAAGCCGCTCAGCTGTGGAACTCCCTGCCTCCATCCCTTCGAGCGGATCAATCATACATGAATTTCAGACACAACTGCATCAATTGGCTTAAAATCAATGACCACTAAGGCCTGTCATCCCTACTGAATTGTAAATAGTTTTCAGAGTTTTGTTGTCAAGATGTTTCTGTTTGTACCTCTTATTCTCTTTACGTGATATGTAACTGTATCGCCTTCTTGATTTGTATATATGCCATGTGTAACCTAAGCCGAGAGCCTTCTTGTAACCACTGCGCCCTGATACCTGCGGGTCTATGTAAATAAATAAACAAACGAATATGCACACCATGTCTGACCAGGTGGCCGCCAAATGCCTGAATGATACTGTGTCCGACTGAAGGCCCGAAATGCATCCTCCATGTAAAATCTGTGCAGTTATCAGTTATTGGTTAATGTACACCACACCCTTAGCAAACGCTGGAACATGTTGACAGATGTGCACTGTCTGAGTGTTAGAACTGGAATAGAAATGACGAAGGCACTTTGCCAATGCTATATCTGATTCCTAGTAATGGCATAGTAGGCGGTGCTGCAGGGCAGAATTGAGGTGCATTGGCAGAGCTGTGTATGTCTCCCAGTAATGGAATATCAGGAAGTGCTCCGCGTTAGAATAAAGATGCATTTGCGCGCGCGCGTGTGTGTGTACAGCTAGGTTTTTACTGTACAAAAGACAACACTATTGACTTAGACATTAATTGTTTTGTGGGGCAAAATATAAAAAGACATTTTACTTTTCAGAAGCCCAAACTGCTGTCTTTGTCAGCGACTGTTCTGTGTGTATTTTTCTCCACGGTTGGCACTGAATGCTTTTCAACAGGAAGCTTCCTCGCAGGGCGGAGTAAGGAACCCAGACGGCCTAATTTGTTCTTGGCACGGTCTGCACCTTCGCTGTTTCAGGGTCAGACGGGTCATAAATAACCCGTGGCTCGTGATTTGCCATGACTGGCTGAGCTGTTCTGTCTCTTTAATCTCACGTGGATGCTTCTTTTAAGCATAGTGGGATATGTCTAGCTGTGTGCAAGCTTCACTGCATTGGAGAAATGCAAACCTATTCAAAGGCAAAGGTACACCGGAAGAGGTGCCATGGTTTGCTAAGCTAGGAATGTGCAAATAGTTCTGATGCGTGCTAGGGTCTCTACTGTCCCAGTGCTAGGCCCAACCAGTCACTGTTTGCACATCTCTCCATTTAACCCAGCAGTGTGCATTGGTGTTTGCTGGCTATCTAGCGTTGCCTGCAGTGTGGTGACGCTGTGCTCAACCTACCTCAGTCTTCCTGAAATCTGGCAAAGCAAAATATATGCTACCCCAATAAAGGTGGTATACTTTTAAGAGTCTTGCAAAAGAACAAACTCATTTCAACCACAATGCCAATGCCCTAAAATAAGTGCTTTAAAAAAATCACATAAATCCAAGTGCTTCCTTTGCTAGTTTGTAGGGTTGGACTCGGAGCCAAATTCAGACATGGATATCGCTTTAATCGGCTGTGGTTGTAGCCATAACAAAGTAGGGAGGGAGACCATATTCCCAAAGGGGATTTGGGTGGGCTATGCTCCAAGTAAGGCTTTGGGAGCAGAAGGGTAATCCTGTGTCTTCCCCAGTAGCGTGATCTGCCCCCGCTGGTGGGGAAGTGAGATGGTGCTGTCAGAGCTAGCAGGCCTAGATGTGCACCAGTGGGGCTTTCAATTCCTGTGCTTGGGTGCCTTTGTGCTGGTCCTCCTTTTTTCTCAAGTTGGTCCCCAAGATGTTTGGCTTCCTGTAAGGGAATGCAAAAGGCCAAAGATTGGGGGTAGCATCCGTAGCCCAGTGTTGTAGGTGGATCTGCCAGCTGGCAGCGTCAGATGTTACCATGGTCAGTGCTACGGGGGAAGGTTCTTCATTGAAGGCCCGGTCCGAAAGAAATTACAACCTGTTGTTGCTAGTTTACATTCTGTGCCTTCGTCCATATATAAACTGAAAGTCCTGCCAGGGGGTATAGATTGGCTGTCGACCTCTGGAGGGCAATGTGATCCAGCTTTTCGACTCTTGTTCTGTTCTGAGATGTTATCGCTTGTTAGAGCCTTCTCTGAAAGCCTCATAGTGGGTGTGGAGGAAGGGCTGGGGAGATGCATGCTTAAGAGTCTTGTGCAATGCTCTCTTGTCCAGGTATTTTCCAGTAGTGTTCACCCTCAAACTTTAGTCCATGGTGGTGACTGGAGAAGTGAATGTTGTACTCCTGATTCCCCTTTTTCTAATGTTTTCTTTCAGTTGCTAGGAAGAATGGGAACTCCTTTTCCTCCTCTTCCTTTTGGGAGAAGAGGACCTGGAGGAATCTGTGGAATCAGAATAAATCTGTGTTTCATTGCTTCTCAGATCTCTTGTGCAGCCCCATTAAACATATCGTGCCAGAACAGGGAGAATACAATGAAATTCTTTTTTTTTTTGGCTGTGCTGGTCGGACATGCATGGAAGTGGCCTGTTGTGACTGCCGGGGGTGAACACGGACTGATATACTGAACTTGTAAACAGTAAGTGCTCCTGAGATCCAAAGATGAGGGTGCACTGCTGTTCGCTCACCTGTGGTTTGCTCTAGGATCCTGAGGTCTCTCCTTTGCCAAGCAAGTCAGAATTCCGATATGCACCCTACAGTCCCACCGGCCTGCTCCAAGCTGGGAGCCACCCTGATGTATCCTATCTGCTCCTCCACTGTGACCTAGGCCGGGCAGGGGAGACAGGAGGTTCCTTTCCGATGTCGCTCATTCCTGTGTTGGTCTACAGCAGGTATCCAATGTTGTGCAGGAGGACAATAAGTCCAGCAGATTTCTGAGGATCACTCTCCAGGAAGGGCGATAAATAAAATAGGAGGATTAGGGGTATGAAGGATTCACTTTAAACTCCAGATGTTGAACCACCTTCAAGATACTGATGACTGGAACATGGAACAGGAACATGGGATTAATGTCACAGAAATGTAGAGGCGACCTCCCCTGCTATGGTGCACACATGATTGTATTGGTCTGTTATTTTTTAACATAAGGAGACCTTATTATAACGTACTGAGCGATAGGCATTTTGTTGTAAACCCTTATACACAGCTCTGTAATGACCAGCAATGTGTGCTTCTTATTAGGGCCAACTCTGACAGAAAGGGATGTGCTTGTTCACCAAACTGGTATTGAAATCCATTTGTTTTCAGGATATCGACAATATATCTGTCTGAGGTGCATTTACATAGTAGGAATTTCATGCATAGTATTTTGGTATTGTTGGCCATTCTAGAAGCCTGACTGGCTTTAATATTCATGGTGTCAATGAGACCCAGCCCTCCTGTCAATTACCCATAGACACACCACTGTGGGTGCCCTCTTCATCTGGTATCATGTGTACACTTACCTGGCATCAGTTGATCCCTAATTGCTGCTTATCAAGAAATACACATTGGCCTGTCACCCACACATCTCCTGCACTGAGACTGTGTAAAGTCTCCGAGCAGTGGCACCAGGTGACTCTGGCAAATGCCATTCACAGGGATTCAGAAGAGTGCGGGATAGGCCCTCTTGCGACCCTGAACTTTTTCGCCCCCTGATTCGCACCCAGGGCTAACTCCAGCTCTGAGCATCCTCAGGCAGCCCCAGTATTTTATAGAGGGGTCAGGTAGAATCCCAAGAAACCACCTCAACTGCATCACTGATTTCATATTAGTGTAGAGGAGCAGGTAGACACATATACCCCAACTCCCACCCCTCACCGCTGTCATACTGGAGCAGCAGGAGAAGTGCTGCATGTTGGACCCCTTGTGTTGTCCCAATACCGCATCTAGTGTATGAGAGACGCTATGCATTCAGATAACCGTACCAAATGTACCCTCAAGTTGAGAGAGTGGATGGATGTCTGCACACACCATTATACATCATGGAGCAATGAGTGACATTTGATGAGGGCAGAGTGATGTCATGAAGAAGATTTACAATAACATGCTGAAACGATGTGACTGAAGCTATAAGAGAAACATGTACGAAATGATAAAGTAATCATGTATGCAAAAAGACGGTGAAGTAACTTGTGGATCAAAAAGTGTAAATATGCGGCAACGCAATGTAGATGAGACGTATAGAATCTTGCTATAGCGGAATATATAACGTGGCTAGGACGGCCATGATTGGAGAATGGGCGCCAACTTGTATGAAGGTCCATTCTAACTACCTCAGAAACAGATGAGGGCTGAAAAATCAGGAGAAGCTGGAAAACTGCTTTGTGCGCAAACGAAGAGGAGTCTAGTTGGCCTGGGATCAACAATGCTATTTAAAATAACTGTAAAGCACAAAGGGAGGCAGACGGATAAAGTCATGAGCGTGAGACACATTTCTCTTAGATTATCAAAGATGAAAACATGTGCAAGAGCCAAGTATTGGACAATTAACAGTGTATAATGCTAATAAAAGATGCAGTCAGAAGTCTCTAAAGGCCAAAGGAGTAATAACACCCAGCTAAATTCAATCCAATAGCAGTAAATAGAAGGTCAAAATGGACAAATTTATGGTCTCCTCACACATGATGCAGAAGATGAAAACAAGGGCTATTCATTAAGCTGCAGTTGAAGAAAAATGATGTGCTCATACTCCCTCGAATCTCCTGGAACAGAGAGCAATGGCATGGTCAACTACAGACGGGAACCTATTGCTTCTGGTCAAACTGATGACAGATGATGGCCTAGTTGGGAAAGTGGGGAGTATTCTGATGTGACTCAAGCACCTGGGTTTCGATTTCCTTATGTGCTGATAGCGAGCCGAAAGTCCAAGGTTGGGTGGATGCCAAGCAGTCAGTGGGTCCGTGTGGCAACCTGCTATACAATGTTGCATAGACAATACAATGCCATTTTGTCTGCTATAAATCAGTACTATACGTATTTAGAGGTAGTTCGAGGTGTGTCTTACATATAAGAGACCGCCAATGAAGTATTAACCTGTATACTTTCTATAAGTAGACATGTTCCCCTAACCAATCCCTCCCACTAATAGGTTTTACAGTTTTCCACGTAGGATGTCATAATTTACGCCTATTGCGGTATAAGACCTCTTTGTAATCAAGTTTGTTTGTGTATGTGCAAACGTCAGTCAGATGTTGGTCAGTATACCCTGCTCTACTAAAGGAACATGAAGTAGTACTTTGCCATATTCTTTGATTCTGTTTGTTTATTTGGTCTGAGATCTTTATTGGCAATTCCATCTAGCACAAGAGACACTGCAATGTGCGAGAGCACTTTTGCATCTGCAACACTGCTTTTATGTGCTCAAATGCAACACTACTTTCATATTCTCAAATGTATCAATGCTCCCATATTCTCATCTGCACCACAGGTTTCACCTTCTCAGATGCATCACTGCTTTCATATTCTCAACTGCATCAGTGCTTTCATACTCTCAAAGGCATCACTGCCTGCATATCCTGTTTATATTTGATGCAAAAATGAAGAAGATATACTATTAAAGTAATCTTAAAATCCCCAAGTGAGATGATTAGAGATGCATGGTTCATTGGAGAGCTCCATCAATATTTAATGGAACACCTGGAGGGATAGTGGAGGTGGAGGTGGACGGGTACCTTGTGCAAAAGCAAAGACTCTTATGTGCAGTTCACTAATGTGTCATTAATTTGACAATCTATGTAATCCATTTCTTTTTGCTAATGAGCCCACCAGGCACCCCTCTTATTTACTCCTTGCCTTCACGGGTTGCAGCCATACTATGTCAAACATGGCAGCATCATGTTAGTAGTGTTGCCATTAAATGTGAGGAGTGTAGCTTTTCTACTGAAAGGTTCAGTGTAAAAATGTCAATTTGCAAACTACTAGCCACGCATTAAAATTCCACTTGCCTCCTCAGTTCTCCGCATGCCGGGAGTTTAGCCGCTGTATGCCAACAATGCACGAATACTAGGCTAGGGGTGCTACCATCCTATACCTGACGATCAACTGCCACGTTATGAGTTCTGCCATTCCATGCATATGATATAGCCTCCAGCCTATACCAAGAGTGTCGCCAGCACATGCCAGTGGCACAACCATCATGTTGGAGGGATTTTGCATGGCAAGCTATCTAGCAAGTTGTTGGGATTTAGAAGTGGAGGAGAATCTGAGTAGGTTGTAGGGTTGTTGTTGCAAAGGTGATAACTTTATTTAGAAGGAAGAAGTAGAAGGGAGGACAAAACCATAAACTCAGACAGTAACTCAGTTTGTTGATCAAAGGGATCAGGGATTTGGTCAATTGATGAGTGATGTGTGGTGGACCTTCCTTACGTTGAGTAGTTAAACCTTGGCTATAGTGGCAGAACCATGGTGAATTACTGAAGTCTTGCGCCATTATCAATGCGTACTCCCCAAGGTTGTGTAAGAAAAAATGGGGGATATAGGGGTGCACAGACAGGTTAAATCAAATTTAGAAAATAGAGATATTGTAAAGAAATGTATCAACAAGTGATAGTGTAGAAAAGTTACACATAGTCTTATGGTGCAATCGGGCTAATGTCACAAGGCCACTTGGGACAGAAAAACAGCACAAATCCAAAGCAGTGTATTACTACACGGCAGGCCCAGCTTCACTCAGTAGGGACATAAAATCCCTCTATTTTCAATTAAATTCACTTAGCTATTGGGTGCCTAAAAGGCATATATTCTGTGGTGTGTAGACACCACTTGATAGTTTATCATTTCAAAACGCAAATGTAATTACTGCTTTGCACAGTGTTAGGTAAACGATAATTTGTAAAGTGGTAAAGAAAATGTAACAATCAGAACCCAAACATAGCAGTAAGCTTGTGGATTTTAATCTTCAAGATCCAACAAGTCATACCAGAATAAAAATAATGCTAGTACAGTTAGTGTTCTCTAATGTACAGAAAACGGACACTCATAAATATACAATGTAACATAACTTGAAGCAAACACAGGTGTTGATAAACAGTATCTCTTATAGAGCGACCCTGATGTAAATCTGTATGACAGTTACAGTACACAATGCTCCAAATGCATAGATTCAATTGTTTCACATGTACAAATGAAATCTCATATTTAAGATGTTGCAAATAAGGCCGACGCGTTTCGGTTCAAAGAACCATCTTCAGGGGATAGATTTCATTTTTCAATTTCCATATTCATAATCACAAGGTAGTAACACAGTCTCTGTAAGGTAGTAAAGAGAAAAGAGAAAGTATTTCTTAGGTAAACCTCTATAGTAAATGTACAGTCTATTTAAAAAAAGGGTAGAGAAGGTCAAAACCACTAACCTTGCTGAAAAAAGAGCCGGGCACAGAAAGAGAATCCAAACACACACAACGAGTGGCTGAAAGACACAGGCTGCTAAGGTATCTAAAAAGTAAAATCAGAATGACCAATCGTAAAGTAACGAATCACAAAATGCCGGTCCAAATAAGAAGTAAACACTGTAAAATAGATGAGCATGAAAATAACCTCAAAGAAAAGGAATTTATAAAACCAGTACCCGAGGTAAGCTCAAAGATGCTAACCCCATTAAATCTTGGAGAAAGGAACCAAAGGTCTGTGATAAAGTTTAGCATCCACCAGGATAGCGTGCATTACAGGCGAGTTTAAAAGCAAAATGCACAAGGAGCCTAAAAGAAACGAAAGCGGGCAAGCAGATGCGCCAGAGCATCACCAACGAGTGGGTAAATCAGGGCGGTCCTGCATCCAGGAGCAGGAAGCATGAACCGGGAGGTTCAGAAAATAAAGTCTTTAATAACGGATAAATGCCTACCCGAAGGCGCAGGAGTAAGACGGTCATCTCACTACAGCCGTACGTGGAGACTAAGCGTAGTCAGACAACAAAAGCATTGTCAGGGTGATCTCGCGCATGCGCACGAGTACATGGAAACGGCGTCCATATTGGAATGGGACGTCGAAGGTCGGCGTTACCATAGGGATATCGAGTAACACACTCATAGCAGCCGAGAAGTTACGAAGAGTCGTGAATCGGGCAGCAACAAAAAAGACCTAGTGAGGTAAATACGACATCTGGAAGGTAAAAGTGTTAAACAGTAGAAGTAATATCGACATCAATATAGCGCGCACGTGGGGGCAATAACCGTAGCTCAGAGGAACTACGGGGTGCCCCCAAGGCGCAGAGGTGTCAAGAGTGGGGGAAGACACTCAGGGGCCACTGAACCACTTGTGGAAAGGCAGCCAATAGGTCAGGCCAACAGCGGAGGTGAAAGGACAAATCGGAAAGCAGATCATTACATCACAATCTTGGCAACAAAAATAGGGACTAATTGAGGTATAGGCTGAGAGAACAGCGAGGTACATGATCAAAGAATGAGGAAAACAGAAGAACAGAGGCCAATGAATAAAAATTGACCTTTAAAGTGAGGCGACAGGTATGAAGAAACAGACCAATCATCGGGCAATGACATGCGCTCGTCATAGCCCAAGAGGTTGCAGTAATATTCAACTCTGGTCACTGAAGGAATTACATAGTGCGTCATGCTGGAAGGCCATATGTAGATGGTACAGGCTATATCTCTAACTACAGATATTAGTCAACGAGTGTAGCACTATTACAGTGACATAATCATACAGTAACATACTTTTAAAAGCAACACATACTTTTAAAAGCAACACATACAGTTTGACAATTTTCAAATATCCAGTTTACACAAAGCACATAAGGTCAAATTCGGTATTCATGCCTCGTGGGAATAGAGAGTCCAGTAGTTCGATCCATAAAATTTCACGTTGTAACAGTTTATGCTGTATATCACCTCCCCTACTTCCTGCTGTGATTTGCTCAAGTATAACACATTTAATGTTAATAGCACACTCCTTAACAAATCTAAATGAGGATATTGAAGGCTTGAAAACCTCTCTGAGCATAGGTTATACGGCGGACCAACTTAAGCAAATACTGGAAGAAACTAATCAGAAATTGGCTAAATTCAAACACGAACTTGAAATTAAGAAAATTAGGAAATTCAGACGTGACACTCAAGATTATAAACTTGACATTGTTTACAGTTGGCAGGCCTACTACGAACATTTCCCTAATAAACCCAACTTTAACAATCCACGAAAACCAGACCAACAATTAGCAGAAACTACCTCATCTGATGCCTCTAGCACTGCACTTGAAGTACTCCCAGGACAAAGCAGTGAGACCACTCCAGGACCCACTGCAGAGGAATCAGCTGCCAACTCCACGGCCTCTTTTTTAGAAAAAGGCCAATTAGAAGAGGACAGAAGAAAAAACCCACAACGGAAAAAAACGACAAAGAAACTCTAATTGTTAATATTTCAGCATACCAACTATCCAAGATGGAACGGCAAGTCCTCAAGAAAGGATTATCCTTTCATTCCTAATAACAACAGCACTCTGCTTCGAGAAAAAATTGACTTTTTCAAATTGATGAGAAAACTAAGACTTAAAGTCTTTTTTCATTCCCAAAACGAAGATTCAAGGATTAGGGAGCCGCACAGATTTCTTGAAATGAAACCCAAGAGTCACTTTAACCCTCAAGTTCAAAACCACATTCTCTCTACGTTTGAGAAAACTGTCCTACAAGACTTGAAGAAAATTCAGTTTAAAAACAATACACAAAGAAATTTCTCAGCGAGAGAACGTCAGACACTCAAAAATCTCATGGATAATCAGACCATCATTTTTAAGCCAGCAGACAAGGGAGGAGCCCTGGTTCTTATGAACAAACAAGATTATATCAATGAAATTAAACGTCAACTTGATGACCAAGACACTTATATGGAAGTACCCATGAATCCAACTGAAGCTGTAAGATCCATCATTAAGGTGGTACTTGGATGAGGCGGAAGCCAATGATGTCATCTCAGAAAAGACACGGCAGTTTCTCGAAAACAAACATCCAATTATGCCAGTTATCTATATACTTCCTAAGATACATAAGAGACTGATAAACCCACCCGGACGTCCTATTATAGCAGCCACTGCAAGTCTGCTGGAACCATTAGCCCAATATTTGGACAAAATCTTGCAACCACTCATACAGGACTCTAAGACTTATGTGAAAGACACACTGCATTTTCTACATAAACTTAAAAATGTGCAATTTGTCAAAGGAAGAGATGTGATGTTTACGATGGACGTGACATCCCTCTACACCAACATCACACACGAAGCAGGCCTTGAAGCCACTGAATGGCTTCTACTTCAATCAGAGCAATGCCAAGGAGATAGACTATTTGTATTAACCCTATTGAAATTAGTGCTTACAAACAATTTTTTCAAATTTCAAGATCGCTTTTTCATTCAGATATCTGGAACTAGCATGGGTGCAGCAATAGCACCATGTTATGCTAACACCTACATGTACCACCTAGAACACGAAAATATTCTCAGTTCACCCAGATGGATGAGGCACCTGCCACTGTATTTGAGATACATTGACGATATCTTTGGAATTTGGTCCGGCCCTGTGGAAGAATTGCAAAACTTCTTCGGGAGGATGAACTCGATACATCCTCGTATCAAATTTACCACGGAGATAAGTGACACTACCATCCACTTTCTAGATGTTGAGATATATGTGAAAAACGACACTCTGGAAACAAGAATTTACACTAAGAAGACTGATAGGAATAGCCTGTTGCTTGCTACAAGCCTTCATCCAAAGAGAACTGTTGACAGTGTCCCATTTAGCCAATTCTTGCGTTACAGAAGAATAATCTCAGAGACCACCGAGTATGAACGACAATCACAACTACTTGAAACGAAATTTACATCAAGAGGATATGACCAATTGAAAATCACAGAAGTCGCAGATAAAGTCAAGAGTACTGTGAGAGAGTCACTACTGGTCCCAAAACCCCCTAAATCAAGTGAAGCACTCGTTTACGTGACTACTTATTCCATGCAGAGCATGAAGATCAAAAGGGTGATAAAAAAGAACTGGAACATGTTCAGAATGGATCCCCAATTGCAGTAATTGTTTGATGAACCTCCAATATTTGCCTACAGGAATAGTAGGTCATTACGAAAAAGCCTGGTAAAAGCAGAAGTTCCACCTTCTAGTTCACAGAAAAACTATAAAGGTACCATCCCCTGTCACAATTGCCAACATTGTGGCAACATCATTAAAGGCAACAGCATATCACACCCTCACTCTGGTAAACCCATCTTTCTCAAACATTCATGTACATGTGATGCTCAAAATGTCATTTATGCATTAAAATGCCCATGTGGTTTATACTACGTAGGCATGACCACAAGAAAAGTCAAAATTAGATGGTCAGAACACAAATCCAATATTCGCACCAAGAGTCACAAGTCACCAGTATCATTACACTTCTCTGAAGCACGACATACAATTGCCCAATTAAAATGTGTTATACTTGAGCAAATCACAGCAGGAAGTAGGGGAGGTGATATACAGCGTAAACTGTTACAACGTCAATTTTTATGGATCGAACTACTGGACTCTCCATTCCCACAAGGCATGAATACCGAATTTGACCTTATGTGCTTTGTGTAAACTGGATATTTGAAAATTGTCAAACTGTATGTGTTGCTTTTAAAAGTATGTTACTGTATGATTATGTCACTGTAATAGTGCTACACTCGTTGACTAATGTCTGTAGTTGGAGATATAGCCTGTACCATCTACATATGGCCTTCCAGCATGACGCACTATGTAATTCCTTCAGTGACCAGAGTTGAATATTACTGCAACCTCTTGGGCTATGACGAGCGCATGTCATTGCCCGATGATTGGTCTGTTTCTTCATACCTGTCGCCTCACTTTAAAGGTCAAATTTTATTCATTGGCCTCTGTTCTTCTGTTTTCCTCATTCTTTGATCATGTACCTCGCTGTTCTCTCAGCCTATACCCCAATTAGTCCCTATTTTTGTTGCCAAGATTGTGATGTAATGATCTGCTTTCCGATTTGTCCTTTCGCCACCGCTGTTGACCTGACCTATTGGCTGCCTTTCCACGAGTGGTTCGGTGGCCCCTGAGTGTCTTCCCCCACTCTTGACACCTCTGCGCCGTGGGGGCGCCCCGTAGTTCCTCTGAGCTACGGTTATTGCCCCCACGTGCGCGCTATATTGAGGTCGATATTACTTCTACTGTTTAACACTTTTACCTTCCAGATGTCGTATTTACCTCACTAGGTCTTTTTTGTTGCTGCCCGATTCACGTCTCTTTGTAACTTCTCGGCTGCTATGAGTGTGTTACTCGATATCCCTATGGTAACGCCGACCTTCGACATCCCATTCCAATATGGACGCCGTTTCCATGTACTCGTGCGCATGCGCGAGATCACCCTGACAATGCTTTTGTTATCTGACTACGCTTAGTCTCCACGTACGGCTGTAGTGAGATGACCGTCTTACTCCTGCGCCTTCGGGTAGGCATTTATCAGTTATTAGAGACTTTATTTTCTGAACCTCCCGGTTCATGCTTCCTTCTCCTGGATGCAGGACCGCCCTGATTTACCCACTCGTTGGTGATGCTCTGTCACATCTGCTCGCCCGCTTTCGTTTCTTTTAGGCTCCTTGTGCATTTTGCTTTTAAACTCGCCTGTAATGCACGCTATCCTGGTGGATGCTAAACTTTATCACAGACCTTTGATTCCTTTCTCCACGATTTAATGGGGTTAGCATCTTTGAGCTTACCTCGGGTACTGGTTTTATAAATTCCTTTTCTTTGAGGTTATTTTCATGCTTATCTATTTTACAGTGTTTACTTCTTATTTGGACCGGCATTTTGTGATTCGTTACTTTACGATTGGTCATTCTGATTTTACTTTTTAGATACCTTAGCAGCCTGTGTCTTTCAGCCACTCGTTGTGTGTGTTTGGATTCTCTTTCTGTGCCCGGCTCTTTTTTCAGCAAGGTTAGTGTTTTTGACCTTCTCTACACTTTTTTAAATAAACTGTACATTTACTATAGAGGTTTACCTAAGAAATCCTTTCTCTTTTCTCTTTACTACCTTACAGAGACTGTGTTACTACCTTGTGATTATGAATATGGAAATTGAAAAATGAAATCTATCCCCTGAAGATGGTTCTTTGAACCGAAACGCGTCTGCCTTATTTGCAACATCTTAAATATGAGATTTCATTTGTACATGTGAAACAATTGAATCTATGCATTTGGAGCATTGTGTACTGTAACTGTCATACAGATTTACATCAGGGTCGCTCTATAAGAGATACTGTTTATCAACACCTTTGATTGCTTCAAGTTATGTTACATTGTATATTTATGAGTGTCCGTTTTCTGTACATTAGAGAACACTAGCTGTACTAGCATTATTTTTATTCTGGTATGACTTGTTGGATCTTGAAGATTAAAATCCACAAGCTAACTGCTATGTTTGGGTTCTGATTGTTACATTTTCTTTAGCACTTTACAAATTATCGTTTACCTAACACTGCAAAGCAGTAATTACATTTGAGTTTGGAAATTATAAACTATCAAGTGGTGTCTACACACCACAGAATATATGCCTTTTAGGCACCCAATAGCTAAGTGAATTTAATTGAAAATAGAGGGATTTTATGTCCCTACTGAGTGAAGCTGGGCCTGCCGTGTAGTAATACACTGCTTTGGATTTGTCCCCAAGGTTGTGTACCTTGGGTGATTGAGTGAGGAAGTCAGGGGAAAAGGGCATGGCAGATGGGAGAGTGAGGTTGGCTTAGGAGGTAGGGAGGAAGATGCCTCCCATGTGGAAGGAATCATGCATTAGGCAGCATAAGGCCATCCAATGCCGATTGCTGAGAGGCTTCTGGTAATGCTTTTAGAGATGACAGTGGTGAAAGTGGGAAAGGAGAAAAAGATGTGTGCATCGTCAGTAAATAGGTGGTAGTCGAATCCAAAGAATGCAATATGTTTGCCCAGGTTGGAGATGTAGCCATCAGACTCTAGATGCACATTTGTCAGGTGTACCATTCTACTGGGAATAGTGCCTTTTGGCAGTGGGGGACTGATCAAGCTGGCATCTCATGAGCTAGGAAGGAATTGTTCAGTTTATCACTACCTCATAAATCAGCAGACGTTTTTGAAAATGTTCTGCAACTGGGGGAACTACCTCTCCCAAACCATGCCACAGTTTGCTTGGGTTAGGACATATATGGGTTGCTGTATTCTCCAATGGAAGGGAAAGACCTAGACTCTTATTCGCAATCCCACTTTAAGAGACGTTATTGGAAGCTAAGAGGCAACACACAACTCTTGTGTGTAAGGTAAGAGTATCCTCTGCAAGAATCCTGAAGGTGTCTCCCTGGCCAAACCCTGAGGATATGTCATCCAGGTGGCCAGGACATGGGCATCACTATTGGATCCAGTTCCTGGGGGTGGAGGGGGGTCCTCGGGTAGTGGTAGTGTGACACCGACAGATGAGATGCGGTATCCCCCTTCTTTCAACACCTTTTCCCCATCCTACCATGTCAGACATTAAAAACACTGCCCTGCCCCTTTCCGACACAAACACTTTTGCACTGCGTGCAAGAGAACGGACTAACAGCAGAGCCGTTTACCTAACATGTCCCAATATAAGGGTCAGGCAATTGGAAAGCGACACTGCCCTTTCTGACCCAAACCCGCGAAACCTTCAGGGAAGAAAACATAAGCCTGAGGACAATAGCTATACGGTCCTGCAGCAGATGTCAACGGTACACGGGGCATGCCTATGCCGATAAGCCGGAGTGAGGGAAACTCCTGCTACCGTAGTACCGGCCTTAAGTCCAGATGAAGCGGTTCATCACAGCTGGTTTGTAGAGGGGAGAACCAATAAGAATCGGGCTGTGTTGAATGAAAGTTGTGAAGTGGCATATTTAAAGAAGTTCAAAGAACTGTAAAATTGTTAAAGGAAGACCAGCTGCAGAGGGGACCGCCACCGCGTAGGTGCTGTCTCGAGAAACCCTGGTCTATCCCGTATTGATGAAATTACAGGCACCAGAAGGCCGTAGGAGTGCCGCCAAGACAGGTCAAAGTGGTCATACAGGAGGTCTAGCAAAATCCCCGTACAATCAAAAGTCTTTGACCATCATTGTACAGAAAACAAGGGAATTGAATTCCGCATTGAGAGAAAGAATGGAAAGTGAATACCACATTGAGAGAAGTAAGGGAAGTGAATCACACGGACATTTGAGCAAGAATTGTGAAATGGCAAGAGTGAACCCGGCAGAGGGATGCCAGTGGAAAGGGGCAGTCTGAAAGTCCCAAGAAACAGTGTGTTTACAAGAAGGAACCCGGTCCGGGATGTCCACGGAGAACTGTTTAAAAAGACATCAAGATTTGTCTATACGAGAAAGGCCATAGTGAACCCAGTGGAGGGAGGCTGAGAATTGAGAGGGGTCTGCACCCAGAGGATGGGGAACCAGGGTGAAGAATCACCATCCCAAATAACAGTTGAAAATAACTTTTATTTGTTTGTTATTTTTCCGATCCTCAGAGGAAAGAGACTAAGTTGAAAAGCGGCTTGGCCTATGAGGCTCTTGAGAAGATAAAACCAGATGCCCTGATAGTGCTCAGAACTTTATGTGGATCTGAACCTGCAGAGGGGAATTCAGGGGTATCAAGTATCACCCTAAGTTGCATAAGGAAACAAACTATAATTTGGTAAATGAACTGTTATTTTATTGTGGAATACTATTTGTGAAGGATCAGCGCCCGGAAGGGGGGGGGGCGGAGGGGTGAATCCATCACCCAAAGTATATGTGGAAAGGAACTTTGTGTTTGTTTGTCGAATACATCAGGCCCTCGACGGCAAGAGACTTTTGGTAAAGAAGACTTGGCCATCGAAGAACCGGAAAGCTGAAGCGGAACTATCGTCTTTTGCTGGGGAAGCTCGAGAGTGTACTGTGCTCCAAGATCCATCCTTACCGCTTGCTGAAAACATGAGGAAGGGAGACCCAGGCTACCGCATCCTGACATATTATTTGTGAACACTTCTTCCTTTTCTTGAAAACTATCCCACACCCTTTTGTATTAGTTGTGCGGATTAGCAATAGGTTTTACTTAGTATAGGCCCTTTTATTTGGCACAACGCCACTAGGACTGCCTTATTTTTCATTTGATGGTCGACACTTGCTCCCATCTTAGATTTAGGTTTAGGTTAGGCGATTTTCCACCCTACATTTATAGTTCAATAAACACCGTTGAACTGCAATCACTTGTGTCTGGCTTTACTGTTGCCACCATGAGTTCCTTACATCTCTCTCCTCAGAGTAAGCAGTGGTTTCTTGTGTTTGTTAGCATGACACACACACTGTAGCAAGTCTCTAGGTATTCCTACCCATTCTTGCACTGCCTCAGGTCCACTATTATGGCATTGCTGACTCTGTCTGATAAGAGAACATAATTGCACCACTTTCTTTGTGTATTCCCTCCAGACATGGAAATTCAAAGGCTTCCCAGAGCCAGTGGATAGTTCCATTGATGCCAATGTTTCTGGCGTAGTCCTCTGCTTGTAGGAAGAAGTGACGCCAATACAAGGGGTGTACATGACCTCTAGTCTGGAACTGTTGGTGCCAGTTTGTTAACTATGGAACTCACCCCAGGCACTAATGCCTACTGGTGCTTGGTGACTTTCCAATCAGGGGTTGGTATCAGTTTGGATTGTTTTAAGTCTACTTGTCCTGTGCAGGCATCTGCTTGTCCCACCTTGCCACATTAATCCATGAAATACAGCACAAAGAGCAGACCGACATGTTCAGAATGAATGCAATACATCCTTGGCTGTAACAAAGCTTAATGGTTTCTGAAGTGTGACTTCGTGACATCAGATTCCTTAATGTGTCACCAAACAAATGAATGGCCTAAACTGGCCAAAAGCTGCCTATATCTAATATGAATTAAACTGTAATCTCGGTCCTTTGCCGAAATTAAAATATGCCACAGTGACAGATTATATGGAATCTCTATTTTGAGATCTCTGTCACAATTGACTGAAATAAAAATATTACAAGCCTGGAAGAACTTGGTGTCAGAAGCAGAAAACCAGACTTGGAAAACACCTCACTTTGTTGAACAGAGGGGACTTCTGTTTCGAGTTGATGTAAGGTGAAGGAACCAACTTCTACCAAACGTTGTCCATTGGCTAGATGGCATGGGTCATACGTTCTTACCAAGTTTGTTTCTCATCTCACCTACAAGGTGCAACAAGGCGACTGACAAAAGCCATCTCAGCTGCATTATTTGAACTAACTGAAGGCTTGGAGGGAGAACAGCAAGCCTGAACTCCTCCTTCTGTATGCCAAGATCAGCCGGGAGATTCCTCTACCAATCAAAGTTCATGGGGTCACCTTTCCATTTGTTCTCCCCACATCAAGCCGCCAAGAACTAGTCCAATTGCTGGGTAGATACCCAGACGTGTTATCCACAAAGCCAGGGAGAGTGAACAGATTGTTTTACAAAATCCAGACTACCCCAGGATGGGTTTTACTCTTAAAACCATATCGGCTACCTGAAGTGAGAAAACAATTAATGAAAGAGGAACTGAAGAAAAGAGACCTCTGTGTTATCAAGATGTCGTATAGTAAATGGTCCTTGCTGATAGTCCTTGTCTCCAAACATGATTATATGTGAAGGTTCTTCATTGACTTTAGATGTCTCAACGAAATCTGGAAAATGTGATGCTTATGCGATGCCCAGGATTGATGACTTGGTGGAGACACTGGAGAAGGCAACATTCATCTCAACCCTAGACCTTACCAAGGGCTACTGCAGGTCCCCTGGAGGAAGAACCCAAACCTAAAACCAGTTTTCTACACCAGAAGGACTTTTTCAACTCTGGGTGCTCCCCTTTGGCCTTCATAGGCCACCTGCTACTTTTCAAAGACTAATGGGCCAAATACTAGCCCCATGCCAGACATTTGCGGACCATATCTCAACAACGTTGTTTTGTACAGTCCACCTGAGAAGATCATCTAAAGGAGTTAACGCTGTGTGTGACTAGCTGCAGAAGGCCCATATCACCACCAATCTGGCCAGATGTCTTCTAGCCAAATCATTTGTTAAAAATACTCTGGGTTCAAGGTAGGTAATTGGCAAGTGCAACCATAACAATTTATGGCAGTACAGAAAGCGCTAAAACCCATCACCAAAAGAGATAATTGTGCTTCCCTAGGCCTTGTGGGCTATTACAGATGATCCATCCCTAATTTGTCAGAGAGAGCAGAACCACTAACCAATAAACTATTTAAAGCACAACCTAACCTCATCCAATGGGACCGACGAACACAAGAAGCCCAAGAAAGCCTGAAGAGCGCTCTCTGTAAGAGCCCAGTGTTGATCATGTCACATTTCATCAAATAAGTCCTCTTCCAAACAAATGCCTCATTCAATGGTCTCAGTGGTGTACTCTCACAAATACAGGACAGATAAGGGAAACATATCATCTTTATTAGCAGGAAGCTATTTCCAAGAGAAAGAAACTATCCTGTGGAAGAGCTGGATAAAGTGGACCATGTTTAGCCTTGTGTGTTACCTTACAGGTCTCCAATTTAAAGTGATCGAAGACCAGGGCCCATCATTCATTCATTCATTCATTCATGGCCAGAAATAAAGATGCCGACCCCGGCATTCAGGTTCTTGGTCCTACACCCTTACTCCTTTTGAGTTGAACATGTTCATTTCCTATACCGATATCCCTAGGTAGCTAGTGGCCCAGGGGACAAGGAGGACTTGGGAGAATGTGGGAAGGCCTGGGAAGGGAGGCCTACAAGTGTGAAAGCCAGAGTCATTCCTACCCCAGAGGAGGAAGGCAGCAGTTGTGAGGGCCCCAGTTCCTGTACCCTTCCTAACTGCCGACATGTATCTGGGCAGTACCACTCTTAATCACCCCATACTTCTGCATGAAGATGCTGGTCAGTCGCATTTCAGGAAACTTCATATAACTGCATTCCCAACCGAGCACCCACCAGAGCCTCCCACAAGACGACATCTGTCAAGACAACCACATCAACAATGGGCAGACATAGAACCACTAGGAGCGAGGAGTGCTACGTGCCGCCAGCAGACCAAACTACTGTACACAGCGATACAGAGCCCCCAGCACAGCTCTCTGAAAAGGAGTCTGGCATACCCCATACATGGAGTTGAGCTACGGAGCGGCTCCATAAAATGAGCAGTACTCAATTTACCTATAATCCTGCCATAGCGGCTCTTTGACACACATTGTAACATTGTTCTCTTCTGGCCGTCATTGATAAGGCTTGGCGTACTAATGCAGCAGAAAAGGGTGAGGCTTAGCGCCCTTTTCATGTTTTGCCCTGGATGCAACACCTCCCAGGTGGGGAAGAGTAGGCATGAATAGGCCAAAGAACCAGTGGAGGAGAACCAATAAGAGAAGGAGAGTTGGATAAAACTCAGGACAGGAAACTGGCATGTGTGGGTTGTTCAGGTGAGTTCATCAGAGGAGGGGTTGGCAGACCTAGAGAACACAAGTATGAAGGACGGTGGACAGTAGTGTTGAGGCGATTTTCAGAAAAGGTTCAGATTTTCAGAAAAGGTCTGGTGTTGGTCGGTCAGTGAAATTGGCACTGCGTTGTGAAACTGCGTGCAAGTGTGAGAGTGTTGTTGAAACGGTAGAGATTTAGTGGAAGATGACTGAGGGAGTGAAAGGAGTGTGACTGAGTAGAAGGTGGGATGGAGCAGTTGGGGTGTGGAGAGTGGAAAGTAGTAGTGATGTGAAGAGGGAATAGTAGTAATGAGGGCAAAAGGTGTGGGAGAGGGTAAGATTGGAGGGTGGCGGTAGATGGTGAAGGCATGCCCTTGAATGCTCACACCAGAGAGAATACAACCCGCTAGGGAAGGAAGGCCGAAGTAGATCTTGTAAGGATAACAAGTTTTAATCTCACACAAAAATGAGAGCAACAGCAAAGAACTCTGCTGCCAAGAATGTTCTGCTGGAAAAGGGTACAAGCAGAGGCTTAAGAGGAGACACATCGTCATCATGATGCAATACTATACAGTAAAGACCTGTGCGGCTAGTTGGTGTGCGCCTGTACAGGGTCCACCTGCTCCATAAGGAATGCCAGGTCATTAGTTCCAGTCCGTCCGTCTTCCATCATGTGGGTGCTGCAGAGATCATCTTCTTTTCATCGACGAAGGTCAAAGAACAAATTAACTACACTCCTAACACAATGCTACTTCATTATACTGTGCACCTGGCAGGCTTTAAGATTGGCACATAGGAGGTTCTAAGGCACTCTGACCTCCACACACACATTTCACTCACTCCCCTTCGTGCGATCCGGCTCCAAGGTCACCACCCTTGTTTTGAACTATAATGTATCCCTCCCAGCACCTCGCAATACAAATCACATGATTGTAGCTCACAGACGTGCAATGTTCGTTCTCTTTGAACATTGAAGACTTGTTACTTTAGGGGTGATGGTGAAAGGTCACCTGCTACCATGGAATTCAGGGATCTTGGGGCTTAGTCAGTTATATGGGCTATAACTCGTGGCCGCCTGGGGGTGGACCAGATCATACTTTGGTCAGTGCGAGATAACATGCACACCAGGCGCCGGTCTATGATCGTGGCCTTGTAGGGCACATTCCTTTTGTGTAGAAAAACATCTTGGGGTTAGCGCATCCATTGTGGGCTGTTTCTTTCCCCATTGGCAAAGGGGCGCAGTGGGGCGCAATGGCATGGGTAAAAATATCCCACAGCTCGAACAGGAAAAATGTAGTCTGAAGCGTATGGGAATGGGACCTCTCGGCCGTTCACCCACTGGGTAGACTATTCTGCATTTAAATCTGCCTTTTCCTCTTCAGAGAAAGATATGCCAAACCCCATTTTGTTGATTTGATTGGCTTTCACAGGATATGAAGGGCCAATACAAACACCTCTCCATTCTTTGAGCAACCACCACCCCCTGTTCCTTATTTAGATCCAGCCCACACAATGAGCACAAAAGCTGCAGAGCAGAAACAAAGAAGCAGGTTGGGCTGCAGGAAGGAGAAACACTAAAACTTTACATAAAACAGCCTAATTTTTCTTACAGTACTACTGCGTTTCCCCCCCCCTCCCTTCCTCTTCCTTTCTAGGCCCTTTTTGCTTTTCCCCTCTCCAAGGAATCTAGTAGGGCTGCCTGTTTTGCACCCTTAGAACCACTTGGTCTGCTCTGAACCTAGGGTCTCCTGACAAATGCACCACTACGGCCTCCTGTTCTCTGCCTCTAGGGGCCCCTTGCTTTCTGCCATGTGAGCCTCTTATCCCTGCAACCAGGGTTTCCTGAACCCAGCACCACCAAGGCCTCTTGGCCCTCCGCCATCAGAGCCAACCTACACAACCAGCGCTTCCTGAAACCCGCACCTCCAGTGCCTCCTGATCTGCACCACAAGACCATCTTGACATATGCACCACCAGGGCCCCCTGGCACATACACCACCAGGGTTTCCTAATACCACATCACCAGGGCATCCTGACTTGCACTGACAGGACCTAGTTCCCTGTACAAGCAAGGCCTAGTGCTCTTAGCTGGCCTGTGCCACCAGGGGAGCTATTTATCACCAAAGACGTCCTGCTTTTTTTGAAGAAGAAAATGGCGTCCTTTTCTTCTTGTGGTGATGCCTAAAAGGGCTGCGTGATCCCGCCTCCCCATGCGCATCGAAGTCTCTCCTCCCCAGAGCCCTCCGTTAGGGCTCTGAAAGCCTGTTCAATCCAAAAGGCCAATTCATGTTGTCCTCTCCTGCTGCATGCACTACCTAGAGTTCACCCCCAGGGACACTTGTAGAGCCGAATTGACCATGGTGCAAAAGATTCATCTGCCGCAGACCCCCCATGATCATAAATAGGCTCCTGGTGCAGATGAATTTCAGAATTGCACCTATCCGCACGCTACAGGCCTGTGAGAAGCAGTAGAATCCTGGAGCTTGCGCAAGCAGTCAAGGCTCGCAGAGAGGTGCTTATCGACCTTTCAGTTGTGTAATGCTATGGTGATGTGCTTTTCCGGTCACATATTGGTGGATCCCCTCATTGTACGTTTGCCTCAATAGGGAAACTGCAACCAGCAATAGTTGGCCTGGACAAGGGATAGCGTGGCAGTATTTTTTTAAAGCATTACATCGACATAAAAACCTCATTTGTTTTCAAGTAAACCATTATGGGTGCAATTATGGCCACTGGCGTGTCCAGGCTCTTTTGACTAGGGTGGCACAAGTGGGGGCACTGACTTATGCATGGGTGGCATTTATTACGAGCGCCCACACACATAATGATCATAGTTTAGAATAATGATGTGGCACCTGGGGTGGGCAATCCAATTCCAGGGTTAGCACGTGCCACTACCTGGACACGCTGCTGATTATGGCACCACCATTGCTCTGAAATTATATAGTTGGTTTTCATGTTAGCCATTTTTTTTAATCGTTGCAACCAAAGGCAGACAAACAGGTGGCACCGTCAGTCCTGATTGAGAACCCCTATTACTGGTCAATATCCGATACACGGAATGCTCCACACTTTGTCGTGGGTTTAACAATAAATGTTGTGAAGGAGCATCTTCTTGGCAATAGGCCTGCAATCGCGGTCCGGTGCATCTTCAGCGTCCACCAAATGACAGTGGTGGTGATGGCTAAAATCTTTCACTGTGGGTTTATTATTAATGATTTCTTTAACTCCTTTGGTTATGTTTGGAATCATCATTCTGTATCCATTGATCAGGAAAAATATGATATAATATGTTATGATGCAGTGGTAGCTTAGAAGAACTACCTGGTGTCAATGAAGGCCTGTTGCTACATGTGCAAAACAGTGCCTTATCAAAGTAATTGATGTTGATGGGGCTTATGGGTCTTCATCGAGGACCCCGGCTTGGGTTATTTTCTTTCATTTCCCACGTTCTTTTCTATTTGGTGTTGCAATGAGAGGGGGACGTGTGTTCAGTGTTCTCTTCTTAGAACATCTTGATACTCAATTGCTACAGAAAATCTGGCATGAAGGTATCTTGTAGGGTGCCAAGCTCAGAACTGCAGTACCACGTGATGGTTTAAGAGCAAGTTTCAAAGTGTATTGGCTCTTTGCAGTTTCCCCAGAAAGCAGGCCACCCATCCACATGCTTTCAATGGTTGTAGTGTTCACCTTAAAAGATGCAGCTACAAATCACAATCACTGCTCCTGGTCCCTTTCATTATGCAGAGTACTTCGAGGCTCAATCCTCATCCTGACCTTGCTCAACATTGGAATGTACACATGAGAAACTGCTTAAGTCCTCTGGAGCCAGCTCACGCATCTACACAAAGAATATCCAGCTCTCCAGAGGTCAAAATTCACTTACTGTTATTTTACCTCTATATTTGTGGACCACCTATATTGTTTGTTTTTGTTGCAGCCTCCTCCTGTCCTGACTTTTGCCAGTGGAACACAGCCTTCAGCTGGACTCCAATGGGCTTTCGCTCAACATTATGTGAAAACGGACATGTCCCTCAGACTGTCAGTAATGAGAAACTTTGTATCTCTTAATCTTTCGACTTTGTTGCCACTTTTGGAAACTGTATTTCATTACGAAAAATGCATTACTGTACCGTGCAATGGGGCCCTTGCGTTTTCGGGCCAATAGACATCCACTAAGGATTTTCTGGTAACTGGATATGTGCCTAGGAGTAGACTGGTGGCAGCAGAAGCCTTTTCATGTATTTTTACAACATTTTACCAAGCCATACTGTGCTTACCGCATTTGACTCATGACTGTGGCTAGTGTCTGTCATAGCCGTGTCACAAGGTCTTTTGTCTTCTCCTTTGGCCATTTTGTCAGTTGGCCTTCCCCCTGGTCTTTGGCACCCGGGGAGTCTCCTTGTTGCCCTACAAAAGAGCTTTCTCAGAAGTGTCCCTGGGCCCTCCAGTGGACTGACCAGCTCCAAACTTTGGCATCCATGCAGGAGCTTTGTAGTTCCCAGCTAGTTTGGGCTGTGAGAGAGAAGCGTGCATCAGACCGCGAGAGTCGGGTGCCCCTGAGTCACTGTGTGATAGCAACAACCTTCCTGTCTTTCTTCAAGTGTCCTGAGACCAGCTGCATCGGAGCTCCCTTTGTCCTGCTACAGGCATGAGAAATACAGCTCCCGGTTTAAACTGGACCCACGTCTGCACCCACAGAAGGGTGGGAAATCCAGGAAATCCAAGCGACCCTCTCCAAATCTGCCAAGTTTGGACCCATAGTGAGCTAAGAGTGGTGAGTAATCAAACCACTTACTGGTGGCCCCTAGTTCATCCATTGCATTTTTACACACCAAGGATCCCATGTGGTCCTTGCCTTGGCTTGGGTAGCCTCCACTTCTTAAGCCCTGTGCAAGTTGGGAATAGCTTTGTTTTCTGCAGCAGATCCTCCCCTGACTCTCAGAAACCTGTTTTTCACACTTCAGAATCCTGTCTCTAACTTTGCCAGCTCCTTAGATATTGTACTTTGTGACTTTACGCATGACCGAGCGCGTCTACGTGCACATCTAACATTGAGCACAAGGCTCCATTCAACGTAGGACTGGACTTATAAAGTTAGGGTTATCCATCTCTGAATATTGTCAATGTTATAAAGTTTGCCTGCCCTTTTCCGTTACAGATGTTGGCAGGATTCCGCGCTTTACCGCATTGACCAAAGTGACTGTACATATATTTTACATAGACTGTGTTTGAGTGGTGATATTACTGTGTTTTCCATTATTCACATGTGTTAGTTCTTGGGCCTAATAAATTGTATATTTTCATATACTAAAGGGTAATTCTTGGTGTCTAACTGCTACGACGTTCATTCATCAACTGTTTTTTTGCTGAAAGATTTCACCCGAAAAAAACTGAGCTGAAAATATGGGGGGTGGGGGATGTAAGGGCATACATTGGTCAGGGGTGGGAGGATAGGGAATACATAAAAGGGAAGGGAGGTTTGGGGGCAACCCCCCACATAAAAAAAAGTTCAATGAATTTTTTTCAGCCAAAAAACCTCAACAAAAAACTCCATGAATAAAATGGGAATGAATGTACATAAAACCATCTAAATGTGTGTGCTCATCAAAGACTTCAGATCACCTCCACTCCTCCTGCAACCCAGCCTTGCCTGCTCTCCAAGCTACAGTGAATTTGTTTGGCTATTTCCAAAAATCTGCAAAACTGCGCATGGTTCACCATCACAAAAGGCTGCACACCGCTGCAACACAGCCAAAGTTGGAGTGAAAACAAAACTCACTGCAGGAGAATGCCAGTGGGTGCTATTACATTTAACATAAAGCAAGGCCAAAGGATTGGGCTAAAAACCGAAAATGCATTTTAAAATACAGCCTCCCCAACCAATTGCAACCTTCAAAGTGCTGTTTTGGCGCTAAATTCAGTAATTTCCCAAGTGAACCATTGAAATTAAAAGTGTGCTGAAATCACAGATCCTCCAGGTGGCTCAGAGAAATCGGGCCTCACTGACTGACAGCAGCTAAGGAATGTATTTCATGAAAAAGGCAACCCAGCAACCTTTATTTCAAGTTCCAAGGGAGAAATGCAACTAAAAGTGGCAACATATAATAATTTCAGCTGTGCAGAGAAAACTCCGAATAAAAGGCTTTTCCAAACTGGAAAAAAACAAATCCCAGCACTCAAGGACAGCAATAATGGTGCATAAAATGTGTGGGTGCTGCAGAGGAAAAGCTTATGTAAAAGACTCAGTTTAAATGTGCTTTTTCCATGAAGAAATTGCAAAATTCGCCTATTTAAAAGCATGTTTTTGTGAAGGGCTTAATTCCTTTAATTGTCAAAATCCCTTATAAACTATGTTCATTGTATATATTTTAAATGAAAGATTGTAGGTGAATCTTAATGTAACCCAGTTTGGAGTTAACTGGTTAATTCTGACTTGACATTGCCCAGCCTGGGAAAGATGGCACTTCATGTTGACAGTCTGCTGTAATTTAATTCTGATCCAGTCTGGCTCGCTACCATTCAGGCTTGCCTGCTGAAACTCGCCATCCCGCTAATCTACCGTGTCCATTGACCAGAAGGGCCAATCTAAACCAAATCCAGTCTGAGGTGCCGTCCAATTGACCAGAACGGCCCAGCTGACCATCCTGCCAGAGGTGCCCTGCTGCCGATAGACCCGATCCGTGATGACCAATCTGACGGTCCAATCTTAATTTACAGTGGACTGTATGTATAAACAGGAATCATAGTAACCCATAGTATATATTGTCTTGTCTTATCCCAATCTTAAACCATCCCCTCTTTAACTTCAGAACCTCTAATATTGTCAGAACCATTCTTGCGCTGATTATTTTCTCATTTGTTTTACAAAACCATAAGCCATTAGTGATTTGGATTAGATAAAGCAATTCCCAGAACGGAAACCAGAGTATCACACGTGAAGAGTTACAAGCGGCCATGCGTAACTGTGGAGATTCACGGGTGGCATTCTCTTTTTCTTAGTCATTAATATAGTTTAAATAAACCCAATCTGTCATTTTAAAACCGAATTTCTGCTTTTCTCTGTTCTATTTTCTTCAAAAATGCCTCTCACTAAAACTTACATAACTTCTTTGATTTTGTATTTGACCCATTTTAATTAATAATCGCATAGTGAAATTTTACCGCGCATTCACATTTTTGCAAAAGTTTTACACGTGCCTTTTCCCATCCAAAGTGTTTCTTAACTTCCATTCTGATCTAAAGTGTGTACTGTTGTTTATCTTGTAGCTCATGTTAGTTATAACCTATTAAGCATTGCTCCCATAAGAGTTTCTATCAATTTCAGGATTTATACATATTTTTCATTGTTTCGCAAAGCCATTTTGAACTGTCAGTTCAAAAAGTGTCAATTTCCAAAAGCGCTTTTCTCTCTTGTTTTGGGAGGGAAGACTATATTCAAACACTGTACTCTGTTCTTTCATTCCTGAATACCTGCTGCTTACTGATATCTGTGTAAAGTGCTCAATTGAAAATTAAGAACTTGGTAAGGGGAAATATTAACCTAAACGCTATCTGTTCACAAACCAAAACTGTCTTTTCCTGTGTTTTATCTTCTGTGCTGCTAAAAGAGAATTCAATTGTCTTATTTATTTTCTGATTGTATTGTTACCAAATTGGTGATTGCTGCCCCATATATATATATATTAAAATGTGTGTTTGATTTGAATTTTAAATAATAAATATATATTTACCTTTACCAACCAGGCTGATTCCTGGTCCACTGTGACCTGGGGTGGGGGGGGTATTTTGAGATGGGTGTGATATGAGTGGTATATCACTCAGAATATTGAACCTATACACACAATAAATAAGTATTTCATTGCGCACTACATGCTAGGCGAGACCCGGGTGTGTGCCTGATTGAAATCCTTAACAGAGCACAGAGCTAAGGAAAATTGGTTAATTCAAATACTCAGATGAAAAACCTTAACGTTCAGTTGTATGAATGAATTGCAAAAGCCAAATCAAATTGGCTTAATCTATGAGCAACCTTAAGTGTAATGGGCTGTAAGAAACAACCCTGTGTCTTAGATGACCTTAAGAACACCACAATTAGCTTAGATAATGTTAAGCTTTTATTATCAGTTCGTAGATTTTGCTCAAAACTGGATTGTAGGAGGGCCAGAGTAAAGGGATTCCGTGATCTAGACCCCAACCTCCCGTTGGCTCCCTCTGCCCTAGCCCAGACATCCCTAGCCTCCAGATGGTTGTAGCTCAGGACTAGAGAAAGGGAGCCCCTATTGTCTAGTACTAATATGTACAACAAATGAGGGCCTCTGGGATTTGCGAATGGCAAGCTACTCTGATATTCTCCCATGATAATGATGGACAAGATTCACCTTTTTTCTCTCTCTCGATTCCCACACTCTTCACTCTCTCCCTATTCTTTCTTGCTGTTTCTCACCTCTGATCCCACCTATTGTCTCCTTGTCGTATTTCCTCAGTGCTCTTATTCTCGTTCTCTCTTTATCTCGCTCCCCTACTTCCTCCCATTCTTACTTCTGTCTCCTCTCTACTCTTATTCTATCTGCTCTTTCCCTCTCTCTTTCTCTTTCTACTACTTTCTCCTGTACTTCCTCTTGCATGCTCATCTAGCTCTTGATTCGGTCTTCCTCACTCTGCCTCTCTTCATCCCTTCTTTGTTTCTCACTCTCCTCCTTGCTCCCTCTCTCCCTCCAACTACTTCCTCCTATTCTCCAACCTCCAGACTACACACCTGTCTCCTCTCTTACACCCTTAATTCCACTCTGTCCCCCTCTCTCTCTCTCTCTCTCTCTCTCAACCAGTCTCTCTTTCTACTCTACTATCCCTCCGCTCTCACTCTCTTCTACCTCCCCCCTCTCTCTCTTTATCCCCCTACCACACTCACTCACTCACATCAGTCAATCCACGCTCTCACAATTGGTACCACTGGCTCTCATAATCCCTCACATGCACTCTTTTCCACAATCTCCAGTACATCCTCAGCACTCTGCTCCAGCTTCTGTCCTTCGCCTCATCTCTCATTCTACCCCTTCTCATCTTGACTTCACCCGAAAACCCTTCATCTCTCACTGGCCATGTGGGTCATTTATACACCAGCCTTCCTCCCTGACTACTTCCCCTTTCTTCCCAAAGGTCCTTGTCTCCATCTGACCTTCGAGGCCAGTCTGTTGCTTGCTTTTTCTCAGGTGTCGGTCTCTGATGTCCATGGTTTATGAAATGCTCAAATAATAGGGGGCCCCACTGTGGTGCAACTATGGTAGGGTTCATTGAAATAAAACACGAATAATGCCCAAGCTGCTGACATGTTTATTTAGAATAAAAGAAATTAATTCCGCACAGATCTAGCTGATTTTTATAAACAGGCAGATGATTTAGATGCCAGGCTTTGAGAAAGAGGATATCCAAAAACGTATCAGCCGATGGACACGGTCTTGCTTGACTGATCGGGATTCCCTACTTACACCTGAAACCTCCAAAAATAAAACCACTGAAAACGCTAGAATATGTGTCATCACACATGGGTCTCACACTTAAAAAAAGCTTATCTCCAAATATTGGCCCATTGCCAAACTGAGCTTACGTGAGGAACCATTGCCAAGATTTGCATTTAAAGAGCACCGAATGTATGTGATAGATTAGTACACTCACGTCGTCAGAAGCCACTAACTAAAACTGGCTTATGGGAGCTGCGGTCCACAGTAGGCCACTACCCCTGCGGTGCATGCACTGTATGTAAGTTTACCAAGAGAATGAAGGAATTCAAGATTGGAGATCGAACATGGACACTACCCACTTTACCAAATTGCAAAACTAAACAAGTTGTGTATTGCAAAGAACGCCCATGTGGGCTACGCTCTGTCGGCCAAACCAAGCGCTCAGTCCACATTAGAATTTCGGGAACACTGTTCTCGAATCAGGTGCAAAACTACAACTGCCCCTCTTGTTAACCATTATATTGAGTCACAGCATTCTGCAAATGATATTCTGTGGTGGATCCTAGATGTTGTCAGAAATTCAATGAACATATCTAGATGCCTGCTACAGAAAGAAGCATGGTGGATCCACAGAATGGAAACCCATAGTAAAGGACTTAATGAGGAATTCCTTCTCCCACTGTAGAAACGGCATTTAAGGACTCTCTGAGGATCCAGTATCTGATTGTTCAGCCTCAGGTTCAGATTGCCGATTACTGTTTGAAGAAATTTCAAATTCTTCAAATGGGACATTTTTAACAATAGTGTGTGTATTAACCATATGCGAGGGCTAGAATGCGTGGTCTACTTCACATTATTTAAACTAGTTTTACTATTGATCATCTTCCGGTATAGTGCCTCAAAGGTGAACGTGTGGCGCTGTAACTAGTGCCACTTCAGGGTTGGCACATGAATCGGAACTTAGCAAAACAGTTCAAATATAGCCTCACAAAAGCTAGCGTTCTGTGCTGTTATTAGCGCCTCTCTATGTTCGTTATATTAATCCAAACTCAGCAAATTAGTATTTTACATACTGTGGACGTTTAAATACATTGGTATGACCACCCCTAGTTTACCTGTGAATTGGCTTTAATTTTAGCAAACAGCAGCACACTTTTCAAAACGTGTGAACGTCTATACACGTTGCTGTGGTTACCGTCACAACGAAGGTGTAGACCAATGAAAGGGCTTCACATGCCCAAGAACGGGGGCACGTACCCATCAACCAATAGGAAGAGTGTTTTGTTTGAGCCAACTGAAGCATAGCCGAGCTTGCCTTGATTTATGCCGTAACTTTATTAATTCACAAACTTTAGGGTCGTACGCAATAAAGATTCAACGGGCGGCGCTGGGCTGTGTTATGCGCTAATGCCCCAGTTTACCTTTTGAAAGGGGCTTGTACGTTAGAAAGCAGCAAAACATCTCTCACTACATGTGTGAACGCCCAGACACGTTGCTGTGGTTTCCATCGCAACGTAGGTCTAGGCTTGGTCTTCCTGGCCCAATGAAAATGTGGCACAAGCTAGGAAGGGCATTAGTTTGTTCTCAGTGAAACATAACAGAGCCTGACGTCTTCTGTCTTTTCAAGTTGTCGACTGGAACGCCCGGCTCGCTACCGAGGAGGGGACAGGCCCACACAGTGAATGTGCGGACATGCACGAGTAAGGTAAATATAGAAGACAATACTTAATACCCCTCTTTGGAGGCACAAAACAGCCATAATATATATATATTGTTTCATGCATATATACTTTCTCTTAGTCAGAAAACGTTGGCGAGTCGATTCCCCCCTTATCTAACAACACTGGAGAGTGTGACAGAAATCATCTCTACCCCCGCCTATCCGAAAAGGGAAATTAGGATGTTGATCCACTTTCTATCATTTGCTACAAGGTAGGTCCGAGCGCATTGATACAGAAACAATGAATAAAAATCCTGCAATGATGTAAACAGTGATGAACATCGTGAGAATGTTCAGCAAATTAGTGTCCTTTCCACAATCTTGCCTTTCTTCATTGTTAGGTTACTGAATAATATCAATATTGCGAGGTATGGATTCCAGCTGAACCAATGAAGCATGTCCATATGAAGCACATGGACTGCACGTGGGTACTAAGACCATAATCTATCAGGTATGACTAAACAATATATATATCATTTTTTTCTAAAAAGAAAAAAGGAGCCAAAAAGGACCCAACCCAATCTTATCACAACTATTATGACCCCATGAATGGAGTTGATAAGGCTGGGTTTTAAATGATGAAGTTCATGGCCTTAATGAACAGTTAAATCGTTCCTAGACATTCATAAAGTTAAGTTCAAGACATGATTAATAAGGAGCATTTGTACTTGCTCACAGATTGACAGACTGACCAGTGAACTGATATATCCAACCTCTGCTCTACATGTTTCGCACCAACAAGGTTCACGGCCAGCCTGCCCTAATTTTTATTACCCATCAGTTGAATGGGTACGTTTCTCTAGGACAAAAAACGAATGACAGTCAGGTCAAATATGAACAATTCAAAAGGCATTCTCTTATCTGAATGTAAACACTTTTATCATTTTTACTTTTTGTCTTCTTCCCCCTATGGTTTTGTTGTAATTCGCCCTGAGGAAGGCTGTTGACACTAGGCCCAGCAAGTGGCTTGCTTGCCGAAACGTATATGGGTGTTTATAGACCTGGCTAAGACACCCTAACGACAAAAAAACCAAAAATGAATATGATGTGTTCGCATACATAGGCAGACCTGCAAAGAAAAGAGAAAATCAAAAAATAAATCTTATAATTGCTGCAAAAGTATTGAGCACATTTTGTGTGTTTTCTATTGTAATTTGTTTTTTTTTTGTATTTGACCTGATAATTGCTTCAAAGGTATTGAGCACATTTTGTGTGTTTTCTATTGTAATTTGTTTGTTTGTATTTGACAATAATTTTGTTTTGTACATCAATTTTTCCTCAGTTTTTCTTTTGAATATACTGTTTCTTTATCCATTTTTTACTGTCATGTTTTTCAATTCAAGTCTTGAAGTACCAGTTTTTGATAAAATTCATGTTTACATTCAGATTTTCACTGGGACAACGTTGAGGTGATATCTGTTTTTGGATACACGTAATAGATAAAGGATGAATTCATTTCTTTTATTCTAAAAAAAAAAACATGTCAGCAGCTTGGGCATTATTCATGTTTTATTTCCATGCTTTATGAAGTCTGATCTCAAAGTTTGTATGTTTTTATTCTGGGCCCTTGTGTCTGAGCATATTCAATTGTATCTGATGTTTGGCTGAATATTGTAGCATGTTGTGTGCACACTGAGTGGGAGCTGTCACTCTTCAAGTAGCTGGCAGGGTCTGTTAGTTTGCGATATACTGTGGTCTGTAGCTCTTCCATCTTTTATTGTTACGGTGGTGTCGAGGAAATGTACTTTGTAAGGAGGGTAGGAGAATTTGAGGTTGATGGTTGCTTGGAATTCATTAAATCTTCTGTGGGAGTTTAGAAGGTCCTGTTCCCCAGCAGTCCAAATCAGGAGGATGCCAATGATGTAGCACAGGTATCTGTGGCGACAAAGAATAAAGAGACGGACCAAGTAGTGCCATAGTGATGGCTATAAACTTTCATTAAATGAAAACCAAACCTATGTCTCCCTAATTCTAGTGGGATTTCCGTACCTAAACTAAAAATAATTCGGGTGCTTGTCAGGAAGTTTGTGAAAGTCCAAATCAAAAGGCACCGTCCCAGTTGAAAAGGCTTCTATGCTATCCCTGTCACTACAATAAAATACTATAAGGTTCTGCTACTGTGCATCACCCAGGAGAATGGCTCCCTTCTCCTGGTGGTTCAGTGTTGAAACGACTTCTAGGGTATTGGGTTGTTTAATTCCCAGCTTTTTTTTAAATGTAATTTTTAACTAAACAATTACATGGAAAAAACAAATTATATTATAGAAGGGGGTAAGGGGTTTAGAGGGGTAGGGTGAGGACTGTGGTAGGGCTAATAATATAGAGAAGGGGAGGTCTGGGGGGACCCTGACCCCTGAATATAAAAAATAATGTTCTTCTTAAAAAAATATTTTCTAAAGATATTATTTCTAAAAAAAAACTCATGTCAGTAAAACGACATAGAACTGACTCCCAGATGTGTCAAAGCAAAGGTTCTGGGTTTTTCATAACCCAAAAGAAAAGTCACCCAGTTCTAAAGAATCTTCATGGTGCTAGGAAAATGACTTCCTTCTCCTAGCTGTTTTCCAAGTGTCTCTCACAGTTCTCAATAAAATTCATAACTCCCTTACAGAGGTTTTCTTAGATTTGTCTTTCAGTTAATTTCTTATTCTATTCCCACTGGGACGAAAAAGATTCTCCTGGAGTTCCTCACGACTGCCCCCTGGAATTATTACAACATGGTTCACTGCTTTCTCTCCTTTTTATAAGGTTCACAGTCGCATGTCTTCCAGGCCCCCTCCCTGACTAATTATGGCTCCCGTTATCATCTCCTAGGGAACTCTTCACCGGTTTTGCCAGGGATTGCATGTCCACTCTTCCTAGTTCAACTCCTTCTTTTCCTAATCTTCCGTATCCAGCTTCTCTACACATCCAGTTACTGTGGGCGGTCTCAGCAGAGTTGTCAGACCCCTTTGTCCATCCGTGAGAGGTCACCCAACCACCACAGCCTCTTACTGTCTCCATGCATTGACCTACGCTGTAGGCTATGGTAGGCGGTCTCGGCACCGCTGTTGGCACCGACGGTCCACCCATTACAGGTCGCACCACCACCTCTCAGTATCTCCAAGTTCGCCACCCCGGTTTCCAACAGACGAGTTAGACACTTCTCGGTAGACCCGCTACTACTCTCCTTATCTTTGGAAACTTGCCTCGCTGGAGTCTCCCAAATCCCTGGTTCAGCTTTACAGGCTTCAGTGCTGCCCCCTTGGCCGCTGGGTTCTCCTTCTGGATATCGCACAGCTTTCAGCTTGCCATTACAGCATAGACCATCGCCGTGTGGATCAAAGGATGGTGAAGAACACAGTTCTTCTTTGCTATTCACTTTAAATAGCTGGGACGGCCCCAGCGTAATGTCAGCCCAATTGGTAGCAGCTAATCTAGCCTTTGTCCCTCTCGATGTAACGCTCACCTGGTATCCACGGGGACATCACTCAGCCTATTCTGACCTCTTAAGACCTCGAACCCTTCCCTGGAGTCTTCTGGACTGGAGACTGAGCCTGAAACACAGGATTGGTAGAGTTTAACTCCCTATTGTCTCTGTGTGCTTGAGCCCCTTCTTGCCCGGGGTCCAACCCTTCCCTTTGATCCACAGCACACCTTGTTTTCTTGGAAAGTGTGCTCTCCGTCCTGATTTCAGCGCAGGGACGCGTTGATTGATGCAGGCTCATTGCTGCCTAGTTACTTCACTGGCAAGAGTCCGACAGGTAAGTATAATGAGTCTTTTGAACAGTTCTCTAACTTCGTTCCTTTCTTTCCTTAGATGATGGCCGGCGTCCGGGGATGGTGACGTGCTGCTGAGCAAGCCTCTGGGCAAGGTGCGCAATATAAATAAAATAAATACAAATAAATACAAATACAAATACAAATGAATAGCGCTGAAGGTGAGTGAGAGCGCGATGCGCGATGGGACTCTTTCTTATTTGTATTGAACTGAGTTCTTTTTCTGTGTCTTTTAGGTGCGCAACGTTTTCAGCGTGGATGCCGGTTATGAAGAAGAAATGCGGTGAGTAAGCGCGGTATGCGGCGTCTCTAGATTTTTCCACGCTAACCTGGAGTGTCTTTTCCCTCTTGCAGATGGATGGGAAGTTCCGGACACAGAGTTCCCCCAGAGCGGCTGGGATTCAGGTAAGCGTTTGAAGCTTGTACAGTCTTTAAAAATAAGCGAAGATTTGTTGGATGCTTACTAATGCCTTTTTTCTGTTCTTTTCCCTTTTCCTTAGGAAGCAGCGTGCCGGGATGGGAATGACACCGCTGAAGATGCCCGCAGAACAGAAGAAGCGATGAATGATGGGCAGAAGCGCCGCAAGGTAAGGCTGTTCCTAACGGTGTTCTTGTTCTTGCAGCAGCTGAGCGCAGAAGAAAGATGCAGGCCTACTGGAGACCGATCCGAACACGGTGGGTGTCACGCTGCAGGTGCAGAAAACACAAAGCATGTTTCTCAGCCTGGGCGTGGCTTAAATAGTCTCTGGGTATCCCAGGTGTCTCTGGGCTGAACCACACCCAAAAGACTAGACTGCACATGCAGTTCTGGGAACCAAAATATGTGGGGGCATCCATCTTGTCCCCATCAAAGCACTACAAGTCCAATCCCCAATGTTATCCTATGGGAGTGAGTGAGTCTGGTGCTACAAGCGCCAAGTCCGACTCCAAGTGGGTCTTTGGAGGGATGGAGAGGCCCTTGGGGGCCATGTAGGTGATCGTGGCCTGGCTCCAGCCTGACATCTTGGAGGGCTGGGGACATGAGGGGCAGGAATCATGACACTCGATTGTAGCATTCTCAAGCTCTTCTTCTTCTCTGTAACTATGACATCCGGATGGTTAGATGCTTCACAATAACACATAGTTTCGGAAGTGAGCTTATGTGTAGCATATTTGGCATTACCCTCAGCCTACAGGGTTGGGGTTTAGTGGGGTCATGCCTCCCAATCACATCCAAATCCCCAGGCGAAGTCTCTCTCCATGAGATCCTCCCGCCTGTTACCACCCTTAAGTGGACTATTGGTTCACATCCTCACCACTCTAGCCTCATGGAAAGGGTCTCCCCACTGGGAAAAAGTGATGCAATCTGCGGCATTGTCACATGTCTCAAAGGTCTGCAGTCACCGGGAAATCTGTCTCTGATTGTGCCCTGAACATACTGTTGTTCCATTCATGGCCACCCCCATCATTTGGAGATAAGTATCAGTACAAAAATTTAAAATCGTTGTAGGTCAGGATGAATTCTATGTAGTGTTAGCGTTTGTGTTTTGATCGCCAAGAGCATTTGTACATGCCTCAGTGCCATAGATGTGGGGAATGATTGAGTAGAGTGATGCCACGTCTATTTTTTTGCCAGTAATGCATCCTTTGGGAGGGGGCCTATAATCATCCAGTTTGAGTAGATCAGTCATGTCCTGGATGTAGCTGGGTTTCTCTTACCAGTGCCTTCAAGATGTTCTCGACCCAGTCAGAGATGTTCTCAAGTCAATGTGCCTGTCCCAGAGATGATTGGGCGTCCAGGGTGGTTTCCTTTGTGTATTTAGAGGAGCATGTAGAAAGTGCCAGGTATTTGGTTATCTGGTACTAGGCCCTCAATGTGTTCCTGGAAAGTCATTCAGAAGTTTCTTGATGATCTTGTTGAGTTCTCTCTTATAGTGTTTCATTGCCTCTTCCTGCTCATGCTGCTGTTCAGAGATTTCATAGCCCCCCCTTTCTGGAGGTGTCAGGTTATAGGAATGTTTAATGCATTTGTCCAGCATGGCGGATGTTGCTATATGTCTGAAGCGTTCAATGTATCGATTCAGTTCTGGGTTGCGCCCACTGTCCGGAGTCCAATTAGAATTTTGTTTTCAGGCTTTATGTCCTAGTTGTTAATTTAATTGCTGTCTTGGCTGTCATCTGGATAGTCATGAAAGAATTCCTTCAATTTCAGTGGTGTGAAGAAGGCCTCAAGATCGCTGTACAGTTCTATTTTGTCAATGGGCTAAGGTCAAAATGTGACCCTCTGGAAAGCACTGAATTTTCTGCATGTGTTGGGGACAAGGTGTTGTTGTTGAAGCATGTCTCTTTTCTCTGCCTGCACATTGTCAGGAGCTGCTGCAGTGTTTCTGTCTCAACACTTCAAGCCTCTTCCTCTTGTGGTTTAGAAGAGATTCTTGGAACCTTTTTGTTGACACTTGGAGTTTGTTCCATGTATGTATGTGTGTGCAGTGCCTCTGTGCCGAGGCTAGATTTTCTCTGTTCTTGTGTTGTTCTTCTGTGGTTGTAGCAGACACTAATAAGGTTGTTCTGTAACCTTTCTGGGGTCCTAATGCATATAAGTTGTGAGAATCTTGTGTTGTAATTAGAGGTCACAGGGTTTTTGATGGTCATTCCCTTTGGTATCAGATTGTGACATCTGCATTTGCTCAAAAAGAGGACAATGTACAGCAGTGCTTGTATTTCCAGTAGTTCCTTAATCTCCCTTTTGGTGCGTCACATTGTGGTATCCTCCAATTTTAGAGTTCCGTTTGCTTGTACCTTGTTAGCCAAGGGTTGACTAGAATGTTGATCGAAAAGAAAATGAGTTGATACCTTAATTAGGCTAAGAAAATCATTAATTTTACATATTTGCAAGCTTTCGTGGAATTCCTCCACTTCCTCAGGCAGGGAAGGAATGAAGCCTTTGAAAAACATTACAGTAATACAGCTTACATGGCCCCTCCTGGAAATACCCAGTTGTCTGTGCCTGTCTGCATACCTGATTTGTAGAGTAGCTCAGAGAGGCATGTATTAGATGTTGTACTCCCTCACACTTTGCAATCTTCAAGGTCTAAATGGTACACTGTGTTAAGCGAAGAGCAGGGAAAGAAAAAACAGCCCACCCTTTTAGAGTGCTCTCAGGAAGGCATGAGGGAATGTGTTTGTGTCCGTCATTGTATGTGCAGTCCAGTTGAAACTTGGTATGTCAGGCCAGTCCCTTTGCAAGATCAGTGTTAGAAAAATCATCAACATATCAGGTTTTTGCCTCTAGAAAGATGGGATACACAACAATGTATCTGTTAAACCTGTGACTCCTGGAGCCCAGTGTGGTAACTTTGTGTCAAATACCATATTGAGATTGTGTTGTATCACAATCCTGAGTAAAGGGTTGGCTTTGACTAGAGACAGGGGCCCTGAGATGTCTGTAGGAAGCTTTCAGCTGGAGCTTTTTGAGAGCAGATACGGCAAAGTTCTGCAAAAGCAGACTTCTCATTCCATCATTTGTCTAATTTTTGTACACCTGATGATTAAATGTCCATAAATTCATACATTCCTCTTAAATGTATCAATTTGTATAACTTTACGTGACAGGCTGTCCTCAGCAGACAAAGAAGAACTTGGTTGTGCGCACCAGTTTTGTATATGATCTCATGTGTTACATAAACGCACACAAATTCTGTATGATGTATATGTTATGTTATCAGAAGTTATTGATCGCGCGTACGCCCGAAGGCATCATGGCGCTGGTTGCGTGAGAGGGGGGACTCTAGGCGGGAGGATCAGAGTAGAAAAGATATCCTAAAATAGGAGGGTTTTCAGCAGCAGACAGAAGGTCAGATGGTCAACGGTCCCGCATAAGGCGAGAGGCAGGTCGTTCTGGGCTTTAACAGCGGCCAACGAAAAAGTCTGTCCACCCATTCATGAGAGTCTGGTCAGGGGATCGCCACAAAAGGCGCAGATCGAGAGCGCAGGGCCCGAGTGGGAACCTACTGCACAAATTTCTCCTGCAGATACTCTGCTCCCAGCCAATAAAAGGCGCAATGCACATTGCACATAGACTTGAAACGGATGCAGCTTTCAACAGGGAGCAATGCAGATGTCTTAACAATGGAGACTTGTGGGCTCCAAAAGGGGGGCGAAGGGTGGATCTAGCAGCAGCATTTTGAAGTAGCTGAAGCCGGTTTATCAAATAGCGGCGCTGTGCGAGGTACAAGGAATTAGAGTAATCAAGACCGCTCAAAACAAGCGCAGCGACACCCGGGCCGGACAGCTTGCAGGGGGTGAAAGGGAGAACCTTCCTAAGAATCCGGAACTTAAAAGGCCCAGTTCTACAAACCATGGCAAACTGCTCGTCCATGGCAAAGGACGCAGAGATTTTTACCCACAGATTCCTGACAGATGACATAAGAACGTGGTGAGGTCCCAAAGAGGTAGGCCAGAACTCTGCAGTTTAGAACTGAGAGGGGGACATAGTTCCAACCACCAGAACCTCAGTCTTGCTACCATTAAGCTTTAGCCAGTTCGTTCTCATCCATGCTCCCAGATCCTCAAGGCACTTTCTCAACCAATCTGCCGTGTCAGCTTGGGTAAGGTGAAGACGAAACAGGACTTGAGTGTCATCCGCATATGAATAGTAGCGAAACCCGTGAGAAAGGATAAGAAGCAGAAGAGGCCTAATGTAGACATTAAACAAAATAGGGGAAAGTGCAGAACCCTGAGGGACACCACAGGAAAGAGAAACCGGACTAGAACGAAAAGGGGGAAGAGAGACTGACTGGGAGCGGTCGGCCAAGAGGGCCACAAACCAGTCAAGCACTTGGCCAGACAGTCCAGCAGTGGAAAGGCGGGAGATCAGTGTAGGATGGTCAACCGTGTCGAAAGCAGCAGAAAGATCCAACAGCAGGACTGCTCCGATCTACCAGATGCACCAAGTCTAGCACTGAGTACAGAACTGATTCAGTGCCTCTCCTTGGCCTGAACCCTGACTGAAACGAGTCAAAGTAATGAGAAGATTCCAAAAAAATAGAAAGGAGAGGGGACACCAGTGCTTCCAAAACCTTCATCAGGAAAGGCAGAAGTGAGATGGGACAATAGTTGGCTTCTTTAAAAAAGGAATTACCAGTGCATAATTAAGTGTAGGCGGAATCACCCCCATCGTGAATTAAGCATTGACAGAAGCAGTAATATGAGCAATTAAGTCAGCTGAGGTTTCTTTAAGAGGGGCCAATGATATGGCGTCAGCATGAGACATAGATTTTAGGCGCTGAATATCCCGTACTACCTCTGTTTCAGAGAAATGGGGAAATGTAGACCACAGCGCATGGGTGGGAAGGGGCATCAGGCATCAGCGGGATCCCACTGTTTATCTCTTCCCGGATGGTGGCAATTTTTGTCACAAAGTATGAAGAGAGTCACACAGAGCCTGTGAAGGCGGCACTTGAGCAGATGCCTTCACTGGGGCGGATAAGGACTGGACAAGATCAAAGAGGGCCGTTGGTTTGTTAACTGCACCCTGTACCTTGTGGGCGAATTATTATTTTTTTTTTTAGCATTTATGACAGCTTTGTGATAGGCAGTAAGAGAATGGCCTTAACTATGTCATAGCCAATATGCAGATGTCTATCTATGTAGCAAATGTGATTCAATAAAATTGTATAAAGCGAAATATAGAGGATGCTTGGGCGCTCATTAAGAGCATGAAGGTAATGGTAAAAAGAGGTCGTACTGAGCTAACACATGATGAGGTGGAAAGGATTTAACCCATGCTGTGTTTTGTTGGTACTCCATGCAGTAAATATTGTATGATTGTGTTGAAATACCTCCAAAAATATGTCGAGGTAGTGAATGGTGGTATCTCTATGTCCCCTTAAAGGATAAGCCAGAATGATACAGGGGAAACCCAAATGGGGTCACAAGGGAGCATTGTGGATGCTTACATGAATCATTATAACACAAATAATACACATAAAAATAACAGTAGTTTGTCTAGCGCTTCATACACAATTTTGCCAGTTAATAAGCGCTGTAATAATCAGTGTCATCATTATTACCTACTCGTGGTGCTCAATTCAAATAAATAATACTTTAGTGATTTATATAGCGCTGTATAACAGATTCTTCCAGTTTCTAAACACTGTAATGATATGTGTCATCATTATTACCCACTCATGGTACTCTATTGATCGACCTTGGCAGGGTAAAAGCGTAGCCGGTCTGACCAGGTTCTTGACCCCATATCACAAGGCATCGTCCAGTTTCCAAGGCGAGCATGTTACTCTTCAGCTATCTGTCTGGCTGGTCACACTCCTTGTGTTCATGGAGACACTGGAGACGCACAATCCACTGATAATACTTCCGCCATGGGACAGCAGCAGTGTGCATAACACTGCAGTAGCAACTGCTACGTGGTACCGTTCGCACTTTTCACTCGCCCGTTTACTGCTGCCAGCTGATATGTGATCAGAAGCAAACACATAGCATCTGGTTTGCAACCTCATCACACAGGCTGTGATCTAAGCGCCGTTGCTTTTTTGTATCACCCCAAATAATGCTACACTAAGGAAGTTGGTGAAGTAAGTAAAAGGGATAACACATGGGAGTCTTTTACCTTCATTTTATTAAGTATCTCTTGGGTAGAATGCTCCAAATTCTTGTCAAATGTTCATTAAATATTAAATAGCATCCGATTTTAACAAACGATACTATTGCAGTGTACTCAAAAGTTATTATTCGCCAATAATGTCCTGAAAATAACTTTTCAGCTTTTATCCGTGCACTGTGCAAGGCGCTTTCTCACAACTGTTGGAACACATGTCCTTGGGTAAAAAAAAAAAAAAAAAAAACCCAAATTAAAATATGCCAGGAGAATGCGTTATGTGTTTTAAAAAATGTCACCACATTGAACACATTTTTTGGAAAATGACTCGTCATTGAGCAACCTTGCAAATCACCCTTTGTGTGGATTGGGTTACTGGGGGCCTTGCCCCCTTCGCTACAGGCCTGAATGTCCCTTATTAGCGTTACACTGGAAGGCTGTCAGCGTGTGCTGTTTATGTCTGGGCTGTGCCGTGGTGCAGCCGGGCTCACGTTCCAACAAGCGAACTTGCTTAGCATGCCACTACTGCACGAAAAGGTCATCCGAGGCTTGCCACAGGGCTGACAAGGCGCCATTAGCTGGAGGTTCCCATGAGAATGCCCTGTCTCCAAGTTGCGAATGGCTCTCCAGCACTGTTTTCTTAATCCATGATCAGTATTTTTCTTTTGCAAGGCTCCATACAAACATTCCGGCTGTCTACCTCAAAACCAACATTTGGAACTAAGAAGTAAATATAGGAACGTTTCATTTGGCCTCTTGGGCGCAAATTCAGCCATATGGAGATTTGAGAAATCTTGTGGGGAAGGGGATTTTCGGGGGAGGTGTGGGAAGAGGGGGTTTGGTATTTGGTCAACATCTTCCACAACAATGGGTCAATAATTTGTTTTTAGCACCAAAATGCCACTTTCTGGCACGTTCTGCTGCCCCCTGGGTCACATAGAATTAGCTGATGCATTTCCTCGCTCCCTGCAGTTTAAATATGTTTTAATGGGCCATTCCCTTCTTAAGTGTGCGCCTGGCACGAACCATTCACTATAATTTCTGAACAATTCCCAGCAGTGGCAGGTGGCCCATCAGGGCGGAAGGGACGGTGCCCTGCCGGGTTTCTGGTGCCACAAGAGACCATATCAGTGAATGACAGCAGGATTCCTAACAAAACCTCTCCCCCTTGTGGACATTGCCTCTCTGTACAGTCGACGTGAGCTCGGGGGCGGCGGGCTGTGCCAACCCCAGCCCACATGCGCAGTATAGGGTTGCCCCCTGCTTCTGGAGAAGTGCCTCACACACCAGAGACAAACGAAAGCCTGGAGGCGCTAAAACTGAAGTGTCTGAACGCGAACACTTGGCCCGATCCATATTCTGTGTCTCATTCGGGCTGCAAGAGGGGAAGGGACAAAGAGAGGCAACATGTCCTAGTCCAGTGCCCTCCGGATTCAGGACGAGAACGCACCCTATATACATACACTTAAATGGATGTATTGTGTGTCTGTGTTGATGTATGTTTACATGTGGAGGGGCAATCTGGACACAAACGGCATGGGCGAGGGGGTGGTAGTAGGAAAACAGTATTTTACAGTGGCATACTGGAGAAAAGGCAAGTAGGGGGGGGTTTATGGGTGTACTGGCGGTTTGGGGGGACATTGGTTTGGTTTTTTGTACCAAGTTAAAAACGTATTTGCAGCTAAAATGAATACGGTCAATTCTGCCACGATTTTGTACCTCGGTCAAACAACCTAAATCCCTGAGGGATAACACTGGACTACTACACCACAAGAGTCCATTGCTGACGCTCTGTTATAACTTTCATAAGACTCGTGGTGTATCTTTAAAATTCAATGGGACCCCCACACATCTTCAGGCGGCCTGCCATGCACCCAGTGACACAACATCACATTCACAAACTTAATTCCAATAGAACATACACACAATGCATTTTGTCATTCATTCAGGCACAAAACCAGACCAGACTTTATCACCCCCTGATCCCTGAAATGTTGGGCTAAGTTGACTTGACCTAGCTGAACTATAAAGCCATTGCTGAAAGGAACAGATTCACTGCAATGTCAGCAATTCCCTAGATTTTTCCGTTCATTTAAAGGCAGAAGCCATCGGTTAATCCAGTACAGTGGGTGACCAAGTACACTTGGTATCAATTTTTAAATGACATATATCTCCAAACTTGGGTTCTGCACAGCACCTTATATATATACGTGCTGATATATTTTGTCTACAGGATTCTGACTGATTAAAATTAAGGTATGCTTTTCTGTGTTCAAATGGCTCCAAGCAGTGGAGTATCGAGCGGGAGAGTCAGGGGCGGCAGGCCCCCGTGGCTTTTTTAAGAGCCATACGGGGACATCAAGGAAGGTGCCCAACGGCAAAGGTGTCCCACTGGCAGGACAATGTGTGCTGAGAAATTCCTGCTCAGCACACTCACTGTCCTGGCAGCAGGACACCTTACCCGTTCCGAATAGTAGAGGTGTCCCCCTGCCAGGACAATGTCCCAAGGAGCTCTGGGCAGCAGAGGGTCCTCATGTTGCTCTGTATCAACAGAGCATTACAATGTGAGCCAGTATGCACTGATGGGAAGGAGGAGGGTACCATTAGCAGGGACTTTTGTCCATTTAGAAATGGGAATGGGATGGAGTGATCAGAAGTGAGAAGGGTGCATAATGCTGCATGCTTTGTGAAATAATGACTATGGCTTTAAAATCCAAGGGGGATTTGTTAGGCTCACATTAATTTACATGATGCTATTGTGACTTTGCATGCAGAATGGGGAGAATAAAACTAAAGCCATACTCCCATTACTCATATTTCCATGACAATCTATATAGTGTATGGTTAGTTTACTATGAAAGGCTAGTTTATTATGTAATGTGGTTTGCTTCCAAGGCATTGCTATAATTAATTATTTAAGTACATGAAATGTAAAGCAAAACCTTGATAAATATCTATATCAACTAAACCTGGAAAGATGTGCGCCGTCAGTTAAATTGTCCACATCCCAGTTGCACCATTTAACCAAGTGTGTGATCCTGAGCAAATCATTTAATCACATTGTGCCTTATCTGCAGATCTGCAAGTGACTCCGATTCACTTCAAAGCTTGTGTTAATGTATCATGGTATCATAATGGAGAATCCTAATGACTATAGATTTGCTCCACATATAACAATAGTGCAATTTAGGTATTTTTCACCACAAAGTTTTTTGTCACATGGCTTATTTATGCCAACTTATTCTAAAGTCACTTCCATGGTGCCTCCAAGTATCAAAGGCTGATGATGCACCTTGCAATGTCCCTTTCTGTGAAGTCACTTCTGTTGGTGCAATCCATTTAATAATTAGGAAGTTTGCATGTATTTTGCCTCAGAGGGTTTGGACAGAGCTCTTTTAAATGAGTTTCCTGCATCTGGAATTATCCTGCAGTTTTATTTTTTGTTGTTGTATGTCAAAATGCCATCTTCCACTAATGTTACCAAAAAAGTAGATTGGGGCAGGGGTGGGTGGTTTGGGGGCCCCAATGCGACCATGTGGTATTGCACACACTGCATTTTGTTGCTCACCCCTTCCCCACACTCTTACAATGCTGGATACTCCCCTGATTAGTTTGGCAAAGGAAGCAGTTTTTGGTGGCCTGTAACTTGAACCATAACACCAACTTACTAATTTTCACCAAACCGTCCTGAAAAAGTGTCTGCAAAACTCAAAATTCTTTTTGCCAGTTTGTCGAAGATTATGTTTGGCGGCAGGGGGAAAAGTTATACAGGGCTCCTAAAAGTGTGCTTCTAACACAAAATCCCATACAGTTCTGCGCACCTAGAGCAAATACTGCTTAACAAAGGTTCACCATGTTTGGAAGGTGTATAGCACTCAAATTCATTTCACAGAATTTGCAGAGTACAGCAGTTTTGGTCACAGGTTTTCTCAGCTTGACTCTTTCCACTCTACTTGGGAGGGCGCACCTTCCGCCAACTTCATTTTGAAATTAGGATGGTGGTGCTTTAGTAGCATCTGAAAAGTGCCAAGACTAATTTTAACTCACACAGAGCCGACGCAGAGGACTCAACTTGTCGTTGCAGCTGGGATTTAACCCACCACCAATACAAGGAATACATAACTGAATAAAGAGGAATGATCATGCCCCGATTAGAAAAAGGCGCATCGCCGAAACACGTGTCATCTGCAAGGGCACCATGTTTTGACTATTAAATAAATAGAGATGATGATAATCACATTGGTGCATGTCTTTAATGGTGTATCTTGAGAACAACTAATTTTGGAGGCTTTGCAGAGCTCTGGCTTGCCACAGAGAATGCACCATTTGTTATTATTAGTATGTCTTCATACCTGATTGTCCAAATGTGACCCGCGCCCTCAGTAGGGTCAGCCCACAGCCCAGCCCCCCAACAAACGTAGAGCAACACAATAAAAAATTACGCACCTCCAGACAGAAACCAGCAAGCTGAATGAGCTTCCTGTCTGTGTCGCATGAACACAAAGCCGGAAAGCAATTCTCAGCGCCGCGGCCCCTGGAAGTGCTGCTGCTAGCATGGCAGCACAGGCGCCAGGCCCTGCAACACCTTGTTCAGCACCCTGGCTGCTGACTTTGAGTCAGTCCAGCCAGGGTGAGCGACTGAGCCACGCAGGGCTTCCTGGCTCTGAATGTGTTGCAGCGCCAGGCATCTAAGCATTATGTAATGAGACAGTGCAAGCCTTGCTGGGTACCCCAGCCGGGCTCACGCTGTCCAATTACATAATTGATTATTGCGGCCCCCCTGCCCTCCCTCCAAAAGATGGGGGGACAAAAAGGCATGCCACAGAAGTTGAGGGGGACCAAAACCCCCTGTCCCCCCCTATTATTACGCCCATGCTTCTGGCATACTTTGGGGGAAGGGGTGTTGCTAGGTCTGGGAAAGATCACGGGCTAAGCTAATGTCGGGACTGGCGGGACTCGGGCCTAGCTGCCTTTTGGTTGTAGCCCCTGAGCTTCCATCTGGGGCTACAACCAAAGGACACGGGGCTTAAGCCCCTCCAGCCCCCCCCCCAACACCCTGTAGCAACGCCTCTGCTTGTGGCACTTTGAGCATGAACGCGTGTTTTACATCACAATACTGGTGTATTTTGAGGCGCAACCTTCCCTTTTTGTTTTTGCAGTGCCTAACCCCATGAAAACTCTTCCTTCATCCTCCCGCCACCATCTATTCCCTAGGGGTGCAAGGGAAAGTCGCTGGCAGCATTGGACCCCACCACAGGGAACATATATGTTTATAGGAAGGATTGTGCTGATTAATTATAGGTGAACCGTGAGCACACAAACATGTTTTGCAAGGCGATACTGACCTAAGATGGGGGAACTGGGAGCATATTGTTGGACACGAATAACATGACAATGTATTTTACATGGCAGGACTAACATATACTGTTTGACCAGGCCTCATGCTTTTCTTTGGACACAAAGCGCATGCATATGTTTTACAGCAGCAATTGTAGTATATCTTCTAGAGATAAGCCTCGTCATGAATTTCTGTGCACCAGTCGGTATGACACGGCCCTCACAATCTGCTTTAAGCACAACCACCTTGAAAGAGGGGCAACACTGCCATATAATGTTGGGACAGGCCGTATCATTTTTCTCTGGGCATTGGCAGGATGTAATTGTGTTGTTTAGTCTTGGTGTCCTGGCAAACATTGGAGCTTTCCTACGTGTTCCCCTACAGGACCTACTGTAAATTATCCTGTAAAATGCATAATTTCACCTCACTATCAGTGGGGGAACACCCCTCAACAGCTTGACATTTAGGATAGGCTTGGTTGCTCAGTCAGATTCTGTGAAAGCACACATTCAGCTTAAAAAGAATGACTCCCCAGGTGATGTGGCAGAGGAGGTGGGACAAGTAATTGGTGGGGATTTGGGAGGGCATCGTTTGGGGCATCTTCAGTGTGAATATAGTTGTGGTTGAATACCTGTTAGAATGTAGTGCCTAACTCTTTGGTTTTATACACTGTTGACTCCTTACTGAGACTTGCTGATTATAGAACTCGGCTCTGCTTACAGAGCACACCCTATACATTGTCAATGTATGAAACAACACTAAACTCTATCAAGCCATTTATGAGTGGGACCTTTTCTATAGCACACTCTGAACAGAAAGTACAGCTAGGTGATCTGTATTGAAAATAAATACAGCACATTGGTTTAAAGTAGTTTGTCCAGGATCACATAATGTTGTTCAGTGGGCAAAGCTACCATTCAAGCAGGACCATCTTAAGTATTTTTGGGGCCCAGGGCACAGACGTGTTTGGGGCACCCTCCAACGAACCAAATGAATTAAGGGGTCCAGAATATCTGATCATGGCAATCACAACCCATAGTTTGATATGCTGCCGTCCAACAATCAAAATAAGCATGGGTCCTCCCTTTCGGTCCCCTTACCCTCTTAATTCTGGCTGTGATTAGAATGATAAACAAGTAAAATTTCAAAGGCAACGTTAGCAGTCCATGACAAGGCTACTTGTGTTCTAATATAGGTGCAGGAAGCTTTTAATCAATAACAGCTACAAGGAAGGTATACAGGCTGTAGTATAAATGTAGGCCACAGATCGTATGGAAAAGGTGCCCCTAATCCAGAATAGACAGAGGACTCCGATGAGCTGCCTCACAGAATGCATTGCATGGTTTTCAAGTAGTGCTGACATTAGAGAGCCAAGGAAAAATTGGCTGTGGTATGCAATCAATGCTCACTTTTACTATAGAGGAAGAAACGAAGAAACACTATAACCAGTAAAACCATGATTGATGCTTTTTTGTAGATCATACCCTGAGAATAAAATCACTCAGAAGGGTGACAATTTTGAAAGGTTTAGGCAACGATTGGCAATTTTGACAAGTTAGGTAAAACAAGATTAAATGATGTAGGGTATAATGGCAGCCCTATGATCAAATGAACTGAAAGGCCATGTAAGGCCCTAAATATGCAGAAATACCTTCTTGCCATGGAAAGGCACATTGTGAGCTGCCACATCAAAAATACTGTTTTCAAAGAAAGAAATACACTTTCTGAAGTGTGCCTTGCATGTGGAATTAAAAGCCATGGAAGTACCTTTCATTACATGTGACTGAGGCCTAAAGGATAACTTTGCACAAATAAAACCAGTTAACAGGGAAGTGTGTGCATTTTGCAGCATTAGAATAATGAGCACATGAAAAATGAATTTCCATTGCCAGGGTAATGCGAATACACATGATGGAAAAATGAACATCGATGGCAAGATGCAAGCATGTTAAAAACAAAAGGAAGTCCTCAAGTCTGAAGAAATATATTGAGACATGTAAAGTACAGAATGTTGGTCATTGGAGCAGACTTCAACACTGAGATTCAAAGCCACCTTCCCCTATTACATGTTCTATCTGAAAGACAATTTCTTTTCAGGTCCATAGAGAAGAGCTGCATTCATGTATGGCAGGAATATATCGATGTAGCTGAGTCAACAGACAGCCAGGCCTTAATGGAGTGAGCTCTGAACAATTCTTTAAAACAAATATGTATTTAAATTTGTTTCATGGTGTAGTCCAGGGCCTAACTGACAAGTGATAGTTTACAGAAAATAACCAAGGAGCATGGAAGTGGAAATTGCCTGCCTGCTCTCAAAGATAAGGATCCAAATGGGTATGTTAAAGTCAACACAGGAAGCGGATGGCCAGCTCCCTAGTTCAGTTTGGAGAAATTAAACCGAATGTACTTGAAGTAAAAATATGCATATAATTAGGAGGGGCCATTATGAGTGTATGCAGAATCATACCTTATTGATATAAAAAAGAACAATTATAATTATAATCTCAGGAACCGTGACACTTACAGAAATGGGACAGGTATCATGATAAAGCTTAGGACAAGGCTTTTCTGTTGCCAAGTTACAACCTAAAATGTGTTTGTAGCTATCCAGAAAATGTCACGAAGCAGAGCTCTGAAGAGGTGATAGTTTAATAAATTAGATAGCTGGATAGAAAATATCATATTGATAACTGTTATAGTTTTTGAGCAAACCATGAAAAATCCTCACTCTAACCCACAACCTCCTGCCGGCGTGGAACATAGCTCAATAAATGCGGCATGATGAGAAAACCATATATATATATATATATATATATATATATATATATATGTGTGTATTATTATGGCAAGCTATAAATTACAGTTTCACCATGGAGTGACTTTGTAAGTGCAAAAATTAAAAGGTGGAGAAAAAGTAATTTTAATTGGGAGGATTTTTCCCTCCCAATTTGACCTTGCTAAACTGAACGGACCAATCAGAGAAGGAGGGCTATCGCTTGAATAAGGGGCTGGAGAATAGTTGACCTATTGAAATGAATGACCAATAAGATGGCATATGATCATTTAGACATTTTTGTGAGTGTGGAGGAGGACTGATAAGGACACGTATAGTGGAACTCAGGGAGAGCTGCCTGGGAAATGAACGAGAAAAAGCTGCCTTGCTAAATGAAATAAAATGAAGGCCCTAATCGAAATGTACACACTCTACAGAGAGTGGGGAAGTGACTCCCAGCAAAAGAGACACTACATTGCATAGGGGGCGAAGGAAGAACGGTTCTATCAATCAAAATATTATCAAAAGTCTGTTGTACTTTCAAAACTGCATGCATGTTCAAGTGTGCAGGGAGATTAAATATACAAAGCGTTGCATGTGTGACATTGCTTTTGAAAATAGAAAAATGTTGCATTTGATTTAAATCCAAACCGTATCAAGGAATGCAAATGCTCATGATTGTAAATGATTTCAATCCGGCACTTCACCTAAGTCAACGCCTAGCGTGTAATGCACGACTGAAACCCTTAATTCATTATTTGTGTCTATAAGTTATTTTACTCTGAACGATGTACGACTTATATCACGCCCCTCTCTTTTAACCCCTCGCCCCCGGTCACACTGAACCAGGAATCAGGCTGGTTTGCAAAGTTACAAATATTTATTTATGTATTGCCCAATATATATCACACTATTTTAATGGGTATACAGTAATCACCAATGGGGGATGTTACACTAAACAATCTCTTTAATCACAAGGAGTAATGATGAGCAAAAACAATGCAGCATAGAAATAATACTTTTGTGTGTTCAATCAAATGGCAATGTAGTTAATATTTCCCCATGCACACTCTTCAATCCCCCCCAATATGCAATGTAGAGATATAGGAGGAGAGCGAACAGGTTTCAGGAATGCAGAATTCCAGCAAATATATCAATCCCAATTTCCTTCCCCGCAAACACAAGAGGGAAACAGGAATAATTGGCAAACTGTCCAAAATGGTTTCAAAGTTGGCTTTGAATGAATAGGTAAAACACTGAAAATGGTTTAATTCACTGAAACTGTTGAAATTCTAATGGGAGCCGCTTTGTTTGGTTTCAGACAAACACTAGCAATGATTTGAGAATAATCAGCAAGTTGAAAACTTAATTTTGAGGTTGGGTGCAATGAAAAGCTATTTTACATGTTATAGATCTTAGCCAAACAAAAGATTTGCTGCAAACTTCTCTGTGCGCGGTAAGCGCGATTGCAGAAAAACTAAAAGGAGATGGGGCGTTGGGTTCATTGGAAAGCTTAGGATGTTAGCTTCAAGTAGACACTTGAATTCCGTTTCTAGCATGAAAAATGAAGAAGTTATGGACGTTTCCGTGGTGGTCGTTTTTTTCAGATAGAGGCAAAATGTAAAACAAGGATGTGCTTTTTAAAATACAAACAGGGTTCATTACACTAGGGATGGACTATGAAGATGCAAACTACACGACAGCACAGCCACTATACCAGGACGTCTCTGAATGGTCTTTACCCACCGAGACGCTTGCCTTCTTCAGATGAAATATATCAGCGCAAAGATTATTTTTAACAATATTATTACAGAAGAGCTATAGGATAAGAGAGAGAGTTCAGGCAAGACAAAAAGGATTTCTAACAATACAGTTCTGGATATGAGATAGATTTGATTTGGATAGGAATGACTATGGACAGTACATATGCTAGTGATGATCCTATACTATGGATACTCACTACCAATGTTTTGAATGTAACCGTCAGGGATATGGTCAGGGATACTTTCTGGAACAGACTGCTGGGTACACCGGACTGGTCTGGTTCCGCCATCATCAGGGCGCTCTGGACACTGCACGGCAGAACTGGACAGCAAGGCGCCCTGGTCTACACTGCACAGCATGACTGGACTGGATCTGCAATGGTTCTCTGGTCTGCACAGCACAGCACAGCACCAGATTGGGTTTTAATTTGCCCTTCTGGTTATGAAGATAATTCTTTGGCAGGAAAGCAGTTACAGCACAGCCTGGCTGCTCTTTGGTTTCCCCTTTTAGTTGCGGGATGGGTTCTGGAAGTTGGGCCCAGCTGAAAGTGGTTCAGCTATGGTCTGAGCCTTTCTGCTTGCAAAGTTTTTGGAGTCTGGAACAAGGAGTATGGATGGATCTCCTTCAAAGTGCTTTGCCAAATTCGGGATGGTGGGTGGATCAGTCTTCTTCTAGTCCTAAGCTGTCTCTATTTATGTGTTTGATAAAGGGGTGGGTATGTTGGCTAAAGTCTGCTCTCTCCCTTGATTGGAGGAGAAAACAGTGTGTGACCTTGATGTGGTTTATGATGCCTCTGACATAAATACAATTGCCACTGCACCTTCTCAGAACATTGCACAGAGTTCTGGCTCCTCTTAAAATGTGCACAAAAAATCACATTAACAATGCTATTAATTTTATAATTTTTACAAATTCGCACAGTCCTTTATTAGTCTTTTTCAAAAATATGCTTTCTGTGCTTTGTGAATCCACAAATGGTCATCTGTCCCCGCCTCCATCTCCATCTTGTAGCTCAAGAGCAATCTCCGCCCTCTTCATCTGGCAGAGGCCACTGTTGACACTTCACAATCTGCATATCCTTTCAGGCAAGGAAGGTTCATTGTCTCTCCCAGGAGCAGCCCTAGTGCCCCTCCCCTCTTAATCAACACCTGAATGTGAGTTCCTGGTCAAGAGAGCCGAAGGGAGGTGCCTTGCCCAGTGGGGGAGTTGCTTTGTAGTTTTGGCTTGCATCAGGCTTACTTTAAAAGTCACTTTGTTAAATTTTTCTTTGTTGAAAATAAACTTTAAAACAGGTTACCAGAACTCTAATTCCAGTCTCTAAACCATGGAGATTTAATAGTTGCAACCTATATTACTTTTGATAGCTGGTCACTTAATTTATAGACATTTGATTTCAATTGCACAAGTTTAAGCTTCTGATGCTACTAATGACAGCTGTCTTACAGGCGGCCGCTGGTACTGCGCCCATATTTTGACAGATTTTCACAGGCAAGCACACTTTTTACTGTGAATATTTTGATGATAGATTGTGCTTTTCCTGACATTGTGTGTTCATAATGATTCCTTAAATGAAGTGGTGGGTAATACACAGCAAAGATATTGGATGTTTTGTGGTGTTTTGGTCTGGCATTTTGTATTTTCAGCAACAAAAAAAAAGGGATTTAAGAGTAATTTCTGGGTTTCTTTCAATAAAATACTGCCTTTCTTGCATTGTTCATTTTTACTTGGTGGGCAGCCCAGTAACATGTTTCAGCAGTGAGGTCTCCTTTCCACTACTGACAACAGGCAAAGTAGATTTTGGCAGCCATCTTTCCGTGTTTCAAAGCGTAATTTTCATAGGTTTTGGCGTGCGTAGGACTTTTGCGGCCATTTTGATGATTCTTCCAGCATCAGCACACAGGGATGTCACAGGGCAGAGCCTAGTGGGTTAAAACATCCCACAAAGCCCCCCCTCGCGATTTGACTTTTGACTGCCCGTCAAGGGGAAGTCGCGAGATTGGGATGTTCTGTTTTTTCTTTTTGGTCCAGATGGCAAAATTCGTCTGCTTCTCCCATCGGTGCTGGATCAACAGGTTCTCCTCACCGGTTCCGGATGAGAGTATGGAGCGATACCCCGGGCTCCTTGGGTCTTCCCTTCCGGTCCCTCAGTAGTCCACCTTGATACTTAGGATCCATGGTTTCAAATTATAGGATGACAAAACAGAGCATATTTGTAGACATTTTCCCCACCACTATTCATGTAGTGGGGCAGACGCATACGTTTGACATATAATGACAATCTTTTCTATTTGCAATTTATTACTCATTTTCAACAGGTGGAATAGTTTTATAGTTGGAATTCTAGGGGTCTGGAAGGTCCCCCTCTGGGTTTCCAGATGAATCCTCTAGTTGCTGCAGAGTGTGCCTAGGATGGCAACACTTCAGTTGGTTGTTATGGACCCACTTATCTTCCCCTTCTGCCAAACTCCCTTTGGGGATACAGACTTTGTAGGCGACTGGTGAGATTATGTATACAATTTCAAAAGGTCCCCGCCAGTTAGGAAGAAATTTGCGCTGTTTGGCCTGGTTCCTTTGTTAATTGTATAAGTAGACCCGGTCTCCTACTTGGTATTCTTTTCTAGTAGTCTTAAGGTCATAGTGGGTCTTAAAGCTGTCTGCAGATCGTTCTAGATTCCGTTGAGCATAGGCAAAAGCATGTTGAAGGTGTTTTCTCAGATTTTCAACATACTCATGAGTTGTGGAGGCATTGATCAATGTCTGCTCTTGGGTTCTGTAGAGCAGATGCTGGGGAAGCACCATCCTTCGTCCAGTCATCAGCTCAAACAGTGACATTTTTGTTGCAGATGAAGGGGTAGATCTGATGGCCATTAGGACAAGAGGTAATCGAACGTCCCAACTTGGGCCAGAATCTGCCACAAACTTTTTTAATATGCTCACAATTGTCTTGTTGTATCTATCAACTCCACCAATAGAGGCTAGCCAGTAGGCAATGTGTAGTTTCCTTTTGACCCCAAGTATCTCCCACATATTTGTCATTACTTCGCTAGTGAAGTGGCTTCCTCGGTCTGACACAATCCTTTGGGGTAGTCCAAAACGCGAGAAGATGTGGTTGATCATCAGGGCAGCTGCTGTTTCTGCCTTGCAGTTTGGGGCCGGGAGACATTCCGCCCATTTAGTGAACCAGCATGTCACGGTCAACATGTACTTGTTCCACCTAGAGGAGCGAATCAAGGGCCCGATAAAATTGACTTGTAAATCTGACCAAGTCAGTGTCATCCCCCTCTTTTGGAGAGGCGCACGGTGTGTGAGGGATGTTGGCTGAAATTGCGCACACACAAGACACCCCTTCAAGCTTTGGTCGAGGTCCTGCCCCATGTGTGGCCAGTATGCAACCTCTCAAGATTTCAAGTGTTGTATGAAACCCCCTATGACCGGCTGTGGCCGCATCATGGGTGTGACTTAGCATCAGGCTTCGGAATGAGGTAGGGACCACCCACTGATCATGGCCAGCTAGGGATCTCCTCACCAACAAACCCTCTTGGATTCAGAATATTTTTGGACACTTCATCAACACTCTATGGTCCTCTTTCCCTATGTAATCGGTATCCGTCAGGGGAAAGTTCTCAGGGTCCTCAATGTGTTGATAAAACTTACCAATTATTGGATCCCCTTTTTGAGCCGTAATCAAATCAGCATCTGGGGTCTCCTTACTCCATTGTGCAGTTGAGAGTGCATTGTGAGATTTTGTCTGGGACCTAGTGATGATAGTGACCTGGATTTCCCCCAACAGGGACTTGATCTCAAGTAGATCCCTTTGGATGGCTCCGGTTTTGGTCAGCTGATCAGCTAGGTCATTTCCATTTTTGTCTGGTCCCTCTACTTTAGAATGACCCTTGATCTTTTTCCAGTAGATGGTCATCCCATTCGATGTGACCAGATCATCAATATTTTGGATTAATTTCCCATGTCAGTGGTTTGTTATTAGCACATAGCATGCCTCTAGTTTTCCAGTTAACCAGGTGCTCCACAAACCCGTTCCGTACATAATCCAAATCTGTGATTATGACCAGTTTGTGGAGTTGGTGTTTGACAGCAGTGAGGATGGCTTGATGCACAGCCATCAACTCTGCCACTTGACTACTTCGGGGACAGATTTTGTACCCAGAGGAGGGTTCTGGGGCATCATTCACCCATGCATTCACTACGCCAGCCACAAGTTCTTTTTCCCTGTTGTTGTCAACATGGTAAGAGCATCCATCCACATAGACAGTGGGCATTCCCTCACACTTGTCTTCTTCATAGACTTTGTTTGGGGAATTAAGGTAAGCCTCCATGTTGCCCTTGATTTTAAGACTTTCGTCCTCGAGACAGGTTTCTCTGGCACAATCATGAAAGTCAGCCAGACCTTGCGCGAGGGGACTCTTCTTGTTTTGGCCATATCTGACCTCCACTGGAAAGCCTTGCATTGACAGAATCCAGGAAGTAATTCGGCAATTACTCACATTTCCGGCTCAGATTCTGTCACTTTGGAGATATTGCAGAGGCTGGTGTGGAGTCTCCACTATGATGTGTTCCCCCTGGATAAACGGGCAGTAATTCTTCAATGCTCACACCGTTGCCAGGAGTGCCTTCTCACAATCGTTGAATTTTTCCTCCACAGAGAATAAAGTTTTCTCCAGCATGGGGTCTGGCATGGATTCACATGCTCATGAATATTCCTCGTCGTCAGGCTGGGAATCCTCGGTAAAGAAAAAATCAGTATCAGTTTCGTTTCTGATCTGTCTTTCGTAGTAGTAACCAATCACTGATCTCTGCGTCATACTGACCACAGCCAATGACTGCCCTCTACCTAAGCCCCGCCTCTGGCAGCCATCTTCAGATTTTTACCACACGTTCAAGTGTTGGGAGTCCTCGTGCTTAGCTCTCAAGCTTTTACTGCGTGTTTTGCGCTTTTTCAGGTGAATTTTCACATTTGTTCGGTTAATCGAGCCTCAAGCTCCACCGTTTTTACTCCTGTTAACGGCTACCCGTTGCGGGATTTTCCTACGCCCCTCAAGGGTGAAGATTTCGTCGAATCAACTTCTTGGAGGATTCCAGAAGATTCGCGGCCTACTTCGAGATGGCCCAGGATGCGAGTTCGTCGCCCGGACCCAAGCTGTTTCGCAGCTGCCTTGGATGCGGGCTGCAGAATGTGTTTAAGGAAGACGAACATTCGCAATGCCTCTACTGTCTTCATGGGGACAAGACTCATGTATAGAAGGACTGCTAGTTCTGCAAGAACTTGTCGGAGCGGACTATGAGTGACCGTCGATCCCGTCTCGCCAGCTGGTTGGAGAAGGGCTCAACTGGTGAGAAGAAGAAGAAAGGGTCCGAGCGGGCTTCTAAGTCCTGTGCGGGCGCCCCGGCGACGGGGGCCCAACACCAGGCCAAGCGCCGCGAGTCCGCTGGCTCCGGGAGCGCCGAAAGGTCAGGCTCTTTGGTCGCCAGGCAGGGCGCCCCTTCCCCGGCACCGTCAACCACGAGCCAGCGCTCCGGTTCGGGGAAGAGGAAGTCCGAGACCGCGGGTAAGCTTCGGGAGAAGCCCCGTCCGATCTCGGAAGAGGGGGAGTGAGGCGTTGCCCCTCCCCCAAAGGAGAAGGCCCGGGACGCACCTAAGGTGGTGAAGGTCCCTACCCAGCAGGCAAAGGCCTCTATCGAGGCGATCGCGGCGACTCTGGCCAAGCCGGCAGAGACCCCGCCAGCGGAGACTGCCTCCGGGACTAGAGTTTCCCTGCTGCCAAGGAGGGAATCCTCTTTTCAGCCCATCGTCGTGGCCGCCATGATGGAAGAAGCGAGGGGGGGCACGGTAGCCTTCTCTAGCTCGGAGTCAGCCTCGGAGGAGGAACTGACCGAGGCCGTGAGGAACCTCGAAGTCCAATTCAAGAAGGTTCGATCCCGTAAGGAAGATCCTCGGGAGATAACCGAGGAAGACGACGATGGCGAGGAAGAGCAGCCTTCCCTTCCGGCGCAGCCGGAACCTAGGCCTCAGGATGGCTCGGCGGCCATTTTGTCTGCGATCCAGTCCTTATGCTCTGAGATAAGGACGAGATTCCCACGGCCCAGGCCGGAGGACCCGCAACCTGGCCCGTCGGGAAGCCCTCAGAACAAACGACGGAGGACCCAACCCTCTCCTCCGCTCGCACCCGTAAGGCCTACAGTTCCCTCCTCATACTCCCACGAGTCGGGAGATGATGGTGCGTTGGGCTCGACGACGGGTTCTGAGGGCGACGACGACGGAACGGGTCTCCCGTCTCCCGTTGCACGGGCCTCGCCGCCCGATGAGATTGGCTCATTTCACGCCATGATCGCCAGGGCGTCCGAATTGTTCCAGCTCTGCCCGGAGGAGCAGAAAAAGGAAGGTTTCCTCTATCAGCGCCAGGAGGCCAAGAGGAAGACTGTCATTGCGGTGCCTCTAATCGATGACATCTGGGAGGAGGGCCTGTCGGTTCTCAAAAACCCCTCCACGGCACCAGCCAAACGGGACCGGTACGAGAAGAAGTACCTGGTCCCCGAAACCGCTCCCCTGTGCCTCAGGGCCCAGCCAACGCCAGACTCGGTCGTCTCGGCGGCAGCGAAGAAGAAAGCGGCGGGGTCAGGAGCCTCGACGTCGAATTCCCCGCCGGACGGCGAGGGAAGGAAGTTGGACGCCATGGGGCAGCGGGTCATTTCGTCGGCGGCGACGACGATCAAAGAGGCCAACGCCCTGCGATCGTGCACCGTTACGACAGGGAGCTCTGGTTTAAGCTGCCCCCATATTGGACTTCCTGCCGGACAACAAGAGGTCCGAGACCCTGGAAATACTGCAAGAGGGCGAGGTGGCGTCGGACCACGCCATAACGATGGCAACCGATATCGCCGATACTGGGTTCCGCCAGCTGGGCAACGGTGTTTGCCTACGACGACGGGGTTGGCTCCGGGCAACCGACTTCCGTCAGGACGTCCAGACCAGGGTGTTGGGCATGCCGTTCGACGGCAGCAACTTGTTCGGGAAGGCGGTGAACGAATCCCTCCAAGCCATAAAAACGGACACGGAGACGGCCCGCGCCCTAGGAGCCCTTCAGCAACGACGGCCCTTTCGGGGCTCCGGAGGCAGACAAGGTGCCTCCAAGGGATCCAGCGGTGGCTCGTCGTCCTACCGCCAGGCGGCACGCTCCTCGTCTCAGGAGGCCTATAGGGGTTGCCGCAAGCAGGGAGCGCCTCGCCGCCGTCGGCAAGGTGGCCAGGGCGGCAAGGCCACCACCTCCAAGCAGGACTGAACCGGCCGTGGTCTCGGGCCCCCACCGAAGCACTCCGGTGGGAGGCCGGCTGACGAATTTCGTCGGCGTGTGGAAGTCCATCTCCACCGACCGTTGGGTGCTGGATACCCTGGCAAGAGGACACTCTGTCGAATTCCTGAAGAAGTGCCCTCACGTTCCACCTGTGGCCAGGAAGGAAAATCACGTCCCGCAACTGCTGTTGGAAGTACGGGCGATGCTCAGGAAAGGCGCCATCGAGCTTGTCCCGAAGAGGCTCCGGGGCTCCTGGGTGTACTCAAGGTACTTCCTCATCAGGAAGAAGACGGGCGGCTGGCGCCCCATCCTGGACCTTCGTCGTTTGAACAAATACATCAGATCACGAAAGTTCAGGATAGTCACCCTCCAGCACGTACTGGGACAGCTGGAGGAAGGCGACTTTCTATCGTCGTTGGACCTGGAGGATGCATACTTCCATGTTCCCATCCTCAAAAGTCACTGAAAGTTCCTCAGGTTCATCGTCCAGGGATGCCACTACCAATTCAGAGCACTGCCGTTCGGATTGAAGTCGGCCCCCAGGGTCTTTACCAAGTGCCTAGCACCAGTGGCGGCGCAGCTGCGCCTGCAGGGGATTCACGTCTACCCCTACGTGGACGACTGGCTCATCCGCTCAAGGACGAGGGAACTCGCCGTCGAACACACTGCGAGGACCGTCCAGATACTCACAGACCTGGGATTCGCCATAAACTACCCAAAGTCCCACCTGGTGCCGTCGCAGGTGGCCCTGTTTCTGGGAGCGAAGCTCAATACAGTGAGGCGCCTGGCGGCCCCGTCGGAAGAACGGACGAAGACCATTCTAGGCAAAGTGCAGCGCCTGCTAGCCCTGCTAGCCACGGACGTGGCCAGGGTGAGGTCCATCAAGTCCCTCCTGGGGATGATGTCCTCTTGCATCTACCTGGTGCGCCTCTGCAGACTACGGATGCGCTCTCTTCAAGAATTTCTCGACGCCCGTTGGATGCAGGCGTCGGGCACCTTCGAAGACAGGGTCCCCCTCAACAAGGTTTTCCGGCGGGCGAGTCAGTGGTGGGGCGTTTAAGCGCACCTCACGGCGGGCAAGGACTTTCAGACGCCGGCATACCAGGAGATGGTGACGACGGACGCCTCCCTGGAAGGTAGGGGTGCCCACACCGGAGATCTCCACGCAAGAGGCCTCTGGCTCCCGGAGGAGAGGCTCCTGCACATCAACGTCCTGGAACTCCGAGCCGTGGTCTGGGCTCTCAAATCGTTCCTCCCGTCGCTCAAGGGCAAGGTGGTGCGGATATTCACGGACAACACCACAACAATGTTTTACATACGGAAGCAGGGAGGCACCAGATCCCCAGCCCTATCCAAGGAGGCACAGGATCTGTGGCACTGGGCGGTCGCCCAGGGGATGTTCCTGGTTCCCTTCCACCTGGCAGGAGAAAGCAACACCATCGCCGACTTGCTCAGCAGGGAGCGGCGCGCGTGTCACGAGTGGGAACTGCGCCAGGATCAGGTGGATCAACTCTTCCGACGATCGGGCAAACCCCAAATCGACCTGTTCGCAACAGCGACGAACTCGAAGTGCAAGAGGTTCGCCAGCAGGTTTCCCCAGCCGAGAAGCATGGGCGATGCGTTCTCGTTCCCCTGGGACGGCCTATACCTGTATGCGTTCCCTCCGTTGCCGTTGCTGCTTCGACTCATCAGCCAGCTCAAGAGGTCCCGGGCAGGATGATCCTCGTCGCACCGGCGTGGCCGAGGCAGATCTGGTTCCCGGACCTTCTGGACTTGTCAACGTCCCCTCCCATCAAGCTGTCGGCAGACGCGGACCTTCTCTCCAGAGAAGGAGGCGCCATCTTCCACCACGACCCGGCGTCGCTGAACCTGCAGGCTTGGCTCCTGCAGCGCTAGAGTTTGGAGGCTACGATATACCGGCTGATTGCAGAGAGGTTCTGGCAAAGGCCAGGGCGTCCTCGACTCTCAAATGCTACGGTCATAAGTGGAAAAGGTTCTCTATCTGGTGCCGAGCACAGAAGATCAACCCCCTACGGATTACGGCCTCTCAAGTGCTGCCGTACCTGCTATCGCTGGCAAAGGCTGGGCTAGCCCATGCCTCCATTAAGATTCATCTGGCGGCGACCTCCAGATATACCAGAACCACAGGACGGACGTCCCTGTGGTCCCATCGACTGGTAAAAGAGTTTATGGAAGGACTGTTCCGGTCGTTCCCGCCGGTGAAGGCCCCGGCCCCGGCGTGGGAACTTAACGTGGTGCTGACCAGGCTCATGGGGCCCCCATTCGAGCCGATGCACTCCGCACCGATGAAGTTTGTGTCGTGGAAGACTGCATTCCTGATGGCCATTACCTCCGCACGACGAGTGGGAGAGATCCAGGCCCTATCCTGCAAAGCACCGTACTTGACTTTCCATGCCTCGAGGGTGGTGCTTAGGACGCACCCCTCCTTTATGCCCAAGGTGCCGTCGGACTTCCATCTTAACGAGCCCTTGGTGTTACCTGTTTTCTTCCTGTCTCCTTCGTCGCTGGCCGAGAGGACTTTGCACTCGCTGGATGTGGCTAGAGCGCTGAAGTTCTACGTGGACCGCACGAAGAGTTTCCGGAGGACATCACAGCTGTTCGTGAACCTTGGACCTGTGAATCAAGGGAAGGCTCTCTCGAAGTCTTCTATTTCCAGATGGCTCTCCGGCTGCATCATGCACCGCCACCGGTTGGCTAACCGACCACTGCCAGGCCGTCCGAGAGCCCATTCGACCAGAGCGATCGCTGCTACTACGGCGTTCTTATCTGGTGTGCCCCTGCTGGACATCTGCAAGGCTGCTACGTGGAGGTCGATGCACACCTTCACGAGATTCTACTGCGTCGATCGGGATTCCAGGGAGGAGTCCAGGGTCGGCCAAGCAGTGCTGTGCAACCTGTTCGCTTAAGGTGAGCCTGGTGAGGAGGTAAGAGATGCTTAATGTTCAGTTTTTTGTATTGCTTAATGTTGAGCCTTTTGCCACCCCCCGTGGTTGTGCATGTGTGTACTGCTATTTATTTATTCTTATATTCATGAGCATGTGAATCCATGCCAGACCCCATGCTGGAGAAGGAACAAGTTACTTACCTGTAACTGTTGTTCTCAAGCATGGGTCTGGCATGGATTCACATGCAAACCCTCCCGCCTACCCCTCTGCGGCTCATCACTTGGTCATACTGCCTCTTCACGTGCTACCAAATCTGAAGATGGCTGCCAGAGGCGGGGCTTAGGTAGAGGGCAGTCATTGGCTGTGGTCAGTATGACGCAGAGATCAGTGATTGGTTACTACTACGAAAGACAGATCAGAAACGAAACTGATACTGATTTTTTCTTTACAGAGGATTCCCAGCCTGAAGACGGGGAATATTCATGAGCATGTGAATCCATGCCAGACCCATGCTGGAGAACAACAGTTACAGGTAAGTAACTTGTTCCTTACTCGCATAGGAGATTACTTTATTGACCTTGTCATGCTTTTGATATAATACTGCCATCAAGCATGTATTTGAGAACCCTGTCTCCAAGAAGAACTCCTTGTTTTTGACAGGGTAAGCTACGCAAGGTGCTTGTTAGAGGCTTCTTTTGAGTTGTCTTACTGCCTCGGCTTGTTCTGGACCCCACTCCCACTTGACCCCCCCCCTTCAAAAGATGGATCAGGGGTCTTGTGATCTCTGCGTAATCCTCAATGAACTTTCTGCTGTAATTAGTTAGTCCAAGGAGGCTCCTTAGTTCCCGCAGAGTTGTGGGGTTTTTAATTTCTAGAGCGCTTCCACTTTCTTTTCCTAGGGACAGAGACCCTGAGGAGTAATCTCATGCCCCAAGAAATTGACACGGGTTCTGCACCACTGTGTCTTTTGAAAGGAGAGTTTTGCTCCAGCAGTCCTCAACTGTGTCCGAACATAACAGATCTCTGTTATGTGTTCCTCCACAGTTGAGCTTTTGACTAAAACATCATCTGCATAGGCCAGGTTACCCCTTTCACCCAGGTCGGGCATGGCCTTATGTAGAAAAATGTTAAATTTGTTGCCGGAGTTGATGTATCCGAAGGGAGTCCGGGTCCATGTGTACTGTTGCCCCCGAAGGTAAAGGCCAGCTTATATTGGTCCTCCCTACTGACAGGTACAGTCCAATACCCATTGGTCAGGTCTATTGCGGTGAATACCTGTGACCCCTGGATCTGGGCCAGCCCTTGGTCAATGTAGGAAGGAGGTCATCAGGAAGTATGGACCCGTTTGTTGAACTCCCTAAGGTCGGCGCAGTCTCTCCACTGGCCGTTTGGCTTCAAGGTCCCCAGCACCGGATTATTCAAGGTGCTGTGAACTGGATGAATTATCCCACAGTACTCAAGGTTCTTAATTATTTCAGTAAGGGACTCCGTTGATGCGAGAGGCAAGCAGTATTTCTTCACAAACACTGGAGTCATGTCAGGGTCCGTGGGAATTGTTGTGGTCTGAATGTTGGTGCGACCACAGTCATATGAGTCCACCGCAAAGAGATCTTGAAAATCTAAGAACACTTGTTTCAATTGTTGCGTTTGCTCCAGAGTCTCACAGGCATCAGCTAGGTTGACTCTCTCTTCAACCATCTGCCTGAAGCCTGGAAAGACTTCTGGTTTTGCTATCTCAGCGGCCTCCTCCAGCTGGGTGGAGAAGTTGCTGGTCAAAGTGCTGATTTGGACTGGTGGCTTCAGGTGTGGGAGGCAGTCCTCATGGACCTGGAAAATCACCTCATTCCTCCTGAAGTCACAAGTCACATCTTCTTTACCATAAGGGCAGGAAGTGTACACCAGGAAGTTCCCCCCCATGTCGGGTGAAGATCCTGTCTGGTGTTGCATCATCGTCACTATCACTGTCAAAACAGTCCTTGCGGATTGGTCCTAACAGTTCATTACCTAAATATATGGAAAAATGGCGGTCATCAACCGCCATTCCAATAATGGTGCCTGCGGCTAGAGTGATACTCTTTAAGTCGCTGTTATCCACCTCTATTGGAATGGTGTCATGTTCTATGTTGACTAATGGTGTTGGTTTTACCCCCAACCCTTGCTGTTGGAAGTGAGCATTAAGATGAATATAGGCGTCAGGGTTTTTCAATTTCTGTCCTCTTTTAACTTTCACTTCCAGGGAGAATTGTCAGGTCCTTTCTGGGATGGTGACTTCCTCTCCAATCTGAATTTCAACTGCATAAGGCAGCAGTTGAGCTGACCTAAATGCTTTCTCTGGGTCATCAAAGCCCATGGGATTACCAGCTAGTTGGGACCAAGCTTTGAAGTTTATTAGGTCCAAACTAATGGCAAAGCGATTGAGAATTACAGGATTTTGGGGTCGGGTGGGCACCGCTGAGTCTTTTAGGTAGTTCACCAATTCAGTTATTTCTCACACTTTGTATGGGATCTCACCCTTTAGCCTAGGCACAAGGTTGTAGTATAATCCAAAAAAGTAGGAACAAACAGCTTCCGTTCCTGGATGAGCTCAATCGCAAGACCCTTTCCGGGGTTCCAAACAATATTCAAATCAATTAACTCACTTTCATATAGTAAATTAGCTTTTAAATCATAAGTTCACGGTTCTTTGTGTAGTTTTTCAAGTATCGTTATTCATTCCTGACTCGTCAGTGTCACATAATATCAGCCAATGCATTTTGGACATCCGTCCATCATCAGGGCTATTAACACTGCTGTTTTTCATCAATATGGATCCCATCATCACAACATTATACATTAATGTAATTCATTCCCAATTCATCCTTTTTGAGTAAAATTCAACAAAAATCAAAAATAAGTAAATTGTACATACCCAATGATTGTTGCAGTCCAAGGTAATATTTAGAATAAAACGGAAAAAAGAGAAATTCATTGTAACACATTATCTCATCATTTTACCACTGTATTGAAGTATATAAATATGGCTTTAGTTCACTACCTGGTCGTCTTTAATCATCCAGAGTGTATTCCCACTCTGCTATGTTTCCTCTTAAGCAACACGCTTCCCTGTTGGTTAAAAAGCTCGAGTTTAGGACCTCATGTCATTGTATTCTACTTATCCTCAAAAGGTCTATTTCCATCACCCTCATTCAGTTCTTACCTCTTACTCTACGTGCTGTGCCGACGCGCTGGCTGCTCAAAAGGAGCTGCCGCCGTCGCTGGTGGCATTTATAAAACACTAATCTTTTCCGTGCATGCGATTAAGCTTCTATCTCGTGTTTTCTCACCATTCTATTATCCAGAGGGCCTCCCTCGGTCCTTACGCTTATAAGCACTCGCAGACATTTTCTTTATTTAATTATAATGTTATTGGTGACAAAAAAAGATAGATATTCTAAAGTCCATATGTGTGCTGAGGATGTAAATCTCTACCGTGCATGCGTGTTGGGAAAACACTACATTACGGGTACCGCGCTTGCGCGTAGACCCTCGAGGTAGTGTTCCTAATCGTGTAATGAAGTGTGTGTTGCATTCAGTGGAAATCAATGCATTGCTTCATGTTTTTCACATAAATATTATCTCTGATCAATCTCATTCCCCAATCAGATATTCTGGGTTTGTCTCAAGTGTTACTATGTTTCTCTTTAATGGTGTCAAAATCTCTTATTTGCCCGTGTGCCTCTTACATTATATATACTGTGTATGCATATATATACATTCACATTCCGATTGTCCATCAACTCGAATCACATTTCAATTGTTCCAACACCACGGATCCACTGGCTGGCAGTCAAGGGCACTGCCTTACGTCCCATAGGGGGTTGATTCCCTGCGGGACATGACGTGGACCCTCTGTTGGTAGTACATTAGGCTTGCAAAATTGTTAAAGGTGTTCCATCAGGTGTGTTACTCATTTCCAACAGGTGACTACAAAAAACACATATAGTTGATCTCTTCATTTATACCCCCTGGTCTCAGGGAGTCAAGTCGAGTGGGGAAGGAAGCTTCCTCCAAGGCTTTAGACCCCCCTCCCCCTTGTACCTCTTCCCTGGGAACCGGTGGTTGTCGGGGTTCTTCCCCCATCATTGCTCTGGAGCACCAGGTCCTGGATTTGAGGAATTCTGAGCCGCCATGCTCATCCGAGGGTTCTGTTGAGCCCTCAGCATGCAACCCAGATTCTGCGCCATGTTTTGGACATGGTGCTCTAGTTGTGACACCTGCTCTGGCTGGTACAGGGTCCTCATTTCTCACCTGGGTTGATCCCGGGAAGGGTAGCTATCCCTTCTCCCAAAATACCCCGGGTTAGGAAAATGTGGGTACCCCTCCACCCTTGGCCTCCCCTCTCCCGGATTGGGTTGCCTGGGCTCAGGAAAGTGGGGAAAGAAGGATGGATTGTTTTTGGGGTTAAAATTTGGCGGGTATTATGGAAAGAAATTTTGTCCAGTATTTGGGGGATTACTGCCCTCCTGGGGGAAGTGAGGAGCGAATTTCCCTGGGTTAGCTGCTGTCTGGTTGGATCCCCCCCTTGGGCTGGAGGAGTCTGCACATAACCCAGGATGGGTCGATTGCCCTTGTAGCGTGGGCTGATTTATTCAGGGGAGTTAGGGATCCCATTGGTAGGATTACGTCCCTGGCTCCCTGTTTGTGATTGGCCCGAGGGCCTTCTGGGTTAGGGATTATTTTTGTTTTCCACTGGCTTTTGCACCTCATAAGCGTGGCTTGTTCAATGACCCAGTCTAGTGATCTTTTCTCGTGAAAGTCCCTCACTAGCTGGGTCATGATGTACTTGGGGAGGGCATGGAAGAAAGTATTTACAAACTCTTTGCTGTCAGTGCGCACCCTTCTAGTGGTTTGCGCAAAGGCACACTTTAATTCTTGAACAAATTCTTGTGGGGCCTGATCTTCCCCACATTGCAAGTTATAGGCCGCCTTGCGAGCCTCCTGAGGATTCCTGTGCACAGAAAAATGTTTCAAGATGGCTGCCCTATAGGTTGACCATCTGGAATGATTCTTATCCTCCAGCCCGCAAAGAAGCTGGAGTACTCGGGAGAGAAGGTCCACTTTACATATTGAATACACCTTTGGCTGTCCTTGAAATGGAAAATCTCCATCATTTGTTGAAAGAGCTCAAGGTGCTCCCAAACCAAATATTTTGCATTCTAATGATAGGGCTTGATGACGCTCCTAATGGCCTTGATTTGTTTTAGCGGATCCTTGAGCAAGGCCCTCTTGACCTTGTTGGCTTTTTTGGTTTGGGTGACCCTGGTCCACTCATCCTCTGACTCACAGGCACTGCTACCAGAGGTGCCTGTCTGGTCTTCCAGGCTCTCCCGGATTCTGCGAGCTTGGGAATGGTTGGCAGAATGTGGAGGCCTAGTTTCTTGAGTCCTGTGGCGCTCAGATTCCTCCTTATTCCCAGGATTTGCTGAGTACCCACCCCACTGTCCTAGTTGGGCAGGGGTTTTCAGGATGCCCTTAGTGGGCCTACTCTCATGGAGTTCCCCACTGAATTGTACCATCTGGTCTCTGGGTAAATGGTATTTTTGAGGATCCATTTCTTTGACCCTCCCCTCATTGGAGTCTCCCTGATCAGATAATATGGCCCTAGTACTTGGGAACCCATACCCAGATGCCCGCCCATCCATTCCTAGGAGTTGCTGATCTATGAGCCCCATATTACTCATTGGATTGAAGTCTGCCATCCCCGTGGCCCTTGGCTCATGTCCGCCAGTGGACATGGGGGTGGCAGAGTCCATGGAGTGGAAGAGATGAAGGCCTCTGGTACTAGGGTTCCTGACGTTATGCTCAGGTGTTTCCCTTTCCCAGCGGACCTCATCTCTCTCAGCCCCTGCTCCCTGTTGCCATGCAAGAACCTGACCTTTCTGTTCCTCTATCAATGCCTCGTTAGTCTCTATCAGTTGTTCCTGCATAGCGACCTGTCTGTGGAGCCTGTAATTTTTCTCACAGAGAGCCTCATTGTCTCTCTGTGCTTCCTGTGTAACTTTTGAATATTGGCCCAATTGGGCCTCCTGAGTCCTGTCCTTACTGGCCTGGTCACTTTTTGCCAGAGCATCTTCCATCATCCTGGAGTGCTCTAACAGTTTTGTGTGATCTTTTTGGAGTTCACCCAGTCCCTGGAGGGACAGGTGATTTTCTTCTATTTTGGCTTTTAGATAACTGACCTCCTGGCCTAAGGTGCCCCTTTCCTGAATGAGAGTACCCCTCTGTGCAGCCAGGTCGTCTTTGTTTTTGGAGTGCAACAGCTTTCTGGCGCTCCTCACCGAATTCTGTCTGGGTGTCAAGGTCTTTGAGAATTCATTTATTATTTTCTTCTTTTTCTTTGTCTAGGCGGTTTTGCAGGGTGACTACCTGCTCTGCGCATGCCCTATTAAAATGTATTTGTTGTTCCAGCTTTTTCTGGCTCTGTAGTAGAGAGTCCAAACTTTCTTGGCACTCCTTCTGCAAGCCCAGCACTTTGGTATCCTACTCTACCTTCTCCGCTGCAGGATATCCATATCTTCTTTTATTTTTATCAGATACTGCCTGGTTTCATTTTCTGATTCATGGCTCTTTTGTAGCCTTTGCTCTGCAGAGTCCAGATCAGTTTGGGCTTTTTCTAATGATTGTAGTTGCTTGTTTGCTAGATCTAGGATTTTGGCATATTTGTCCTGTATTGCTCCAATGTGGAGGTACGGATATGCCACTATTTTGGCAATCTTACTTTGCTCTTCTTTTACCTTAGGGGCCATATACAGTTCACTCAGTGCCATATGTAATGGACCCTGATCTTGTAATATATTTAATCCTGTTGCAGTGGCCTGTTCTTTGATTTCCTGCAACCACACATTATGATCCTGCTCTGTCCATTTACCCCTGACAAATAATTTGTGCAGTAGGTGTTCCCTTGCCATATTAATTTCTACTATGGTCGCCATTACGGAAATATGAATTTCCTTTCTGTCTTACAGAAGTTATTTTATTTTTGAAAACAGACCAATTCCTTAGAGCGTTCCTATTGAAGAGTGCTTTTCACAGTGTAACACAGTGTGGTAGCCCAACAGGGTTTATGTACCCCATCAGTTAGCATGCCGTATTAGACTGTCACAAGTGGTATGTCAAATTCAGGATCTCATGACGAGCCCCCAATCTTGTAAGTGATTTCAATCCAGCACTTCACCTAAGTCAACGCCTAGCATGTAATGCACAACTGAAACCCTTAATTATTTGTGACTATTAGTTCTTTTATTCTGAACGATGTACCACTAATATCACGCTCCTATCTTTTAACCCCCCCGGTCACACTGAACTAGGAATCAGGCTGGTTTGCAAAGTTACAAATATTTATTTATGTATTGCACAAAATATATCACACTATTTTAATGGCTATACAGTAATCACCAATGGGGGATGTTACACTAAACAATCTCTTTAATCACAAGGAGTAATGATGAGCAAAAACAATGCAGCGTAGAAATAATACTTTTGTGTGTTCAATCAAATGGCAATGTAGTTACTATTTTGCACACTCTTCAATCCCCCCCAATATGCAATGTAGATATTTAGGAGGAGAGAGAACAGGTTTCAGGAATGCAGAATTCAAGCAAATATATAAATCCCAATTTCCTTCCCCGCAAACACAAGAGGGAAACAGGAATGATTGGCAAACTGTCCAAAATGGTTTCAAAGTTGGTTTTGAATGAATAGGTAAAACACTGAAAATTGTATAATTCACTGAAATTGTTGAAATTTTAATGGGAGCCGCTTTGTATGGTTACATTGGAAAGCTTAGGATGTTAGCTTCAAGTAGACACTTTAATTTCGTTTCTAGCATGAAAATTTGAGACGTTATGGACATTTTCGTGGAGGTCGTTTTTTTTCAGATAGGGGCAAAATGAAAAACAAGGATGCGTTTTTTAAAATACAAACAGGGTTCTTTACACTAGGGATGGACTATGAAGATGCAAACTACACAACAGCACAGCCACCATACCAGGACGTCTCTGAATGGTCTTTGCCCGCCGAGACGCTTGCCTTCTTCAGATGAAATATATCAGCGCAAAGATTATTTTTAACAATATTATTACAGAAGAGGTATAGGATAAGAGAGAGTGTTCAGGCAAGACAAAAAGGATTGATAACAATACAGTTCTGGATATGAGATATATTTGATTTGGATAGGGATGACTATGGACAGTGCATATGCTAGTGACGATCCAATACTATGGATACTCACTACCAATGTTTTGAATGGAACCTACAGGGATCTGGTCAGGGATACTTTCTGGGACAGACTGCTGGGCACAACGGACTGGTCTGGTTCCGCGATCATCAGGGCGCTCTGGACACCGGACGGCAGGACTGAAAAGCAAGGAGTTCTGGCTCCTCTTAAAATGTGCACAAAAAATCACATTAACAATGCTATTAATTTTAGAATTTTTACAAATTTGCACAGTCCTTTATTAGTCTTTTTCAAAAATATGCTTTCTGCGCTTTGTGAATCCACAAATGGTCATCTGTCCCTGCCTCCATCTCCATCTTGTAGCTCAAGAGCAATCTCCGCCCTCTTCCTCTGGCAGAGGCCACTTTTGACACTTCACAATCTGCATATCCTTTCAGCCAAGGAAGGTTCATTGCCTCTCCCAGGAGCAGCCCCAGTGCCCCTCCCCTCTTAATCAACACCTGAATGTGAGTTCCTGGTCCAGAGAGCAGAAGGGAGGTGCTGTAACGCTCTCCTGGTTCCCACTGAGGCGCGGGCGTGGTCTGGACGGCAGTGGCCTCTTCGAAGGAGATGTTCAGCACCCTGAAGATGGAGTGGGCTGGGTTCCCAAATCCGGCTTGTCTGGCTCGGATGAATACCCTTCTGTGAGCGAAAAGGAAGGGTTAATACTCTGCGGGTTTTGTGTTGATCTCCCGTTCCCCTTCTCACCCTCCTTGCAACCCTTCTGTAATTCCCTGTGGAGACTCACCTTAGGGATTGAAAAGGCGAGCTCTCCATCCTGCTTCTGATGCAGGGGCGCGTTGGGATCCAGTTACGTCACTGGATAGTAAGTTCGAGTTTGCTTGTCTGTTCCGGTAAGTACCGTAAATGTTTATGGCAAGCTTGAGTCTAAACTGTTCCTCTTCTCTTTTGCAGGTAATGGAAGACTCCGGGCTGAGGGCGGTTTCCGTCGAAAACCTGATTTTCAGGTGAGTTTTGGTGTAGGCCCACTACTGTCTTTTCCTGTCTCTTTTTCCTTAGGGGCTGGAGTTTCAGAATGCCGAAGAAATGGAGCCGGTACGAAGCAGAAGCTGAGTCCGACCTGTAAGCAGGTAAGTTTAAAATAGTTTGTTTGCTACGGTTCTTGCATTCACTAATGTGATGTTTGCTTTTTCCCCATAGGGGCTGGGGTGCTGAAATGCCCAAGGAATGGCATCGACCCGAAGGTAAGAAGAATTAGCTTGGCGGGTAAGTGCTTCTTGGTTATTTTCCCCTTCTCACCTTGCTTTCTTCTCTTCGTCTCCCCGTAGGTGCTGGAATGCTGCAGGAGATCCGGATGGGCGTCGCAGAGCCGAAGGCGCCACGTGCAGGTAAGAGAAGTGCGCCGAGATGTATGCGACGCGGTGAGTATTTAAAATGATGTCTTTTTGCAGGAACGTTGGCAGGCTGAATCCGGAATGCAGCTTTAACAGGTAAGGTTTGTTTTTTCACCTGTTTCTTCTCCCCTTTTCTATCCTTGGGTTTTTCCAGGATGCTGGCAGGCGGGGTCGAGGACTGGAGCAGGCGCAGGCACGGTGAGTGTCCAGCTGCTATGAGCAGAACAACGCGAAGCCTGGTTTGCTGTCTGGGCGTGGCTTAAATAGCCTTTCAAGTAGTCCCAGGTATGTATCCTTCCACTGAAGGTATGTATCCTGCCACCAGCCACACCCGTGTGGTTAAGTAGTTCCTTTTTCATCTGGAAGTTGTAGAATGATCTGCCAGGTAAGGAAATTGCAGCATGGTCTGCCAGGTAAGTTTGCACCAAACACATTTCCTTCCATATCTTGTATGAGCCTGGCGCCGATGGTGCCAGGACTGTTATCCCTTATGAGCCTGACGCCAACGGCGCCAGGACTGAGTCCAAAGAGCCCCTATCTGGGGTGGCTGGGACTTCCCTAGTATACATGTTGCATGCCTCTGAGGGTGCCGGGCCCTGTCTGGCTCCTTGGAGGTAGGCATCATGACAGGTGCCTTGCCCAGTGGGGGAATTGCTTTGTAGTTTTGGCTTGCATCAGGCTTACTTTAAAAGTCACTTGGTTAAATTTTTCTTTGTTGAAAATTAACTTGCAATTTTAAAACAGGCAACCAGAACTCTAATTCCAGTCTATAAACCATGGAGATTATATAGTTGCAACCTATATTACTTTTGATAGCAGGTCACTTAATTTATAGACATTTGATTTCAATTGCACACGTTTAAGCTTCTGATGCAACTAATGACAGCTGTCATAAAGGCAGCCGCTGGTACTGCACTCATATTTTGACAGATTTCCACAGGCAAGCACACTTTTTACTGTGGATATTTTGATAATAGATTCTGCTTTTCTTGACACTGTGTGTACATAATGATTCCTTAAATGAAGTGGCCGGTAACACCCATCAAAGATAGTGGATGTTTTGTGGTGTTTTGGTCCGGTATTTTCTATTTTCAGCAACCAAGAAAAAGGGATTTAAGAGCAATTTTGGGTTTCTTTCAATAAAACACTGCCTTTCCTGCAGTGTTCATTTTTACTTAGTGAGCAGCCCAGTAACATGTTTCAGCAGTGAGGTCTCCTTTCGACTACTGACAACAGGCAAAGTAGATTTTGGCAGCCATCTTTCCATGTTTCAAAGCACAATTTTCATACGTTTTGGCGCGTATAGGACTTTTGCGGCCATTTTGATGATTCTTGCACCATCAGCACACAGGGATGTCGCAGGACAGAGCCTAGTGGGTTAAAACATCCCACAAGATCTTGTAATGTTACAAGGTACTGTCTAATGTTGGCATGAAGGGATTTGTGTGTGTGATAGAAGCTTTCAACTGTTCATTTGACCTGTGTTCTATTTCCATGAGTCCCAAAAGTGAAAACACACATTGGGTGTAATTTCATTTTTTTTCCTTAATGCTGATTCCCAAAAAGTGAATACTGGTATTGAAGCTTTGATTTGTGCCACAGAGACACAGTGGCTTGTGTGCAAATATTAATTGAATCCATTATTTAATAAATATATATTATTTCTGTACGCTGGCCTGATGTTTGGCTTAACATTGCTCAAGGGGGAGAGATTCACTGGTTCTAGATGAGCCATGGACAGGGCTAGATAGAATATCAAGGACTATTTGTGTGGCGCTGTTGGTTGGAGGGAAGAGTACTGCACCCTTTTTACAAGTGATCCCATGAATATATCTCAGAATGAGATGCCCAGGATCACACATCAAGAGGTGACTCTGGGATTTGCATCCACTCAGCAATAGATGCACTTCCTGCTTTCTTTCCCAGAACTATAATAATCCCATTTTATAGAACTGGCTTGGAAAGTACACAAATAACACAATCGACCATGAACATTTTTGAAAACAGTGTTATGGAAGTGTATTATGCAAAATTGAAATGGTTGTAGGTTGTCTCCATCATTAAGGGAAGTATACATGTACCAGCGTTCTAATTAATGTGCTTCATCTTGGTTTCTCTATTGTATTTTAAAGCTTTAAATACGCCTAAAACACAGGCTTATGAAATTGTTATTTATAAACCTGCAGAAATAAATTGTACAAGAATGCAAACCATTTTGGTGTGAAATGAGCAGACCTTAATATATGCTTGCCAGGAGCATGCAGTATCTGGTCCACTTTCTTCCGTCTAACTCCTTCCACTCAAATGGCCTACATAATAGTAGGACCAGGCAATGGGCTAAACAATGCTACCAGCCTGTGAGAAGACAATCCTTTATACAGAAGACAGTACAGTAATGCCAGTGATATGATGATGTGCTCAGGATCACTGTATCAGCTGTTAGCATCAATGGTTTGTTTCCATTGTCTTGAATTTGGATAGCTAACCACCTTTCCGGATTAACAGTTTATGCTCTTCGTTGAATGTGGGCGCCTAGGTGTTATAACTCTTCATCTGAACAAACAAATTTCTAGACCGACCGTCACCACACTGATGCTAGGTTTTTATAGCAAACGCTACCTGGTGCAGGCACTTTGCTGATCATAGCAGCGGTTCTGCTACAAAACAAAGTACATCTACATGGAGGTTTATCAACTTCAGACATAGGATGAGTCGAACTTGCTGGAATTTGGTATTGTAATCTTGCATAAGAACACACATCTGTGCAATGAATACTTAACACACTGAACTATCTTCTGAGCAATTGGATGATTCCATGAGCAGGAGCAAAAATGAGCTCCTGTGTATCAGGCAGGCAGAGTAGGCAGACGCTAGACTTAAAGAGGCAGGAGCTCATATGTAGTGTGCCACCTAACATAAATACTTTGAGGTGAGGGGCTAACTTTAACTTGTTGTTCACTATATACAATCCATTATGTTTTAAAAGTCTTCTAGATGTCTCTAGTGCTTCTTTATACTATGTATGTATATCACAGTTAACACAGAAAGAATTACATGATGCATTGATCAGAGCAGAATGTACTTGTCAATAACACACATGCAATATGCATATGCCTCAGCAGCATTAGCAAAATATTGAACCCTCTTATGATCTGAGGCACTTTCTGAATTGGTTATAAATAACCAATTGATTAGTAAGTGCTTAGTTATAGCACACTTAATACCCAGAGGTTTCTAAGTGTGGACCCGGGTATCAAATCTGTGTTGCTCTGCGTTGTATTGCTTCCAAGGCAAGCGCGTTGCCCCTAAGCTATCCTCTCGAGCCTGTAAACTGTAAAGTTCAGCTCGGTGGGTCACTCCTTTCCCCATTGTTTTAATATGTGCATGCATCTGTCTACGTTTGAAAGTGGTTAAGCACTAGGGGGGTCTCAGCACGAGGTTCTGTGCTTTTCCTATGCACACAGCTTGCTGCACTTTTTTTATAAATCAAGGGCGAAGCACAACCTCTTGTTTATCCAGAATCTGCTCAATCGAGCAGTACTTGTTATAAAGTACCACTAGAGGTCACTGTTTTCTTTAAAAAGGCAGCACGAGTTATATTATTTTAACCCTGCAGTCCTACCAGCATTATCAGCATCACGGCATGTTTGTTATCTTCCATAACAATGCATATTTTCATGTTATATAATGTGAACTACAAAAAAGCTACTGATTGTATTTTTCTGAAAAATGAGACATTGTTGTAATTGCTTCTCAGAGAAGGGGTGGGGCTGTTTGGTGGTGAGGCGGAAGTCTTTTTAAATGTCAAGAGGTCTCGAAAGAAAACAAATGTCACCAGAAGATTGACCTACAAATAAACATTGCACAAATAGCGGCAGTGCCGGCTTTTGGCCCAGGCGACTTGGACGGTCGCCTGGGGTGCCACATTAGCCCTCCTACCCCCCACCACGCCAGCTCAAAGGAGTCTAGCATGGTGGGTGAAGGTGCCCTATTGAAAGGAATGGCACCCTGCTCTTGCCAGCACCAGCTGGAGAAGCATTTCCATTCATTAGTGCGCTGATGCTAAACCAGCATGGGGCAGCCTTTGCAAGGCATCCGCGCCATATTGAAGTGATTAACTCCCCACTCCAGCACGGTAGTGGTGAGTTATGGCCAAGGCAGGATTTTGGTGGTGCTGACTGTTGATGATTGTTTAAGCACTATCTGCTCCACTGGGGAGAGATTTGACAGACTCGTGCTGTGCCGCCTCTTTCCCATCTGCACCCCGGGCTGTGCGTAGCTGCAGAATGCGGTCTTCTGCCATAAAGTGGGTGTGGCTGGCTCCGCCACTGCTTGTTGTGTGAAGTCATTTATGTGTGCTTTTATTGGTTGAGGTCAATTAATGCCGGTATTTGATTATCTTGTATAGCCCACTATATTCCCAGGTCTTTGGACGCCAATGACCACCACACATTTCCAAACCTGAAATCACTGAGCTTTCAGCAGCATTCTAAAAGTGGCCAGTCAGGGGCTTAGTTTTGACCTGAATGGTAAGGGAATTCATTACCCTTACTAGCGGCCTGGATGGGGAAGCCGCTAATGCCTCTCAGTGGCCAGAACCTTCAGATCTGTCAAAGGCAGGGCTCTGATTGAGATGATAATGGCGGGACAGGCTTTGTGGGTCAAAGTACGGCCTGCAAAGCCAGGCACGTGGTGCCCAATGGGAAGGACAATGACTGGAAGTCGAAGGAAAATCATGGGGGCACGGAGAAATGCTGGAGAAAGAACCAGTGCAAGAGGGAGAAGACAGTCGTGGACCGAAGGGGCCTGGCCCACCAGCACGCCGTTCACCTGCAATGATGGCCTCGGAGGCAACAGAGAGGGAGGAAACGATGTGACGAGGGTCGCACTGCAAGCATGTAAAATAGCAACTATGGCAGAATGCAGGAGAACAGGAACGTGGGCGTTTGCTCGCGGGTTCAGCCTGTGTCCCCTGCCACTGATTGGTGGAGTGCCGAGATTATGGCCGTTTATGAAACATGCGATTTATTGCTGCCAGTAATCCATTGGGTACTATGCATCTTAACGTATACCTCACCCTGTTAGCTGCCAAGGCAATGGAGAGATTGTTTCTCCAGAGGCAAAAACCCACAGAAAGCGGACTTCACGACCCATGTTTACAGACATTAAAGCGAGTGGGCGTGGTCTTAGAATTGACGCATGCGCAGGAGGCATGAGATTGAGACAAGACAAGATGATGTGGTTCCTCTCGCTCTGTTTAAGGCTTAACGTTTACCCTGACCTCTGAATTCCCACCTACATCTTTATGCATACCAAATGTTTGAATTAAATTAAGTCCTGCATTATAACGCCCTCTGAGTCTTGTTTCCATGGCTGCACCCAGTTCTAGATGGGCGATGAGATGGCTTAAGGAATACAGTAATGCACTGTCAAAGGCGATGCGCCACAACGTTCTTATTTGTACCAAGCAGCGCAGGAATTGGGCCGGAACAAGACGGAGCGAAGCTTGTCTTGCCAGAGTGCTACCAGACATCTGAGGCCCAGGAGCTAGCCCAAAAAACTCACTGATCTGTTCCCAAGCGAGTGTCGGGCTCCTTTCTCTTTGCTTCTTTCCTTCCTTCCTTCCATCTCTTTCCTAACCTACTCCGTTAGCTGAATGGTCGCCTGGTGCACCTCCAGAGCCTCACAGGTCCCAGTTTCCTCACCAGTCCTGCACTTGCCTTCGGGCCTCTGCACTCTGCATGGCACTATTGAAATATGCTCCATGAGACGGCAACCACTCTACACTTAGCCCAGGCCCCTGCTGGATTGGGGGCACTTGTCCCCCTCACCCTCCCTTGCATTTCCTGTTCTGTGCACTAGCACAACCTTGAATTTTCTAGGCCTAGCAAGTCTGTCTGTCCGGTCCTCCCTCTGTCTTCCCTCCCTAGCTTGGTTGTGCTTGAAATACTTGTGCATAGGCGCATTGGATGACCAACCACCAAGCAATCTGAAATGCTGCCAGGCCAGTACTGTGGTTTATTGTTCTGTAGGTTCCTTTCCCTCTCCCCACCTTTCTCCCCTCACTCTTTGTCACACACTTCACTAGTAGATATGCCTCTGGCCTGGTATGCTAGTTATTGTTGTTAGATCATTCAGAATCTTCAAGGCCTAAGAATGACGACTGTATTCCCTTGTTCCCTTTCCGTCTTGAAGCACTTTGAAGCATTTCACTTGCGTATAAGACCTTTACAAATAAACAATTACAACTACAAACAACCCACGCTTTAGAAGACTCACAGGCACCCGACACAAATGCAGAAACAGACAAAGCCTCACAGCCTGTTCAGAAGCTGAACAAAATGGTATATATGTTTTACAATTTAAAGAAATTTGTTGTTAGGGTGAGTATTTTGTATCACTAAATAGAGAAGAGTACAGCTTACATTGTACATTTAAAAGAGTTTATTTCTGAATCACTATTACAGACATGATTGAAATTTAAAATTGTGGCAATTCTTATGTTCCCAAAATGCTCTTTGCTTGTATACAAATCAGCAGGGTTGGGTTCCAAGACGAGATACCGAATTGCATGGCCTGGGGTGGGGCCATGCCCCTCAGGACCATCCCTCCCCCAAGAAGCAGAGGGGTCCCGAGTAATTCCTTTCCTTTTCCAGCACAGGTGTCAGGTAAACCCCTGGTGCACTGGACACATTGGAAACCTCTGTTTTGAAGCATTCCTGGACTTGATTGGCAGCTCAGGCTTCGCTGCAGAGAAGGAGAAGCAGTACTTTTAAATGTCCTAACGGTGAAGGGCTACAATTATGCCACAATTTGGTATCCGAACATCCACAAGGAACAGTTGATTACAACCAGGGTTCCACCTAGAGTAATGTTTCATGGAGGCGAGGGGCTAACCCTTCAAGTTTTGGGAGCGGGGCTTACTTCAAAGATGGTGGGGGAGGAGCAAACGTACTTACGTGGCACCATCTAATTTCTTTACACATCTAATGAGGCTATTCTGGTTCAGCTTCAATGCTGCAAGCAGGTTACTCTCCTTCAAGTCTGAAACCACACACTTAAGGACTGCAGTGAGATGAGCTGTCTTCTGTCCCCACTACCATTCCAATCACTTTCCTGACATGCAACTGCTAATGATGTCAATTGCCTAAAAATGTTTGCATACAAATTCAGTTGCTAACAATGAAACACATTACTAATTCCCGGGTCTGTGCAAGCTCTGCTGTCCTGTTCTGCTATGGCTCTATAAGTCAGCCAGGTGTAGTCAATCTAAACCAATAATCTGGAGTGGGAGTAATGCCCAATCTGCCCAATGGTGATTACGCCACTGATGACAACCATTTATCGAGAAACACTGAGGAGGCTAGCAGGCCACTTGGAGAAGAGAGGAAACATTGTCCTGCAGGAAGATCAGATTTTATATCAGTGGCGTAACACAACATTTTGGGGCCCCCCTGCGAGCCATGCTGAGGGCCTGCTCACCAACTCGGCAACAAATCACGGGTCACGCCACACTCTGGGCCGGCCTAGATTATCTCGCTTGCGCAATACGCACAAACGTGCTGCTGCACACGAACACTGCAGGAGAAAGATATAAATATGTGTTTTGATACATTATACAGCACACTTTCTGAGAAAACTTGGCTAAAAGGCCAGAGCTTTTGCAATTGTTTTGTAGGGTAACACCAATCTAAAACTCCAATACATGCAAGTCACCAACAGTGCATAGGAACATTAATGCTTTAATTCATATAATGTTTTGCTATTAAAAATGCCATGCCACCGTGAAAACATGTCCAAATGGCTGCACAATGCAGACCAGTCTAGACACGTAATAACATATTACAGTAAAGCATGCCAGTCCACATTTAGACATACCTAGACTGGTTGCACCAAAATGTCAGTCGAAGCAATAACACTAATCATGGTTATTTTATCACAGATGCCCAGGAAAATATACAATGCTGCAGTAAGAAACAACTGGACTGGCAGAACCCAAATGCCTGTCTAGCCAGATAATTACACTTAGCAGGACTGCTTTATCAGATATGCCCAGTAAAAAAAGAGTCAAGCCAAACTAAGAAATTACTAGACTAGCTGCACCAAAATGCATCTCTAGCCAATAATACCACATAGCAAGCCAGCTTAGCCTAGATATGGATGACCATTATGATTTATCTCACATTCCCATCCCATCTCCCTCCCTACATATCCCCTCTCCCTCCCACCCCCTGCCCCCAACCCCAAAATCAGCTTCCTGTCACATAATTACCTCCATGTCCCTTTTCCTTGTCCCAGTGCTTACGTATGAGGCTCCTTGCCTCATAGGTAAGTACTGGGATGAGGAAGAGTGGGAGTAGGAGTCATGAAGATTACAGGTAACTAAACCAGGCATTACCTCCATGTCCCTCTAGTGCCCCATACACAAATCAAAGCACCTCATACACAAGTACTGGGATGAGGAAGACTAGGGCTATGAGTAATGAAGATTATCAAAAAGTAACCAAGGGATTAAACGCAAGTAGTGAAGCAACACTATTGAGCTGGCAGGGCTGTAACAGAAATCATTTCTTTATGAAGGCTGACTGACGACATTTAAAAAAAAATGTTAGTCCGAGGGGCCCTCCTCTCCGGGCATGTGGTGGCGGGACCCCACACCGCAGGGGGTGCGGGCCTCCGTTATGCCAGTGTTTTATATCAGAACTCAAGGCCCTGGTGCAACAGTGGAATACTGTGGATGTGGTAATCCAGTTGAGAGAAATGGGGATTTTATGTGACTTTAAAAAAAAAAGTATTTGTTTTTTGATCAGAAATATGATCTTTCAAATTTGTGTTAAGAATATAACACATAAAGAAAGCAAGAATATGCATAGTAAATTTACTAAAATCACTAATTATATAATCATTTGCCTTAATTTAATATAATCTAAAACTCATCACATATAAAGATCCACATGATCACATAAATCGTACACTTACTATATAAATGTCTACTGAAATCACATAAAATGGTAAAAAGCAAGAGAATAGAAATAAATGTTTAACTTTTCCAACTACAGTATTTTTTAGAAGGCCCAGCTCATCCAACATCCTCATAACCTCCGTGGTTAAATTTTTTTCTCTGCCAGCATTCATCCTGCTCCATATTCCATCAGGTTCTGGTATTTGACCTCTTTTGAAAAAAATGGCCCAAACATTTTGTGCAAATGTCAATCAAAGGGGAGCATTCGACTAGTATATGCCTCAGTGTTTGTACTACGTCAAGATTTTTTTACAAAAACCACAGATGCCTATTGAATGATCAGAAATCGGGAAACAAGCTGACAGTACTTCCCCAGTTAGTAATACATTCAAACAAAATAGAAGAAATTGACCCCAATGGTAAGGGCTCAGGTATAGCACCAAATATTTGGGTAATTCGCCCAGGGCTTTATCTTCTATTGAAAGACTGGAATGGAGACAATAACTTCTTGTCTTATCCACTGTTTCTAGCCAATCCATTTCAAAAAACACTTTTTCACCCATTCTGAATTAGAATTATAATCTTGCAAATTTCTACCAGATTTCACCAAGTGCATTTTACAGTTTGATCCATAAGATTCAACAATTTCGAAGACCCAATGGTCATGACTAAAATACAGATCCTCGTACATTGTTCCTTGCTTAGGAGAGGCTGTTTTACCATACAGCGTAAAGACTCCCCAGTGGAACCAGGCCTGAAGGGAATGAAGACCCAGCTCAAATCATAAAGAAAACATTGGCACCCCTGGCGGAAGATTGAGAGATTGCTTTCATATCGTGCCCTCCAGTTTTTCCCATGCCATCTCATAGCAGACCGGTTCCATTTCTGATCCATATTGTAGGCACAATCTTTTCTATATTAAACCTTATTAATGGTTTCATTGAAAATGTGTGTATATATATATATATATATATGTAAGGATTTTCTTCATTTGGTAGACCAACGAGTCGATCTTCCTCTCCAATTAACCAGTGATGTTAAGAACCCCAGCGTTAGCCAACACTGGCAATCCAAGGTACATTACTTCACTTAAGTGAGGGATATGGATCTTATCCAGGAACCATTTAAAACCACAACCTTTTTAGTGTGTTTGGTGAGGTGCAGGCCACTTGACTTTTTTTGATTAATAATCAGTTAATTGTTGCTAGCATATTACCCCAGAGTATTTAGCAATCTTTGTAGCCCAATCTAGGTCGAATCTAGCAAAACGACATCATCCGCATAGGCCATCCAACGGTATCAGGTATTAATATCGCCACATATATGGTCGCCGTAAATAATATCGCCGGGAAAATGTCGTGGCGATATTATTTGGGTGACCATATATGTGGCGATAGGGTAAAACATTTTTTTTTTAAAAAAAAATATAATAATTGGGGGTTGCGGGGGTGTCCCCCGCATGTTCCATGCAATAATGTCGCCACAAAAAACGAACATTTTTCGGCGATATTTTTGCATGGTGATATTATTGTGCCGACATTATTACATGGAACCCATCCAACAGATACTCTGACTACCCAGTTTAGGGCTAATAAATGCAGCTTTTTCCAAAACTTCACCAAGGTCAGCCAGATATAAATTAAAAAGACAGGGTGTCAGTATACACCCTTGTCTGAAACCTCTGGTTACTTTTATTTTGTCTGTCAAGTGTCCCTTTTCGTCAAGCCAAATCTGTATTCGTGTGTTTTCATGGATATACTCCAGAATGTCAATAGTGCCACTAGGATTCCCCAAAGCCTTAATTTTTGCCACAGTCTTCCACGGTTGACTGTGTCAAAGGTTTGGCGAAGTCCACCAGCGCAATGTAAAGGGAAGAACCCTGTGTAGCCCGCACTTTGTCCCTTATTGTGGTTAGAATGATCCTGTTTAGATTTGTGCATTTTCTCTCCATCATTCTGAATTAATACGGTTATGCAAGCATAAGCTCTTCATAATAGTTTTTTCTTAATATCATATATCTTTCGATCTAGAATATTCAACCATAGCTGGCACAGCTGTTATCTATAAGTCTTTGTCCTAACCCAAATTGCTCTGACAAATGTATGAGTGTGATATGAGTCATAGACTCTTGGGAATCCAGGCGTCTCCCTATTCCACAGAAAGCTCTTAAAACCATGGCTGGTGCAGGCATGTTCGAGGACCTCGATAGTGCTCTCTCGAACAAAATCCTGCACTTCTCTTGTGAGATGTGACCCCCCCTTTTCCTGAATATCCTAATACGATTGCCAGCATTAGAGACATACACATTAACATGTTCTCTAGATGGATTAGCTACAGCTCCCAGATTCATTTTAGCAATCATCCTATTATAATCGCTGGTTTTAGCATCTTGAATTTTGAAAGAGAAACATGCATCATAAAAAGATTTAGATAGGTATGTGTAGTCCATTATGGATGATTTCATGCCATTTTCCACATTGCCTTGGCCTTTAAATTCCCCACTATTTTTCCATTTCCTCGAATTATTTCCCATTCAGAGAACCAAGCTTTCTATTTACGGCCATTGCTATTACACATTTTGTTTTTACAGTGGCCATCTTGGAGGCAATAGGAGTTAAACTCCCTGGCAATAATCAAATTTACTTCATGATTTGCCAGCCAGTCTCCCATTATTCCCAATGAAGTAATCTAATGAACCGATCACAATATTCCAGTAGAGGTTAATTACATGGATAGTCACGTTTCGTATCTGAGTAGTGATCCCCCTCTCTACAGCCAAAATACCTGGGTCATTCTATGATGTAATGCTTAAATTTCTGATTTTTGAGTTCTTGGCAGCTGTTATCAAACCACAAGAGGGTCTGCCACCAGTCTGGTCCTTTGCCAATTACTGCATATTTGAGAAGCCTTCACCCAAGATCTGGCATATGAACCAGGTTTCTTGTAAAAGAACAATATCAGTGACCCTTCGAGTCTGCCTGAAATCATCATCATACAAGAAGCTGTTATAGCCCCTCGTCTTCCAAACTCGAATCTGGGTCTCATTTAGCACAAAAGAGATAGTGTGTAATCACTAGTTTTAGCAACTGCCAGTCTAAGTACACCCATCAACCAGGCCCAACCATCACGATCAATATCATCGACCCCAGCTACACTTCTGGACATGGCTTCCACGTTATGGATGTGGTCAACTAATTCCTCCCTCTGTGCTTGGTGTATCAAGATGCCGAATTTAGCTAAGTCCTCCCACACAGCAAAAATAGATTTGGCAATAAATATTGAACAGAAAACCACTTTGACAATGTTAATACGAGTTACGTCCAAAAAACGGATGTCATCGATATCATGGGAGGAAATTCCCTCTACCCCAGGGACTTCCTGCAATAATTTCAAGATACTGGAACGATTTAATGATACCTCAAAATTTGAATGAAACTTTGCCTCAAAAAGGACTCATCATTCCACAATACCTGGCATACACTTATGATCTGTTTTCTTTTTTGGGGGCTAACCTGACAGACGAGCGGGGAGTCGACTGCATTACCCATTCATCTTTGTTTCCATTAAGGAACTTGCAGGCGTTACTCTGGGGCCCAATTAGACTCACCAGGCGTTATATCTCCCCCTGTGGCACAGGTTCTTATGTGTGTCGGGTACGCCCGAGCCAATAGACTTTCCCCCCACAATTTGTTTGTGCTTGTGAATTTTAGGATCCTAATTCTTTGAAGGCATAACATCAGTATTATCTACTACTTCCAGAAATAATGTGTTTGACATGTTCTGGAAACTTCTCCACCCCAGTCTATTCTGGTTTTTTCTATGACCCGGGACAACAGTTCCTATTGCCTCATTGGTGTTGCAGGCTACCGACACCTTTTCAATACTACGTGTCAAGTTCTGTCTATTTATGCGTTCTTCATTTTTATTTCCCACAGGATCCGTAGTTTCACTACAAGTCTCCACTATTTGGGCAGCCATTTCATTTGAAGATGAGTGATCAACAGCTATCGGTGGTGTTCATTCCCCTACCCGGGGCATTCTGCAAACAATGTCATCGCTTTTATCCTCCTCTGAATAGTTTGAGGGGGAACCAGCACTTTGTGCGTCCTCTAATTGGGAGCGCAGCTTTCTCGTGGATTTTCGGAAATTATATTGCCTAGCCTTTTTTCTCCTCCTTTTTGGCCGCTGGAAGTGCACAGTCTCACTGCCTTCGCCTTCATTCCCACCATGTGACTTTAAAGCTCAGTCGAAGGCCATGATTAGAGACGGGCTGATAGTGCATATCTAGCAATTATAAAGAGCAAGAAAAGTTTATACAGGAGAAAGACCTATCCCTGGACAAAGACCTGCAGACAGCAAGAACCATCGAAGAGACTGCAGCAGGATGCATAGAAGCTATTGCTTCACCACAGGGCAGAGATGGAAGACATCACACTCAAAAGGGATTCAGAGTCAGTACAGCCATCTGCTCACACTGCAGCAAGGACTAATGCAAAGAACCAACCGAAACTTGGACCCCTATAGCGAATGGCCTCATGTGTCAAACATCCCCCAAAGAATGGCCAAGTTGTGGTCAGTGGGGCCATTTTTACAAGTTTTCCTCCACGATTAAAATAAATCTTTTCAGTCATGTCCGGCAAAATCCCAAGGAAAGAGACTCCTTTCGATGGACAGCATACCATCGGCTCTCTCGATTTGATTGCCGTTAGGTGATACAAACCCCAAAGTATGGTGATGTTGATAAATATCCTAGTCTCCAAAGAGATGGTACAAAAAGACTGCATCGGTGTGAAGAGAGATAAGCTTGTGCTGACAGGCTATCCACACATGCCCATCAAGCTGGAAGGTTACGTGTCCTACCACATCGAGTTCAATGGCTGTTCTGCTGCGACCAATGTATACTTCACTGACCACAGTCCAGCAGTACTAGGTTGGCATCACCTGGGCAAGTTAAATGTATGCCCTGTAGGGATGAAAAAAAGGCTACCCAGCGAAAGAAGCCACGCAGGGATCCTAGAAAGCAAAAGGAAAAGAAATTAGAGTAAAGGACTCCCACACGTAGGGAATCCTTTACTCTAACTAGAAAAGGAAATGACCTCGGCGTGAGCAGAGCGCCAGGATAATGGTTTTCAACTCTTGCGTAGGAGGGTTGAATTGTCCTCCGCCCAGCATCGTCTCCTTCATGCTCCCTAGGCCTTTATGGTGGTGCTCCACTGACAAGCAGGGGAGCGTTGTAATCACTGCCACCTCCTTGGCACCTGCTATCACTGCCGTGGGCCTTAAATTAGAGGTGCTCCCCTAGCGAGTATCGCCCAATGTCAAAGCTGCCGCCCAGGCTGTGTACATTGAAAGAAGGGCAGCCCCCTAGCAGGCGGCCCACAGGACTTCACAGGCCGTTGTTGGCATAAGCAGCACAGGCTAGAGTGAGGGCATTTGGGGCACCCACCTGCTGCTATTAACGTCAGGCATAAGCAGCCCAGTAATATTTAATAAAGGGACTCCCCCACGTTGCTTAGATTTATGGTGTAAATAGTACCTTGTGTGTCTCCCTTTTATAGAAAAGCTCTAAAAAAACCTGGTGGTTTACTGGAACAAAGGTATAACTGATCAAAATAACAACGAAAGAGTCAATACACCAGTATATAGTTGCCCGCCTTTCCTTTTTTGTGCCAAGTTATTATAACCCAGTGTTTTCTTCCTTGGGGGGGTTTTGCCGGAATCACATCCTAACCTTTGCCTTTCCACCACACGTCAGATTCCAAGAGAGGTCAACTAAGATGATCTTGAGATCAGGTAAGCAGGGATTGGAGACAGGTCAGTTGGGTCAAGTCTTCAAAATCTTTCCTGCCTGCCTACACCGGTTTCCCAATAGGATCGTGGTACCATCCCCCCACTACATAAATATTTTGCCCGTCCCCAAAAGTGTTTTTGAGCCTGGATGGACCGACATGGCAAGACATAGTTTCCAATGAACAAACATTATTTTCTTTTTTTTACATTTTTTTATTTTTTAAACTTTGTTTATTAATTATGGTGGTACACGTCGCAGCTTGAACATGACATTACATAGAATAAAATTGTTCTTATTACAAAGTCGAAACACAATTACAACCAGCATTTTTTACACAGTCTGTTTGTTTTCGGGGCTAGTCGGGCTACTTCCGTCCGAACCCAGTTCACACAAGTAGACTCTGAACGGGGCCCAGATGTCTTTAGGCGTACATGGTCTTGGTAGCGATAATACATACTGTTCTTCACATTCGTTGACCTGAGACAGTTCCCTTAGAAAATGATTGATCCGTGGTGCGCATGCATTCTTCCACTGTTGCAGTATACATTTTTTTGCTACTATGCATGCTACATTAAATAAACGCCTGGCCATCTCCGAGGTCTTACCAATATCTCCGAATAGATATTTTCGGGGCGACAGGTCTGCAGGGATCTGTGTAATGTCCACCAGGATGGATGCAACTTTCCACCAGAACTCGTATATGGTTGGACAACTCCAATACATATGGAAGGAATCGGCCTGTGCGCTTCCACATTTCGGGCAACTAGCCGGGCCATTTCGAGTGAACTTAGCCACCTTCACAGGCGTATAGTGTAATTTATTTAGTACCTTAAATTGGATCTGGCGTAAGCCTGCATTTATAGACACGCGTTTGGTGAAGTCACAGTATTTTTCCCATGCCTTGTCCGAGATGGTGCTTCCCAGGTCAGCCTCCCAGAAAGCCCTGATACTATTTGTCGTGGGCGTATTCGCCTATACCACTGCGTAGAGCCCTGAGACACTAACCTTCTGTTGTGTAGACAGTATTGTGAGGCATGGGTGGGCAGGTGGTTCTTCTGGAAACAGGGGCCATCTGGCCTTAAAGGCCATCCGCATCCGGTGGTACTGTAATATCTTCAGTTGATCTTTCCCCACACCAACTTTAAATTCCTCTAGTGTTATGAATTTACCATTAGGATATATATCTTTCAGTTTGAATTCCTCATCTGGATCCCAGTTTTTTTGGACATCCGGGTCAAAAGATGGTGCTATACCGGGGTAGTTCCAGAAGGGGGCTTCTGAGTAATAGGGAGTCTCCAACCCCAGCCTACGAAATAATCTGGACCATGCACGCACTGTTATACTAACCGGGTGGACTGGGCAGTCATCCTTATGTTTTTTGCTAAAGATTATGGAGCGTAAGTCGGTGGGGAAAACAGCATGTCTTTCAATAACAACATGGGGGGAGGTACACTGTACATCATACCAGTGGCTGATAAATTGGGCCTGCGCCACTAGGTAATGCAATTCAAAATCTGGGGCTGCTATGCCCCCTTTATTGTAAGGTTCAACCATTTTTTCCCACTTCATTCTGGCTGCGCCCCCTCCCCAAACAAATTCCACCGCCAAGGAGCGAAGGGTCATAAAGAACTGTGCCCCCGGCCATAGTGGGACGTTTGTGAATATATACAATAACTTTGGTAATATTACCATTTTTAATATGGCCACTCGGCCCATGAGCGATATGGGGAGTTTCGTCCATAAACGCAGCTTGGTGGAAATACCACCTAGGAGATGTTCATGATTGTCAGAATAAAGAGTGGCTCTGCCACCGGACACAATAATTCCCAGGTATCTCATTTTGCTTGGGGACCATTTTAACCCTTATGTGTTGGCTGGGCATCTCGTGGCCGGGGTGAGGGGGAAAATGGATCTATTTGTTTTATAACCAGAATACTCGGCAAATTCCTGGATGGTCTCGATTGCCAGGCCTAAGTGTATAACCGGCTCACGGATATATAACAACGTGTCATCGGCATATAGGGATATGGAGTGAGTCAGGCCGGCCATTGTGATACCTCTCTGTCCCTGGTATTACCTAATTGCCGCAGCCACTGGTTATATGGTGAGGGCGAATAGTATTGGGGAGAAAGGGCAACACTGTCGCGTACCCCTCCCTAGCCCAAACCAGTCGGACATTGTGCGATTGGTCAGTACCCTGGCTCCAGGGTCAGAGTACAGCAGACTAACGCATCTCAAAAAGTATGGGCCTTTACCAAATTTCTTCAACACTTTAAACAAAAACAAGCAAGATATTGAATCGAACGCTTTTTCAGCGTCTAACGACACAGCCACTGCCTGAGCTTCTGGTTTTATCTGGGCCATGATGCCAAACAATCTCCTAAGGTTGAGGGCCGTTGACCTAGTGGTAATAAAGCCGCACTGGTCTGGGTGTATTAATGTGGGCATGTGCGGAAGGAGTCTCGTGGCCAGGATCTTGGCAAATATTTTAGCATCACAATTTATTAGGGACAAGGGTCTGTAACAGGACATCTCGTTGGGCGGCCGCCTGGGCTTCAGCAAGACTGTTATTATGGCCTCTCTCATTGATGGTGGCAGGTTGCCCACCTCAACTGCCTCCTCCCATACCAACAGCAGCACTGGGGATAGTTCCTCACTTAACTCCTTGTATATTTCCACCCCCAACCCATCTGAGCCCGGTGCTTTGCCGCTAGCCAGTGACTTGATCGCTTAGGCGATTTCATCCTTGGTCAGGGGCTGCTCCAACGCGAGTCTGTATTCCGCAGGGAGCGTTGGGAGGGGAATGCTGTCGAGGTACGTTTCCACGTCACTCGATGATTTTGAATCATGGTTGGAATACAGGTCTGTGTAAAAACGAGTGAATTCCCTATTTATCCCTTCTTCGCTAGTGACCGCCGAGCCGTAACCCGTTGATATACTGGAGATCATCAAGTGCTGTCTATCTGCTTTAAGGAGGTTGGCCAAGGTGCGTCCAGCTCTGTTGCCCTCGCCGTATCTACGCGCTCTATGAGGGGCTGACATATACAGCAGTTCTCTAGCCGCTAGTTTATTCAATTCCAATAGGGCACTATTGATTTCCGCAAGGGTCTCGTTGTCATGCTCATCAGTGTATTTCGTTTCTAAACTGCCCAATAATTGTTCCACCACACCAAGTTCTTTCCTGACTGCCTTCAGCATGCCTGTGGATTTAGAAAGCAATATCCCTCTCACCCACACCTTGAAAGCCTCCCAGAGAGTATGGCGACTATCTACTGATCCTGTATTGGTTTCAAGGAAGTGTTCAACTTCTATGTGCAATGCCTCCGCTACTGCAGAGTACTTAAGGATGTCCGGTGGCATCCTCCATCGCCTAACCATGGGAGCTGTATCCCTCAATGACATTTCCATTGTAACAGGGGAGTGGTCTGAAAGGGTGCGGGGAAGTATCTCACATATATCTATATGACTCATGAGGCTTGTGGAAGCAAGCCAATAATCTATTGTGGACTCTGTGTCATGTACTGTAGAGTAAAATGTGTATTGTTTCTTATAGGGGTGTAGTGATCTCCATGCGTCTACTATTGTCAATTACGACAGAATTTGTGACAACATTACCGCAGCCTTGGAGGGGGATCGAGGTTTTGTATTGGACCGATCTAGTGTGACGTCAAGGATTGTGTTAAAGTCTCCTCCCCAGAGGATCTGTTTAGAGTTCGTATACTCCTATTCCTGTACAACATTTAGATAAAACTCAGGATCATCAACGTTTGGTCCATAGGTGTTCACAAGTATCATTTCCCTCCCCGCAACACTATCCCACACTATAACATAACGCCCATGAATGTCCACCTTACTCCTACCGAGTCGAAAACCCACAGAAGGGTGTATGAGAGTGAGAACCCCCCTCGCCTGCGTGGAGTAGTCAGTATAGAATCTATGTTGTCCCCAGTTTTTCAAAAAGTCCATGTTTACCTTTCGGAGTGCATGAGTCTCTTGTAACATAATCACCTGTGGGAGGTGTCTAGTTACGTAAGCCCCAACCTTTCTAGACTTAGCCCGGTTATTTAAACCGCGGACATTCCATGTCAGGAGCTTTAACTTCATTCCGCTATCCCTTGTTCCGGTGTATGCCATGACTGTGCCTCAATATCATTTCACTTGTATCGGATTGAACCAGATGAATGTCATGTGCAACGACGCCACCAACATTTACAACCTGTAGAACCCTTTCAACTGGGTCTCCAATGCCCACCCCTCCATCATGAATCCCATATATCTCAACAACCAACATTGTAACATCCCAACTCGCCCCCCCGCCCACATCATCACCCCCAACAAGACGATGCTGCCCCATAACGCTCGGGTCTACCCCGATGGGCATTTTCCCTGATAACTTTGGAACTTTCCTAGGGGTACCTGCTGCATTCCATCCGGCCGCCCTTTCGGGGGCTCACTGCTCAAGACTACCTCGAATCTACATCTAGGCCACTCTAAGCCATTCTTTTAGTTTTCACCCTCCACGTGGTCTCCCGTGCCTGGAATCGGATATTGTAGACCAACTAGTCCGCTACATCAAGTCTATCTGCTCCAGGCTGGACTCCGCCGTTTTGATCATTTGCCCTTTCTCTGGGAGGTAGTGGTATAGACGCCTCCACGCAGGACATAGCTGCCGCCGGATTCTCAAAAAAATGGGCTCTGCCACCATGTTGAATTCTGATTTTAGTGGGAAAGATCAGGGCGTTGGGTACATTCCGCATTCGCAGTTGTCTTTTTACGGGTTCATAGGATCGACGTTGCGCCTGTACCCCAGTTGAGAAATCAGGATATATGTGGATTCTTTGGTTATCAAAGTGCAAATTGCCTTTCTCTCTGGAGAGTCGAAGGATAGCGTCTCTGTCCCTATAGTTAAGGATGCGTGCTATTATGGTGCGGGGCGGTGCTCCGGGTTTCGGCGGAGGTGCCAGAGTGCGATGGGCTCTCTCCACTAGGAAATGTTCCGAGAAAGATTCAGCCCCCAGAGTATCTTTCAAAAGATGTTCCACTTGCCTCTCCATGTCACCCTTGCTAAAGGATTCTGCCACACCCACAATCCGTATGTTATTTCTGCGATACCTAGACTCTAAATCCTCGCATTTAACCTGGGTTTTACGAAGTTCTGTTTTAATTAGGGCTATGTCGCGGCCATGTTGCGTGATGGTGTCCTCGTTTGCACTTATCCTGTTCTCTGTTTCTGTGATCCGCAAGCTTTCTTTCTCAACCCTGGCCTTAAGGGATCTGATCGTCGCCACAATGTCGTCAAGTTTGACGTTTACTGCCATAAAGCCGTTTTGTACTAGCGTTGCCAAGCGCTCCAATGGGTCTTCATCCTGCCTATCCGGCTGTTGCTGTGCTTCATCAGGCGCCTTGCTTGGTTGGGAGCTGGCGAAGGAATCCATTGGGCCCATCCTTTTCCCTCCCGTGCCTTTTCTTTCGACGCGGCCCATGTGGAATAGTGTGTAGTCTGGGAATGGATTATGTCCTCCCATGTGTATTGTCGTTGATAGAGGCAAAATGATATGCGAGCCCATTGTCTCCCTCGCTCACTGCCTGGGCCAAGTGGATGTGCTCCCACACTTGCTCTAGATCAAACAGACCGGTATTGCCACCATGCAGCCCCCCCGGCTATTCAGGATGTTTGGAGCGTGTAGTTCTTAGGGGGGTGGTCCACGTGTCCACTTCGGATGATGCAAAGGGATTTATCGGCCAGTCCCGCTGTTGTGGCCCCTCAGGATGTTGGGGGCCCCCCGGTCTCACAGCAGGGGGGGATATGGAACCAAAGGCCGTATCACTCCAATCAGTGCGGGGCGCTGTCCTCCGCTTCCCTCCGCTTGCCTCTGCTAGTAGCCGCTCGGGCACACACCAATAATGCAGGCCGCAAACCCCGCCTCCAACCACCCGCTGCGTTCGTAGGGCCTTGTATCAGAAGTGGAGTCAGGGTCACACAAATTTCGCACCGTCCAGGGGTATCGCCTCAGTCGGTCTAGCAGCCCTGGGCAGCTTCACAGCATGGGACCCTCCGATCCAGCTGCACTTACTTGTTTTTGCTGGGTCCACCCTCGCGCAGCTTTCCTGGCGCTCCCGCACCGGCCGTGTCACGAAGCGGGCCCCAGCCCCAGGACAGCCGCCTCAGGCCCTCCGAGGCTGCCTCCAACCTCGTCTGACACCGCAGGAGCCGGCCAAGCAGGTTTCCCCTCTGAACTCTGCGGTGCCGCAGATCGAGGATATCAGGTCTCCGTAGCTCCGCTATGAGGGTTCGGCACCGCCACGCGTTGCGTCGCGCCCCTCCCCCTCTGCGGCCTGATCCTCTGCGCTCAGCCAGCAGATTCCAGCAGGAGTGCCGTGGAGCCGCGGGGAGGCGACGCCCACACCGCGCAGCCGCCTCTCTCCCTCGGGTGTAATTACTCAGCAGCCCGGGCACGGAAATTCTCAATTTTTGCAGGGGACCTTCAGTAGGACCTACGGCACAGGAATCTTGGTGTCGTTAGTGCAGAGAGCAGCGTAGAGAGGATATTCTTAGATCAGGATGTCTGTATGAGCCAGACCTCTCCCTTCAAGCGGCCATCTTTGATGCGTGCAACAGCACCCCTCGCGAACAAACATTATTTTCAATAAAACCCAGCTGTGTAAAGAAGTATGCACACAAAATAAAACTGCACCCAGGAGTGGTCCCAATTATGGATAAAGTACGGCCAGAGCCTGTCACGGCCTGCCAGGAGCTCAAATCATAACTTTAAAGATTACTTGAAGATGGAACCATCGAGGCAGTGTAAGCAATGACGTGGGTAATTCCAGTAGTCCTTATCAAGAGGCCTTCCACAAACAAACTTCATGTTCGTTTCAACTTTAGGAGCCTCAACAGGGATGTCCCTGTTAGTGGCAGCTTTCCACCATATCAGAACTCGTTCTTCTGCTACAAGATGTGAAAATCTTCTCTAAGGTAGATATGGTTACCACCAGGTCAGACTCCATTAAAATTCCAAGTCACTACTTTCTTACCTTAAGGAGCATGTCATTCATATTATCTTCCACCATGTCTGTGTTCTATAGGAAGATGGGCTCGTTATTGCACAATGTAAGGAACGTAGTCTACTTTCAAGATGACATACTAATTTACAGCAAAACTAGCAAGAGCACATTGGAAACTGTACTACACAGATCACTAATGCTGGCATATGGGGTTGCGAAGAAAAATGCACTTTCCAAGTAGATTCCATAGAGTACCTAGCAACTTAGACCTTATCCTCGGAGGGCATCACACCTAAATTGATCCATTGTTGACGCACCACTGCCCACTATGAAAGAAAAACTTAAATCATTCCTCAGCATCAGAATATCATGCTAAATTCGTACCCTCCTTCTCTGCAAAAGCAGAAGCGTTGGGTTTGCTACTCAAGAAAGGCATGCAATACATGTGGGTGCCCACGCAAGAATTCTCATTCAATGATGCCAAATCACACATACTCAATGCTCCCCGCTTCAAGCCATTTGACCCCAAAGTAGACATCTTTGTAACTGTGGATGCCAGCACATACAGGTTAGATGCCACCCTCACCCAGAAGAAACTTAACATAGAAACTATACTTCCATTTACATCCAAGACCCATTGAAGCTCAGAAAAATGACTTTTCTGTCAATGTTAAGGATTGTTGGCTTCTGCTTGGGCCAATGAATATTTCATGACTTACATCTGGGACAACAGATTCAATTTACTCAGAGATCGTAAAAAATGGGTGCACATGTTTAAGTGCAGAAGGCACCAAAAATGTCACCCCCGGGGTGGCACGCTTGGCCACAATGCTGCAAAAGTACCCATGAACAGTAAACCATGTGACCAGTTGGAGAAGCAATGAAGCAGACTGTGTGTTACACCTACATCTAAAATACTCCTCTTCATCCTTATTTTTACAAGATGAATGTCTGTTGGCAAAATTGTCAGATGTCTGCGGGGAATTCCTGCAAGCTCTCTCCGATTTGGAGTGGGCCACTGTCATGTCAGAAGAGGAAACACTGGTTACAAATCAATGGAAACTTTAACATCAGTACTAAATTAATCAATAAAGATTAAAATAAGCACATTGCAACATACATTACAATAAAACGAAAAAGAAAAATAGTCAGAAACAGAGAGAAAGAGTAAAAGAAGAGCAAGAGAAAACAGATGCATAACAAATTCTGTTAATCTTCAGACTCTAAACATAGGGAACCAAAAGAAATTGTAACTGCATTTACAATAGAAGTCGTTGATCACAATAAACAATAGTTCCACACAGTCTGCTGATAAAGTACTGGAGTCCTTTATGAACTTGTGGAAAGCACTTTCTCTTAACTGCTTCAAAGAGTCACACTTTAGTAGTAAGTGTCTAGATGTTTCTCCCTGGTTCACGTCATTACAAAACCTACAAATTGCAGCGTCCTCTTTTACAAGGCCATATCTTAACAAAATCTCCTTAGTGTGCATCAAATTGAAATGTAATCTCAGAACCCTAAAACGACCAGATCTGCTGGGATAAAATTGATAGATATGGCGCTAATGTGCCCTGCTTTTTATGATCTTCTTTTAGGTGACTTACGGAGGAATATGAGTGAAATTCTGTCACTGTGTTAGCCCAATCTGCTGCAAAAAGGGCCCTCTTTACCCTGTCTGGATTGCCAGTCTGATCAAGTGGGGTGCATCCAGTCTCAGCAAATAACAACAGAGTGAGCCCCTGTAACTCAAACAAGGCTCACAACCCTCCAAGCTCGCAGGCCTTTCCAAAATCACAGAGGAGGGAATTCTCTGGGGAACCAGCATCTTCCCATAGAGTAATAAGTATCTCCAGAAAGCTCTAGCCTTTAATGAGGTTATGCCATGTTCATACCGAATTGTTGAATGTGGCAGCGTGCCAGGGAGATGAAGGACTCTTCTCCAGATCGAGGTGTCTAGTTTAGGCAAGTATTCGATACTTGAAAGATCATATATCTCAATCCCATAAAGTCATTTAGGGGCAATCTTACCCTCAAAAGGGCGCAGGGAAGGCAATAATGAAAACTTGCCATATTTTCAATCCACCCTGCACAATTGATTTGCTACATTGTGGGCCTTTTTTTCAAGCCAAGAGTGAGTTATTAGAATAAAGGATTTTGAGTTGATCGTAAAGCCCAGATAAAGAAACGAGTCCATCCTCTCCACGGGTTCCGTCTGAACGCGCCTCTTAAAGGGCGCTTGTTTCCTGGTATAAAACAGTTGCATCACCTTTATCTTTGCAGGGTTAACAGACAAAGAATGTGCATTCACAAATTTGGAAAAAACGTTCAGTAAGTGTGGCAGGCCTATATGTGTATTATCAAAGATTAGGTAGTTGTCTGCATAGCCAAGCCACATGAGTCTGAGACTTAATATTTTGGTTGTTGCTAAAGCCAGAGGTTGAATATATTGATCTAAATATGCCATATACAGATTATAGAGGCAGGGAGCTCATACGCACCCCTGCCTCACACCTCTGAATGTTTTTTTATCAGGCGTGACAATAGACCTTGCTGATTTAAGCTGACTTGAATGGTGGACCGGCTATGCAGAGCGGCTATCAATCTTAGGAGACCTGGGGGAAACCCCGCCCCTGCAACTTGTGCCACAACAGTGTCTGATCTACCGCGTTGAAGGCTGCTGTGAGTTCAGTGGAGGGCAGATACACTAGATTATTCCCCCTTGACCATGCCTGAGCCTGAAACACTGAAGAGGGTGGTGCAGTTTGTTGTCACAGGTTGGCCTGACAAGTTAACATTTCCCCACACCCTTCAAACATTCAGGAAAGTCACTTCAGGTTTATCGCTGGTGAATTTCATTCTCAGAAGAAAAGGCAAAGGCATCCCGGCATCTAGTGTTCATCTGCAGATCATCAAAAAAGCAGCTGAAAGTCACTTAAAAGGTACCCTCACTAAAAAAATTAACTAGAGAAACTTATTTGTGGCCTCAAATGCACCAAAATGTAGGCATTGCAATTGATCATTATTACAAATACCTGGCCAGTGAATAGAGACTTCAGCTCCATCAAGCCCCCCATAGACGGTACACAGACGGTCTACCCCATGTGAAAAGCTGGGGTTAGATGTCAATGGTCCCTTGGAGTACATGAGGCCAGAACACTGGTATGGTACTATAATGGTCGACAGCATGTCTAAATGTACCCAACCGCATAACATACCAAGTAACTGCGACCTTTGAAGACATCTTCACAAGTGAAGGACTTTTGAAGGGGGGGGCATCTTATTAGGGGGATGTCCTGCGCTTTTCCAATCCGTATGTGCTCCTCTTCCATTGTCATCCACACTGGTAGCATCAGCGGAGGTCTGGCATCTTATTGGGGCTGACCAGATTTATAAGTGTGGGGGATAGTGGAGGAATATCCTGTTACAAGTGCCTTGCATCATCCAGGGGAACACAGCTTCCAAACTGAATCTCATTATCAGAATGGAAGACTTCACACCACTAATCATAATGATACCCTGAAGGCACTACTGGTGAAGCACCTCCCACGAAATGACGTAACCACCTGCAGGGGCTAGGGAAGCTCCACCCAGTTCTTCTGTAAAGCTTGGTTTCTTTCATCAACCCCAAGCAGAACTTGATCTTAAATTGCTTCGGCAAACTTGAAATCCCAAAGAACTGTAATCCCTCAGTGATAAACACAATGTAGCAGATGCACACATCAGAAAAGTGAACCAACTCAAGAAAATCAACAGGAAGATTGAACTGAACTGACGAGGAAGTTACCATAACAAGGACAATGCGGGTTCCCAAAGGCAATTACAAAACAGAGAGGCATTGCTGCTAAGATGTGAAAATACACTGTTAGACACACATCAAACAAACATGCAGCTTGCCCAAAAAACAGATGCTCGTATTCAAGTAAGAACCGAAGAATCCATCCACTTCCAACAACTGCTCTAAGCCATCATAAAAGCTGTGTGGGAGAACATCTGCAGCCACTTCACCAACAAATTCAATTAATTTTCATGTGAACAGGTGCTACTACCAAATGGTTTCATAGTGTTTGAGACTTCAAAAGTGGATTGAGGGAAAGGAAAGAAGAGACAGCCAGGAACACTGAGGTGTTACAAGCACCGATAAGACAAGTAGCAACACGTTCATGATAACCCAGCAAACCCTACACGAGTTGCATGCAAACCAGAGACCGGAACATATAGTTAGAAATTGCCAATTTATTGCAAACTCCCCCACACCTAACAAGGTCAGACCATCACCCAAACCGCAATGTACCGAACTAGCGACCCCCAAAAATGGATCTAGCTTACCAGTAGAGCAAGGCCTCAGAAACATTTTGATGACTGTCACTTAACAAGTACCTGCTAACCTGTACCTGGCACTAATGAATAATCTTTGGGGCAAGGAGTAGTACCTTTAGACTTCAAAACAGCTTACATCAAGCCCCTACTGAACAACACAACAAGAACAAGAAACCAGTAGTATCCAACATGCAACAAACACATCTCCAACATGGCATAGCCGGCCAATCTGCTGAAGAGTTATATCTACAGCCAGCCACTTTACCACATGTAAACCCACAATATCTTGGACCAGGATCTGGTTGTCAAGCCACAAAGGGGAACCAAACCAGCACTGCTATCTGTGTGGGCTGATCTGAAGATCAGCGCTGATGCTGGCAAACTCTCTCCCCTCCTCCTTATCAGCATCTTAACAGCATTTGACGCTTCCAGGCACAAAGCCTGACTAAAGGAACATAAATCAGCCATCGTGTGTGCTGATCGATGCCTATCAAGCCTCCTCTCTTCCTCAACATCTGCATGGCCCCAATGATGATGCTCATTACAGAACATGGCCACACATGCTACAAACACCCAAATCATCTGAAAACTCCCCACTGGCAAATACAAAGTGCAATCTGACATCAGCAGATGTATTCATCATGTGAGGTCATGGATTACTTAGAACAGGTTCAAACGTAACGCCTCAGTGAAATGGACATTATGATGTCGTCCCCCCCCCCCACTTAATCAACAACCCCCATATAGATTCCCCAGGACAGAGGAAACGTGAAACTGCTTGCAAACGTCGAGAGCAGTCAAGTACTTAGACATTCTGATACCCAGCCATGAGGACAGGGCACAAGAGGTCCCATCACACCAGCATTGCGTGCTGGTGTGGTGTGACACTAGCTGCCAACCATGCAAAGAATGCATGCCGAAGCGCTGGATTACTTACTAGGTTTTCCACTGTGGGCAACTAGAATCCATCCAACAAAACAAACATACCATACCACACAACCTGACGAGACTGCCAAGACCCAGCAGCACTGTTATCCTGACCGGGCCTTGCCACACCAGAAAACAGCAACAAGGCTCATTGTTCACAATCATGACTTTGGAACTCTTCACCCAATGCAATCTGCACGCTGCAGGATCACCTTGCCTTCTGCCCAGTTAGGATTCTCATCAAATGCCCATGTATTTACCCCATTGCTAGTGATTGTCAGCAGATTGTAAGGTGTTGCCATCACATTTCTAGGTACTTGCCCCTTTTGCATGATTTGCCATCATATGCCCAGGTACTAACCCTTTTGCAATGGTTTACCGTCAAATATAAAAAATTCTCCAATGCCAGGGGTTGTCATAAAATGCCTAGGTACCTACGAATTACTATAAAATGCCCCGCTGCATTGCCCCATTACTAGGGATTACGATAAAATGCCCAGATACATTCTCCCATTGCTAAGGAATACCATATAATGCCCAGGTACATAGCCTGTTGCTAGGTATTACCATACATTGGCCATATTCATTCCCCCATTGCAAGGGATTACCATAAAATGCAGAGGTACGTACACTATTAAAGAATCCTTGCTACCCATTTCAGAAAATCAAGCACCAGCCATGATGACTAGGAATAAACGCAATGTGACCATAGAGAAACTAATACCATTACTTCAACCAATCATTAATCCCACTACGGCTCTATTCGGCCTGTACAATCACACTATCCTCAAGGCTATTAACACTCTAGCACCTATCAAACTACGCAAATCCAAACCTCGCGCACACCTCAACAATTGGTACACTCCACACCTCAAGTCTCTCAGGAAATTGAAAAGAACCTCTGAGGCATTATGGAAGAGCACCCCATCTCTAGCAAATAAGGACAACTTCATTGCAGCCTCCTTTAACTACAACGTAGCCATTATCCAAGCTAAAAAAGATAACTAAAACAACCAGATTACCAAAGCTAAGTCCAATACGAAGGAACTTTTCAACATCTTGAAAGAGTTGGAATCACCTGCCCCACTCCCTGACACCTGCACTAAAGATACCCAGTGGTGCACTAATATACAGAATGCACTCCAAGACAAAATCACCATGCTCAAAACAAAATGGAAACTAAGAAAACGCTTATTACTAATATTGATCCCATTCAGAACCCACCCTCCCCGACCAGGAATGAACAACCTCAATTTAATTTCACAACCCTCTCCATCAAAGAGGTTGAGACCATCATCCTGAATCTCAAACCGTCAAATTGTCAGGGAGACACATGTCCTACCCCTCTTATTAAGGAGGCTGTGAAGGAACTGGCCCCCTTCATCACTTCGGTCATTAATGCTTCATTTAAATCTAGCACAGTACCTAACAATTTGAAAGACGCCTGGGTACTCCCGCTCCTAAAAAAAAAGAAAAAGAAATTAGACCCTAACAACCCATCAAACTACAGACCTATTACAACTGTTCCATTCTTGTTAGCAAAATATTGGACTGAGTGGCCTATCTGCAGATACAGCAATACCTTGAATCCAATAACTTGCTGGGCCTAAGACAATCAGGATTCAGACCCAGACATGGGACAGAAACAGCGCAGAATCTGAAAGACCAGGGAAAACTGGCCTTGCTTCTTCTACTAGACTTATCAGCGGCATTTGATCTGGTGAACCATAAAATCTTATGTAAACGCCTTTCCTCTGCTGCGCACTTCTCTGACCAGGTGAATGCTTGAATTGAGTCGTTCCTTAACAACAGACCCATGAGGGTCTTTTTTTCGCCATCAGCCTCTGCCACACCCACTCCAGTTACCTGCGGGCTCCCTGGGGGTCTTGTGTGTCTCCTACTCTCTACAATGTGTTTACCAAGCCACTTTTTGATGTTCTTCACTATCTGGGTGTCACCTACACCAATTATGCGGATGACACCCAGATACTCATCCCCATCACTGGTGATAACACTGTGGACGGTAAGACTCTCAATGGCATTTACCTCATTATTCAAGCCTGGATGGTGAAGCATGGGCTCTGTCTGAACGATGATAAGACAGAGCTGCTCCTTTTGGGCTCTCCAGCCAACTTCAACAAATTGGACGTGCTATTCACCTCATTCAATATTGATGGTCATATAATTAAAGTCGCTCATGTTGTGAAAACATTAGGAATCTACCTTGATTCCGCACTAACCTTAACAAGACAAACCAACTCCATGGCTTCCTCCTCCGCTTACACATGTAAGCTCATCACGGCCTGCCGACCTTAATTGACTACAGCCAACTGCATCACAATAGCAAGAGCCTTAGTCCTCTCTAAGCTCGACTATTGTAATGCGCTCTATCTTGGCATCTCACAACAGAACCTCAATAAAATGCAAGTTATGCAAAATAACGCCATTAGAGCAGCCTTGAACATCCCAAGGAAACAGCACATTTCTGAAACTAGACATACATTAAAATGGTTTAACATTAAGCAAAGAATCACACTCAAAACACTATCCCTCACCCATAAGTGCCTATCTAACCAGGCTCCCACTTACTTGTCCAGCACTGTCTCCTATCACACTACATCACGGCTCACTAGAACTGGCCAGACGCACTGTGTCAAGATCGCACGCTTCAAGCAACAATGAGCAGGCAGGGTGAGCTTCCCTGTCCTCGATGCTACGAAATGGAATGCCCTCCCGCTTTCATTAAGAGAGGAACCATTTTACCCCATATTCAGGAAAAAGGTCAAAGCATGGCTCCATGAGCAAGACCTCATTTTGGTCGTGTAACCACAATCACGTATGTTCATATGTAGGCAATTTCTTGTAATTTGTATACATGTAAACCTGTATCACTCTGCTGATGCCTGAAGTATATATGTAACTCTTATGTATCATACTGCTGTATTCCTTGTATTATTGTACCCTGTAAGCATAGCGCCCAGATGCCCTCGGGCTCGGTGCACTCTACAAATAAACAAACTAAACTAAACTGTTGCTAGGGATTACCGTAAAATGCCCAGATACATTGCTCCATTGCTAGGGAATACCATAAAATGCCCAGTGACATACTCTGTTGCTAGGGATTACCGTAAAATGCCCAGATACATTCCCCCACTGCTAGGGAATACCATAAAATACCCAGATGCATACCCCATTGCTAGGGGTTACCGTAAAATGCCCAGATACATTCCCCCACTGCTAGGGAATACCATAAAATACCCAGATGCATACCCCATTGCTAGGGGTTACCGTAAAATGCCCAGATACATTCCCCCACTGCTAGGGAATACCATAAAATGCCCAGATACATTCCCCCACTGCTAGGGAATACCATAAAAGGCCCAGATACATTCCCCCACTGCTAGGGAATACCATAAAATGCCCAGATACATTCCCCCACTGCTAGGGAATACCATAAAATACCCAGATGCATACCCCATTGCTAGGGGTTACCGTAAAATGCCCAGATACATTCCCCCACTGCTAGGGAATACCATAAAATGCCCAGATACATTCCCCCACTGCTAGGGAATACCATAAAATGCCCAGATACATTCCCCCACTGCTAGGGAATACCATAAAATTCCCAGATACGTACCCCATTGCTAGGGGTTACCGTAAAATGCCCAGATACATTCCCCCACTGCTAGGGAATACCATAAAATACCCAGATACATTCCCCCACTGCTAGGGAATACCATAAAATGCCCAGATACATTCCCCCACTGCTAGGGAATACCATAAAATGCCCAGATACATTCCCCCACTGCTAGGGAATACCATAAAATACCCAGATGCATACCCCATTGCTAGGGGTTACCGTAAAATGCCCAGATACATTCCCCCACTGGTAGGGAATACCATAAAATACCCAGATACATTCCCCCACTGCTAGGGAATACCATAAAATGCCCAGATACATTCCCCCACTGCTAGGGAATACCATAAAATACCCAGATACATTCCCCCACTGCTAGGGAATACCATAAAGTGCCCATATACATTCCCCCACTGCTAGGGAATACCATAAAATGCCCAGATACATTCCCCACTGCTAGGGAATACCATAAAATGCCCAGATACATTCCCCCACTGCTAGGGAATACCATAAAAAATGCCCAGATACGTAGCCCATTGCTAGGGGTTACCGTAAAATGCCCAGGCGAAGATCAGAATGTATATCTTAAACAGGAAGGAGCGCCAGCTAAAGCCTACGTCCATCCACAAAGCTGCTCGACATTAATTTACCAACAGAGGGCAGTAGAGGAACGCGCTGTAAGTGAAGCTTGTTTCGGGGCCTTGTTTTCGACTAATGGTTTTGAAATTAAGATAGCAACCCTGGCTGATAACAATTCTTTAGGTTCCTTTATCGTTTCCATATAGGATCCCTTTCTTTTTGTGTAATGTGTTTTGAAAATGTGGGATACAAATAAGTGCTTAGATTAAAAAAACATATGCAGTGATGCAAATGTACACATATTTATGTGTATCTATACTATGGTGTAGAAGGCTATTCTACACTTTACTGAGGAAAGCAAGAAAACATTTCCTCTGTAACTTTTGACATCGCCCACGAAAGGTCACCGAATTTGAACTGGTCACATCCAAACATGTATGCAACGTTTGATGACGTTTCATGAACATGTTCACGTGAAGGACGTATGTTGCATAGAAGGTTTATTTTGCATTAGGTTTGCCAAAGACCCCCAAACACCACGCTTTTGCAGCGCATATCTCGATATTGGCCACATTGGTTTTCGGCACTGATAATCGGATCAGCCAAACTCCAGATAATGGTGTGATGCCATGTGCTTTAAATATCGGGTAGCTTACATCAACGCTTTTAGTTTGTGTGAGGGGTGCAAGTTGAGTTAAGGCATCATTTGTGGTGTGGTACAGTGTCCATGGGGAACTCTTGTTCCTTAACCTTGGCACTGCAAACGCTGCTAGGCAGTAGGCCGACGGGGGCGCTATTGCGCAGAGCATGGAATAGGTCCACCTCACGTCGCCTTGCCCTGAAACAAGGAACAAAGACTGCAGAGGGGCAGAAATACCGAATAACCGACAGCCAAACTCACATAATAGCTGTGGGAAGCATAAGCAGACAGAGTAGTGGATGGCTGCAGGACCGGATTGCTGAGATATTCAAGTGTTATCCATGGCCCGAGCAGGGAGGAGGGGGAATAAACATGGCAGCCGCACAGCAGTAAAGGAGGAGGAGGAGCTTTGTGGCGAGGCAAAGACCAGTGCGGGTATAACAGCTGGGAGAAAGTGGGAAAATAGATCACCCCAAAAAAAGAAACAACCCTTCCCTTCCTGCACCACATGAGCAAGGAAGGAAGGGTAGCAGCACCACAACATCAACCCAAGGCGGACTGTGCGTAGGAGGACCCAGAAGGACGGCCGTGCAGCAGTGAACAGGATCGAGGCGCAGTGTGTCAGGACAGAAGGATTAAAGCATAAAGGTGAGCGGACCCCACACCGGGAAGAAATACATTAGACAACACCATTCTAACAGGGCCGGTGTGAGGAGGGGAGAGAATAGACCAGTATGCCCCTCCTCCCCCCCAAGGGGGGGGGATACAACCTTCCTGGACACGTGAGCGTGGAAGGAAGGGCAGTAACACCAAGGCCCTAACCTGAAAGCTGGCTGCACTGAAACCCACCCAGTAACGGACTCGACATAACGCGGGAAACACCAGCATAGTCAGTAGCAGGAGAACTCTGGAAGTAGAAGGGGAAAGAAGCTAATAAAAAGGGGACAGTGGGTAGTTACTCACTATGACCATCTAGAGGAATTTAGGTCTATCATCACAAGTGCTGGATGGGTGAAGGAAGACTGGGGTTACAAGCAGCCCCAAGCAGCCCACAGCACCAGAGACACTGCCCAATACAAAGCTCCTGGGGGCACCAGGAACAAGAGGTGGATCAGAGCGGCTGTAGGGAGGCAGGACAAGAGACAGAGGCGCAGCCAAGGAGCCATAACACAGAGATACCAAGAAGAGCAGACGGGGAGAGCTCACCCCCGAGGCGCAGAAAGCACTAAAAGGGGTAATCAGAGAATCCAGAAGCAAGAAGAGCAGAACATGATGAGCAAGAAAGACAAATCGAAGCGAACAGGACACCAGACGAAGATGGATGTGTACACAACAAGAGGAGCCACCGGACAACCAGACCTGGGGAATGAAACAATAAATAAGGAAGGTACTATGACGGCAACACAAGAAATCCTACTGGCAATCAAAGAATCGAAAATGCAGTTGGAACAGAGAATATATATGGTGGGGCTGGACATGGGACTTCTAAGACAGGACCTGAAAAATATGTCCACCAGAGTCCAGAAAGCCGAAGGCCGAATATCAGAAATGGAGGATGCGCTAACACCACTGCGAGACCCCCAGCTGCTGTAGAGAGCAGGATGGAGGAAGCTGAGGGGCGCTCGCATCGAAACAATGTAGGACTGAGTGGATTACCAGAAAAGTCAGACGGCCCCTCAAATTAATTGCAGTTGTAACTAGATGGAGAATGTCACTTTACAGTGGGGGAGTTTGTGGTGTCATGTGTACAACAGCCAGCAAAACGGTTTGCAGAGAGACACTTTTTCATGAAAACCAAGTGGTTTTTCAAATGTCACTGGTATTTTGTATGTGAAACATAATATACATTACTTTTTGTCAACACGCACCATATCTTTTTCCATTACCTTTTTCCTGTTAGCAGTAGTATATTTTCACAGTTAACCTACAGATACATATGTCAAGCCGTTTTTGGGGTCAGTGTTTAAAAATCCTGCTTTTCATGTGAAAGGGACTTTTGTTTGGGTCCTTTGAATGCACCCCACAGTGTAGTGTTAGTTGGTATGGACATCTTAGAGGGTTGGGTCGGTTAGTTGTGGTGAAAGAGGGGGATACGCTTACAAAGCCAAATAGCCTGCTGTCCACCCTGCCTCTGGCCTCTTGTAGACAGGTCCCATTGCACTTTCTCACATTGCCACTACCCATCCCTCATTGTATTTCTTTTGCTCTCTCATTCTCTGTATCTCTCGATCTCAGTCTCCAACTAATGCATTCTACCTAGGTTATTACAAAGATATGGGCATTGTCAAATAATTGACGGTGCAGTCTGGAGACCCCATTCATTGCCATAAGTTACATGTTGAGGTTTATGGAAGGCAATACCTTTTCAGAGAAAGGTCTGCTTGAAATAGGAGTACAGCTGGCATCCATTTAAACTTCCTAAGTAGATTGGTTGGCAACATGAGAGCCGCCTCAAACCTCACTCTAACTTGCTCAACTGTTTTCCTCATTGGCCAGCTGGGACTTTTGGCTTTTGTTAGGGGCTCGTCATCTGATTGGGTTAGGGGCCAGAATCCCTGACGTCTTCCCGAATGTATTCCACAAGCCTCACACGCCAGTCACACAGTGAACACAGCCACAAATCAAAATGAAATTCGCCCTCCCCGTCTTTGTCCACTCACTCCCCTCTCTGCCCCACACCACACTCGAACACATGTCTTATCGAATGAAAGGAGACTCGTTTTTGTCTTGAGTAGATGTGATACTTTATCCCATGCACCGGAGCAGGGGCTTGGGGAGTGGACATCACATTGAGGAATCGAAACCAATCACAGCAGTGCTGCTGCTGCCTGCAGGGCAGAACAAGATCCAGATTGCGCATGTGATTCACAGCAAATGAGGTGTTTAATACATAGATCAAACTTTGCCCAAGAAGGCAAACATGCAGGAACTTCATTTCACCAAAATGCTAGGGGTAGCAGAAGTGGCATTACATTGTTCCTAATCACACTACGTAATATATGGTTTGTAAGTGATTTCAGTCCGGCACACACCCAAGTCAAAGGCCAACCTCTAGTGCACAACTGAAACCCTTATTTATTTTTGTCTATAAGTTCAATATTATGAACGATATACCACATATCACACCCTTCTCCTGAGGCCTCCCCCCCTCCGGTAACACTGAACCAGGAATCAGCCCTGGTCACACTGAACCAGGAATCAGGCTAGTTTGCAAAGGTAAATATTTATTTATGTATTTAAAATGTAATCACAATATGTTTTAATAGATAAACAACAATCACCAATGGGGTGACAGAACACAGAATAATATCTTTAATACACTAGGAATAAGTAATAAGCAAAACAAATGCAGTACAGAAAATAATACTTTTGTGTTGGTTGGGACAGATGGCACTATGGTTAGAGGTTCCCCCTGCAACACCCCTCAACCCCCAATGTCAATGTAAAGAGATGGGAGGAGAGTGCAGGTATTCAGGGATAGCACAAATCAAACAGAATATCAGTCCCACCTTCCCCCCATAAAAGTCCAGAGAAAAACAGAATTGTCTTTTTCAGCTGTCAGCATGACTTTTACAATTGTCTTTAGAATTGACTGGGCAAAAACGCCAAATATGGTCAAAAATACTGAAATTGTTAAAAATTCCTATGGGAGCCGCTTTGAACAGTTGCACACAATCATAAGCAATGATTTAGTCCAAAGAAAACATTTGAAGTCTTAATGTCCAGGTCGTAAGCAGTTTAGAGCTATTTCACACGTGTAAACCTGTCAGATTTTTAAAATCGCAGCAAACCTTTCCGTGCGTGATATTCCCGATAACGGGAGAATCGCACTGTTGCAAGGAAACTCGACTTCTTCAGGTGAGAAAAGGGTCAGCGAAAAGATGGTTCGAACAATACTGGCTCTGAATGAAAGATAGGATGGGTTTGAAATAGGGATGAGACAATGCAAATATACTATGGGCCACAGTTCTTCCTATTAATACTCATAGGATAAGTTTTTAAATGGGACCGTCAGCTCTGGTCATAGGATTGGGTCTGGTCTAGGAAAGACAGCACATCAGGCACGGTACTGGATCAGCTATGCCGGTCGCCGGATTTGCAAAGGATCGGCCTTCCTATTTGGTGGGTATTTGAATCAGCTGGATGGTGCGTTCTTCAGACACACCTAGTGGTTGCAAGCCAGAGGATTTCAGGATACTGTTTCAAAAGGCCTTCTCACACCACACAGCGTTTTACTGAGTGGAGAGAATACATTTGAGGATTTAGGCCTTGCTGGAAATCAATAGTTCTTTATTGCTTGCAAGAGATTTGGCATCTGGATCTGGAAGAATATTAAAGCTGGATGCAGTATGTTGGATCAGAGTGCTTTACCGGAATCAGGAAAGTGCGTGGATCTGTGTGTCCCTATGTGTTGTCAGCTGTCTCTATTTATGCTATAGGATGAATTCACAAAGGGGGTGTATGGGCTGGCTTATCTAAGCTTGCCCCTGTGAGCTGGGATAAGACCACACTTCATCTCTGCCTTGCAATTTGAGTGATTGGATCAAGGCCGGATGATGTCACATTTTCTGATTTGCTTTACAACCCTCAGAGACCTCCCTTTAGCCACTGGTTTCAAAATCGGATTTGATACTAATTGTACATTTCTACATTCGTCACCCTTATACAAATCACACATAAAGATGCCATGTTTTACGTAGCAGCTATTCCTCAAAACCCTGCAGCGGTGAAATCTTTTCTCAACTTTCTACAGAATTTTGCCCTTTTCACTATGAACACAATTTCCAAATTTTGCGCAAATTTACACAAATGTACGTGTTTAACATAGGGATATGCGTGTACATTTTCACAATTCTAATAGTAATACATTTTGCATAAAACCACATAGATTGCCATTCCTGTCCAGGACATGTCACACAGTTCTACCGCCCCTTCACACGTTCAGCCAGAAATTAAATGAACAACTCTGTCCTTTTTATATTTTTCACAATTTTGAATAGCAAGTTATGAGTCTTTTAAACATTTGTTCTTTGTTCATGTTTAGCAACAGATGGTCCACCCCTTTTTGTCTCCTTGCAGTCCAGGGCATCCCCCTCCTTGCTTGTTCCTTCCAGAAGCCATTTACGACCCCCTTCACACTTCGTTTCCTGGGCTGAAGCTTTGTTATTGTGCCTTCGCTTTCTGTAGACAAGATTCTGTTCTAACCCACAATTAACACCTCCCAATGAGTTTCTGCTGAGAGTAAGGCCCTCCTTCTGAGAAACCTGCTTTTCCAGTTCTTACAGCTTCAGCCATGCTAATTAACTTCTTAAACCCAGAAAAAACTAAATTTGTTACATGAAACATAAATACATTTCTTTCTTGGCCTTAAAATCTGTGGGAAAAACACAACAAAAATCTGTATTCCTTTTTGGCAACAATCTTTTTTATGTTTGCTAATCCAGCAGACTTTTTAGTTTTAGGTCCTTTTAAAGTTTCCTCAGTAGTCCTCTTGACAGCTGTCATTCAGGTAGCCCCACGTACTGCACCCAGATTTTGGCCTATGCTGTCAGTTTTCGGACAATCCAGTTTGTCTGAAGAATGTTTTGTTCTTCACATTTGGACTTTGTATGTTCACAATGTTTCATTAGATACATGGATTTTAGCAGCAGGCAAGATTTTGAATGTTGAGAAGTGTTGTGTATAGGCATTTAGGGGTTTTTAGCAACAAAGCAGATGTCATTTGTAGGCAAATTGTGGGGTTTCACTTGCAAAGTGCTGCTTCTCTCTCTGCACTCTGTTTGCTGGTCATGGAGCCCACTGGCACATTTTTGCAAGGTGTGCTCTATCCCACCGCACATGCACCATGGGTGGCAGGTTGTGCATCCCTCTTTTTGTGTGCTGAAGCACACGGTTTTTGTAGGTTTTTGGCACGCGCAAGGTTTTGCCACCATTGTTGCTGTTTCTTTTCCCATAACTGGCAGGGTGATGCTGCATAGCATAGCATAGCAGAGTGGGTCAATACACCCCACAGAGACCCCCTCCTGACTTGGTTTTGACCGCCCGTCAAGGGGAAGTCAGGAGATTGGGATGTTCTTTTCTTTTGTCCATGTGGAGAAATTCAGCTGCTTCTCCCGTCAGTGCTGGAGGCGACCCGCTCTCCTCGCCGGTTCAGGTCAGGAGTATTGCTGGTTCTGGTTGGGAGTATGGACCAGCACTCGGGGCTCCGTGGCTCTTTCCTCCCGGTCCCCGAGTGGTCCTCCTTGGTAATCCTTTGGATGATTCTTAGTCCAGATGCTAGAAGATAGAACAGAGCATGGTTATGTATATTTTCCCACTACTGTGTCCACACGTCATCTGGGGATATCAGCAGTGGGAAAGTACACTTGCATTGGTTATAATTGGCAATATTCCCCATCTATGTTTACTAATGGTCTTAACACTCTTTTTGCACATACACGGTGAAAATTTAGTGATTCTTCTATGTTTCCGGATTTTCCCCCTCTGGGTTTCCGGTCGTCTCCTCTATTTGCCGCAAAGTATGCCTGGGATGGCAACTCTTCAGATGGTTAATGTGGACCTACTTGTCTTCCCCTTCTGCCAAACTGCCCTTGGGGTTGCAGATTCTGTAGGTGACTGGTGAGATTCTGTCCACAATTTCAAAAGGGCCCCACCAAGTTCGGAGGGATTTGCGCTCTTTGGCTTGGTTCCTTTGAAAATTGTACAAGTAGACCCTGTCTCCTACTTGGTATTCGTTTTTAGTTGTCTTGAGATCATAGTGAGTCTTCATACTGTCTGCAGATCTTTCTAGATTCCGCTGAGCATAGGCAAAAGCATGTTGAAGGGGTTTTCTCAGATTCTCAACATACTCATGAGTTGTGGAGGCATTTATCAAGGTCTGCTCTTGGGTTCTGTAGAGCAGATGCTGGGTTAGCACCACACTTCATCCAGTCATCAGCTCAAATGGAGACATTTCTGTTGCAGAAGAAGGGGTAGATCGGATGGCCATCAGGACAAGGGGTAATTGAATGTCCCAACTTGGCCCAGAATCTGCCACAAACTTTTTTAATATGCTCACAATAATTTTATTGTACCTCTCAACTCCACCACTAGAGGAACGCCGGTAGGCAATGTGTAGTTTCCTTTTGACCCCAAGTATCTCCCACATCTTTGTCATCACTTCGCTAGTGAAGTGGCTACCTCGGTCTGACTCAATCCTTTGGGGTAGTCCAAAATGCAAGATGTGATTGATCATCAGGGCAGCTGCTGTTTCTGTCTTGCAATTTGGGGCCGGGAGACATTCCACCCATTTATTGAAGAAGCATGTTACAGTCAACATGTACTTGTTCCCCTTAGGGCCTGATAAAATTGACTTGTAAATCTAACCAAGGCAGTGTCATCCCCCTCTTTTGGAGGGGAGCACGGTGTGTGAGTGATGTTGGCTGAAATTGTGCACACACAAGGCACCCCTTCAAGTATTGGTCGAGGTCCTGCCCCATGTGTGGCCAGTATGCAACCTCTCGCAAGATTTCTAATGTCGTATGAAACCCCCGATGACCGGCTGTGGCTGCATCATGCGCGTGACTTAGCATTAGGCTTCGGAATGAGGTGGGACCACCCACTGGTCATGGCCAGATAAGGATTTCCTCACCAACAAACCGTCTTGGATTCGGAACATTTTTGGACATTTCATCAACACTCTGATGTCCTCTTTCCCAATGTAATCGGTATCCGTTAGGGGAAATTTCTCAGGGTCTTCAATGTGTTGATAAAACTAACCAATTATTGAACCCCCTTTTTGAGCCGTAATCAAATCAGCATCTGGTGTCTCCTTACTCCATTGTACAGTTGAGAGTTCATTGTGAGCATTTGTCTGGGACCTAGTGATAGCAGTGACCTGGATTTCCCCCAAAAGGGACTCGATCTCAAGTAGATCCCCTTGGATGGCTCTGGTTTTGGCCAGCTGATCAGCTAGATCATTTCCAGTTTTGTCTGCTCCCTCTACCTTAGAATGACCCTTAATCTTTTTCCAGTAGATGGTCATCCCATTCGAGGTGACCAGATCACCAATATTTTGCATTAACTTTCTGTGTTTTAAAGGTTTATTATTAGCACATATCATGCCTCTGGTTTTCCAGTTAACCAGGTGCTCCACGAACCCGTTCCGTACATAATCTGAATCAGTGATTATGACCAGTTTGTGGAGTTGGTGTTGGACAGCAGTGAGGATGGCTTGATGCACAGCCATCAACTCTGCCACCTGACTACTTCGGGGACCGATTTTGTACCCAGCGGAGGGTTCTGGGGCATAATTCACCCATGCATTCCCCACGCCGGCCACAAGTTCCTTTTCCCTGTTGTTGTCAACATGGTAGGAGCACCCATCCACATAGACAGTGGGCATTCCCTCACACTTGTCTTCTTCATAGACTTTGTGTGGGGAATTAAGGTATGCCTCCATGTTGTCCTTGATTTTAAGACTTTCGTCCTCGAGACAGTTTTCTCTGGCACAATCATGCAAGTCAGCCAGACCTTGCACGAGGGGACTCTTCTTGTTTTGGCCATATCTGACCTCCACAGGAAAAGCCTTGCATTGACAAAATCCAGGAAGTAATTTGGGAATTACTCACATTTCCGGCCCGGATTCTGTCACTTTAAAGGTATTGCAGAGGCTGGTGTGGAGTCTCCACTATGATGTGTTCCCCCTGGATAAACAGGAGATAGTTCTTCAATGCCCACACCGTTGCCAGGACTGCTTTCTCACAATCGTTGAATTTTTCCTCCACAGAGGATAAAGTCTTACTCGCATAGAATACTTTATTGACCTTGTCATGTTTTTGATATAATACTGCAGTCAAGCATGTATTTGAGAACCCTGTCTCCAAGAAGAACTACTTGTTTTTGACAGGGTAAGCTAGGCAAGGCACTTGTGAGATGCTTCTTTTGAGTTTTCTTACTGCCTCGGCTTGTTCTGGACCCCACTCCCACTTGACCCCCCCTTCAACAGATGGATCAGGGGTCTCGTGATCTCTGCGTAATCCTCAATGAACTTTCTGCTGTAATTAGTTAGTCCAAGGAGGCACCTTAGTTCCTGCAGAGTTGTGGGGTCTTCTATTTTCTGGAGTGCTTATATTTTCTTTTCCTGGGGACAGAGACCCTCATGAGTTATCTCATGCCCCAAGAAATTGACATGGGTCCTGCACCACTTGCCTTTTGGAAATAAAGTTTTGCTCCGGCAGCCCTCAACTGGGTCAGGACATAACAGATCTCCGCTATGTGTTCCTTCACAGTTGAGCTTTTGATTAGAACATCATCTACATAGGCAAGGTTGCCCCTTTCACCCAAGTCAGGCATGGCCTTATGCAGAAAGATGTTAAATTAATTGCCGGAGTTGATGTATCCGAACGGAGGCCGGGTCCAAGTGTGCTGCTGCCCCCCGATGCTAAAGGCCAGCTTGTATTGGTCCTCCCTACTGACAGGTACAGTCCAGTACCCATTGGTCAGGTCAATGGCAGTGTATACCTTTGATCCCTGGATCTGGGCCAGCCCTTGGTCAATGTAGGGAAGAGGCCATCGGGAAGTATGGACCCATTTGTTGAGCTCCCTTAGGTCAGCACAGAGTATTCTCTGGCCGTTTGGTTTCAAAATCCCCAGCACCGGATTATTGAAGATGCTGTGGACTGGACGTATTATCCAACAGGACTCAAGGTTCTTAATGATTTCAGTAAGGGACTCCATTGATGCGAGAGGCAAGCGATATTGCTTCACAAACACTGGAGTCATGCCAGGGTCCGTGGGAATTGTTGTTGTGTGGATGTCGGTGCGACCACAGTCATATGAGTCCACTGCAAAGAGATCTTGAAAATCTAAGAAAACTTGTTTCAATTTTTGCTTTTGCTCCAGAGTCTCACAGGCATCAGCTAGGTTGACTCTCTCTTCAACCATCTGAATGAAACCTGGAAAGACTTCTGGTTTGGCTATCTCAGTGGCCTCCTCCAGCTGGGTGGAGAAGTCCCTGGTCAAAGTACTGACTGGGACTGATGGCTTCAGGTGGGGAAGGCAGTCCTGGTGGACATGAAAGATAACCTCATCCCTCCTGAAGTCACAGGTCACATCTTCCTTACCATAAGGGCAGGAAGAGTATACCAGGAAATTCCCCCCATGCCGGGTGAAGATCCTGTCTGGTTTTGTCATTGTCACTACTACTGTCAAAACAGTCCTTGGGGATTGGTCCTAACAGTTTGTTACCTAAATCTATGGAAAAATGTCGGTCATCAACTGCCATTCCAATAATGGTGCCTGCGCCCAGAGTGATACTCTTTAGGTCGCTGTTATCCACATCTATTGGAATGGTGTCGTGTTCTATATTGATTAGTGGTGTTGGGTTTACCCCCAACCCTTGCTGTTGGAAATGAACATTGAGATGAACATAAGCGTCAGGATTTTTCAGTTTCTGTCCTCTTAATTTTTACTTTCAGTGAGAATTATCGAGTCAGTTCTGGGATGGTCACTTCCTCTCCAATCTGAATTTCATCCGCATATGGCAGCAGTTGAGCTGACCGAAATGCTTTCTCTGGGTCATCAAAGTCCATGGGATTATCCGCTAATCGGGACCAGGTTTTGAAGTTTATTAGGTCCAAACTAATGGCAAAGTGATTGAGAATGTCACTGCCTAAATAAAATGCAGCAGGGACATCTCGCACGACCCAACAATTATGGACGATGCTCTTGTCACCTATGGACATTTTGAGCATACACATGCTAAGCAGGAGATGTTTGGAATTGGGTGTTTCCAGGTCCATTTCCCATTTGTCTACAAATTGAAATGTGGGAATGGCCGGATCTTTTGGGAGTTTGCGGAACATGGGCTCGCTGATGAAGCTCTTACCGTTGTTCACATATACTCGGGCGAGAACGGAGTCCTTCCCTTCATTTAACTGAATAGGGATGAACAACTGCTCTCCAATTTTCTGAATATCAGCCAAGCTTTGAGCTGATTTCTCATTATTTTGGACTATAGGAGTAGGATTTTCTGATTGTGAATTTGTATAGAATTTCAGAGTGTACCCTTCCAGTGTGGAATGCCACCTTAGAATGGAAGGAAGGTTGATTTTCAGAAATAGAGAGGATTCCCCATCACCAGTTTGTTGTCCTACTGCAATTACTGTCACGCTGGGATTTGGTTGTTCTGGAAGTGAAATTCAATTTGGTCAGGTTTTTGTTCAACCATGTGGCATGTGCCATTTAAACTAACATGGTTGACACTATGTTTCAATTTCATTGGTTGGTTAGTCTGGGTCCAGAGGACCTTGTTTACACAATCTATGAGGGGAGACAATCTACGCAGGGTGTCATTCCCTAGTAAACATGGTGTGCCCCCTGGAGTCACAACTATGCCCGGGTGCTTCACCTTGTGTCGCCCAATTTTAATGTCCAAATCCGCAGTCCCCTCGACAGGAATTTCCTTCCCATCGAAGTTCTGAAGTTGTCCAGGAAGAGGGGTGAGAGGGATTTGGTATTTCTCCTCCCTTCCCAAATTCAGCTGATGAAAGGCCCTTTTTGACAGAAGGTTGGCTTGGGATCCAGTGTCCACCAGTGCCAAAAATGTACATTGCCCCTGTATTTGGACCGGAGCATAAAATCCTCCCTCCTTTTCCTCAAGGGGGCAAAGATAATGCACATTTTTGGCCAATTGGTAGGTTAATTTCTTTGCTTTGGATTCTGACAGAGGGGTGATTTGGCCAGGATTTTGTCTGGGATCTCGGGAACCTTTAAGAAAAAGGTGGCAATTGGATATGGGGGAGGTTTTGGGCTCCCCTGGTTCTGATTCTGGCCCCCCCCCCCTTTTTGGAGGCAATCACAAAAATTGGTTTGAACAAGAGGGTTTTCTTGCTGGTCATTCTGGGGTTTGATGATAGGCGGTTTTAACTCTGTCCTCACATCTACCCAGTCTTGATCAGGATCTTTTGGGACCCAATTTTCTTTGGGAGGAGTTCCCCCATCCCTGAAGGAGAAGATCCTTTTCCCAGAATCCTCTGAGGACTCCTTTTCTTCAAATTGGAAGATTCGCACCTCCTCCACAAAATGGGCCTTTCTAGGCTCTTTATTTCTCCTACCCACCCTCTGTTCCTTAGGTTGCAGATTTTTGGGGGCAGAAGATTCTGGTTCCGGTTCCTGGGTTTCCAGGGGCTTTTCACAAGTGGGGAAGGAAGCTTCCTCAAAGGCTTTACACCCCCCCTTCCCACTGTGCCTCCTCCCTGGGAACCAATGGGTTGTCAGGGTTCCCTCCCCGTCATTGTTCTGGAGCACCAGACGCTTGAATTGAGGAGTTCTGAGTCACCATGTTCATTGGAGGGTTTTGTTGCACCCTCAACATGTGACCCAGATCCTGTGCCATGTTCTGGACCTGGCGCTCCAGTTGGGACACCCGCTCGGCTGGTACGGGGTCCTCTGGTCTACCCTTGGTTGATCACGGGAAGGGTAACTGTCCCTTCTCCCATAATACCCTTGGTTGGGATCGTTTTGGTACCCCTCCACCCTTGGCCTCCCCTCTCCCAGATTGGGCTGTCTGGGCTCAGGGAAGTGGGGACAGAAAGAAGGGTTGTTTTGGGGGTTGAGGTTTGGTGGGTACCTGGGAAAGAAATTCAACCCGACATTTGGGGCAGTAATGCCCTCCTGGGGAAAGTGAGGAGGGAAGTTTCATTGGTTTGCAGCTGCCTGGTTGGACTCCCCCCCCTGGGCTGGAGGAGTTCACACATAGCCCAGGATGGGTCTGTTGCTCTTGTAACGGGGGCTGATGTAGTCCGGGGAGTTAGGGGTCGACTCCCTGTTTGGGATTGGCCCAAGGGCCTTCTGGGTCTTGGGTTAGTAGGATTCTGTGCAGGAATATTTTTAGGCCCACCATCTCCAGATCTAAAATGTGGGCAACCATTACCTCCACCACCTTAGCAGCAGCAGGGGTGTTGGTAGGTTTGGGGTTTTTATTAGCACTTTTACTCTCTACTGGTTTCTGTACTTCGTAAATGCGAGTTGCTTGTTCAATGACCCAGTCTAGTGATCTTTTCTCATGAAAGTCCCTCACCAGCTGGGTCATAATGTATTTAGGGAGTGCATGAAAGAAGGTTTTGACAAATTCCCTACTGTCAGTGTGCACCCTCCTGGTAGTCTGCCCAAAGGCACGTTTCAGTTCTTGGACAGATTCTTGTGGGGCCTGGTCTTCCCCACATTGCAGGTTGTAGGCTGCCTTGCGGGCCTCTTGAGGGTTTCTACGGATTGAAAAATGCTTTAAGTTGGCAGCCCTATAGGTGGACCATCTTCAATGGTTCTGATCCTCCAGCCCCACAAAGAAGCTGGAGTATTCAGGTGAAAATGTCCACTTGACATACTGAATACAGCTTTGGCTGTCCTTCAGGTGGAAAGTCTCCATCATTTGCTCAAACAGCTCCAGGTGCTCCCAAACGGAATATTTGGCATTTTTATGGTAGGGGGAGATGGCGCTCCTAATAGCCTTGATTTGCTTCAGGGGATCTTTCAGTAAAGCTCTCTTGACTTTGTTGGCCTTTTTAGTTCTGGTCACTCATCCTCTGACTCAGTGGCACTGCTACCTGATGGCTGTCTGTTCCTCTAGGCTCTCCCTGATTCTGCGAGCTTGCGAATGGCTGGCAGAATGTGGGGGCCTAGTCTCTTGTGACCTGTGGCGCTCAGAAGAGTCTTCGGACTCTCCCTTGCTCCCAGGATTGGTTGAGTACCCCCCTCCCCCACTGTCCTAGCTGGGAAGAGGTTTTTAAGATGCTCTTAGTGGGCCTATTTTCATGGAATTCCCTGCCAAATTTGACTGATTGATCTCTAGGTAGGTGATATTTCTGAGGATCCATTTCTCTGATTCTCCCCTCACTAGAGTCTCCCTGATCAGAGAAGCTGGCCCTAATATTTGGGAACCTGTACATAGATTCCCGCCCATCCATTTCTGGGGGCGCTGATCTGTCAGTCCCATACTTCCCATTGTGTTGAAGTCTACCATCTTCTTGGCCCTTGGTTCATATGAACCAGTGGACATGGGGGTGGCAGAGTCCATGGAACTGAAGGGATTAAAGTCCCTGATGCCCGGGTTCCTGAGATTATGTTCAGGGGTTTCTCTCTCCCACCTTACCTCATCTCTTTCAGCACCTATTTCCTGATGACATGCCAATATCTGACCTTTTTGCTCTTCTATTAAGGCCTTACTGGTCTCTGAGTTGTTCTTGCATGGCTATCTGTCTATGGAGCCTGTCATTCTTTTCACAGAGAGCCTCATTGTCTCTCTGTGCTTCCTACCTGAATTGGGAGTATTGGGCCAATTTTTGTAGCAGGAGACTCGCCTCCTGAGTTTGGTCCTTACTGGTCTGATCATTCTTCGCCAGAGCATCCTCCACCCGCCTGGTGTGCTCTAGTAGCTTTTTGTAATCTATTTTGGTTTCACCAAGTTCCTGAAGAGCCAGGTGATTTTCTTCTAACTTTTTAAATGGCTGACTTCCTGTCCTAAGGCGTCCCTTTCCTGAGTTAGAGTGCCCCTCTGTTCAGCCAGGTCGTCCCTCTGTTTTTTAAGGGTACCATCTTCCTGGAGCTCCTCATCAAACTCTGCTTGGGATTCTAGGCTTTGATAATTAATTTATTATTTTCCTCTTTTAATTTGTCTATGCAGTTCTCTAAAGTGACCATCTGTTCTGCGCATGCTGTGTTAAAGGTTAATTGCTGTTCCAGCTTTTGTTGACTCTGTTGTAGGGAGTCCAACCTTTCTTGACACTCTTCTTGCAGTGTAAGTACCTGGGCATCTTGCTCTGCATTCTTTTGCAGTAATACCGTCAGTTCTTCTTGGAGTTTGGTGGCATACTGCCTAACCTCTGTTTCAGATTCTTGGCTGCTCTGGAGCCTTTGCTCTGCAGGGTCCAGATTGCTCTGGATTTTCTGCAGTGCTTCCCCTTGCCTCTTTGTGAAATCTACATGGTCTGCGTATGACTCCTATGTGGAGGTGCAGGTAGGCCGCTATTTTGGTAATTTTGCTTTGCTCCTCTTTTATTTTAGGCGTCATGTACAGCTCATTGAGTGCTTGATGTAATGAACCCTTATCCTGCCAGATATCAAGGTTGATTTCAGTGATTTCTTGTTATATTCCCTTCAGCCATACCTGTTCGTCCTTTTCTAGCCATTCACCCATGACAAATAATTTGTGCAGGTGTTCCCTTGCAGTATTGATTTCCACTGGGGTCGCCATTCCGGATATATTAATTTCCTTCTGGCTTATCTCATGGTTACTTTACTTTTACAAACAGACCCAACTCTTTGAATATTTCTATTGAGGTGTGCTTATACAGTGTAGCACAGTATGGTGACCCAACAAGATGTATGTACCCCGTCAGCTAGCACGCTGTGTTAGACTGTCACGACTGGTATGTCTAATGCTGGATCTCGCGACGAGCCCCCAAACTGTAAGTGATTTCAATACGCACACACCCAAGTCAAAGCCCAGCATGTAGTGCCCAACTGAAACCCTTATTTATTTTTGTCTCTAATTTCAATATTCTGAACGATGTACCACTCATATCACACCCTTCTCCTGAGACCCCCCCCCCCGGTCACACTGAACCAGGAATCAGGCTAGTTTGCAAAGGTAGATAATTATTTATGTATTTAAAATGTAATCACAATATGTAATCACAATATGTTTTAATAGATAAACAACAATCACCAATGGGGTGACAGAACACAGAATAATATCTTTAATACACTAGGAATAAGTGAGGACCTGCTCTTGAACCTCGACTCCAACACTCCGTGTGTTCTCATTCTTCTGCCTTTGACACTGTCAACCATGCCATCCTGCTCAACCGTCTCCGTGATAACCTGGGTATCACTGGTCAGGCTCTGGCGTGGCTGACCTCTTTCCTTTCCAATCGACCCTCCTAGGTCCAACTGGGGTCCTTCCTCTCTGACATCTTTTTCTCCACCTGTGGTGTCCCCCAGGGATCTAATCTCTCTCCCTGGCTGTTCAACCAGTATCTGGCACTCCTTGCCCACCACATCGCTGCTCTCTGCCCCAACTTTCAGTACTATGTGGACGATACCCAGCTCATTTTCAGGCTACTCTCAGCCTCCTCCTCTCCTTCCCTCATTTCTGACTGTCTGTCTGCTATCCAGGAATGGTGTGCCGCCAATGACCTCTGCCTTAATGCCAGTAAGACTGAGATTCTACTCATCGGCACACCCACTCCCTCCTTCCCTGCAGCTCTCTGGCCGGCCTCTCTTGGGCCTCTTCCTGCTCCTACCTGCAAGGCAAAAAACCTCAGGGTCATCTTCGACTCCACAATCTCCTTCTCTCCTCATATATCTGACGTCTCTAAGAAGTCACACTACCAGCTGCACCTCCTCAGAGGTATTCTTCCCTTCCTCTCCTTCCCCCAGAAGCTCACTGTCTCCCGAGCCCTTGTTCTCTCAAAGCTGGACTACTGTAACAGCCTCTATCTTAATCTGCCTGCTTCCACTCTCCGCCCTCTGCAACTCATCCAGAACAGACCTGCGAGACTTGTCCTTGGCCTCAAGCCCAGGGACCGTATCTCTCCAGGACTGAAATCTCTACACTGGCTCCCAGTGGCTGCGAGGATTAAGTTCAAAACCCTCTGCATTGACCACAAGGCCTTCTGGGTCCTGGGGCCTAAATACCTTCAACTCTCTCTTCCTAAATATCTTCCTTGCCGTGCCCTTCGCTCATCCGTCTCCAACTCCCTCAGGGTTAGCCGCTTCTCGAAGCAACGAGCTGGGGGTAGATCTCTCTCCGCGGCAAGGGCCTCCCTCTGGAACAGCCTTCCTGCCTCCCTGAAACTTGGAGGAGAACCATCTCCGGTTCCCGAAGCACCTCAAAACCTTCCTCTTTGCCTCTGCTTTCTCTCTCCCTCTCCCCTGCTAAATCCTTCACTGAAACTGCACTGCATCTGTAACTGGGCCACTCTCACCGACCTCGGTCCTGGGCCCAGCGACTCTCCACTTGCACTGCCTCCCTGGCAACCTCTGCACTGCGGGACTGTCTCTGTATCCCTACAGCCCCCCCTTCCCAGCACTCGTCTGCACTTACTTTGCACTTGCCACCAGCTGGCCCTATTTATTTATTTATTTTATTCTACTTTCTTGTACTGCACTTCCCCCCTCCCCTTCCCGTTGCACTTTTCCCTTCCTCCTACCCCTGCACTTGCGCGATCTGAATGACACCTGGCCTAGTAGGATCGTTATCTGTCTTCCCCTTGTTTCCCCCCTCCCTGCCTCATCGCGCCTTGAAACACTTGTGTATAGGCGCGTTACAAATGCCATATCATATCATATCATATCAAGTAATAAGCAAAACAAATGCAGTACAGAAAATAATACTTTTGTGTTGGTTGGGACAGATGGCACTATGGTTAGAGGTTCCCCCTGCAACACCCCTCAACCCCCAATAGTCAATGTAAAGAGATGGGAGGAGAGTGCAGGTATTCAGGGATAGCATAAATCAAACAGAATATCGGTCCCACCTTCCCCCCATAAAACACCAGAGAAAAGCAGAATTGACTTGTTCAGCTGTCAGAATGGCTTTTACAGTTGTCTTTAGAATTGACTGGGTAAAAACACCAAATATGGTCAAAAATACTGACATTGTTATAAATTCATATGGGAGCCCCTTTGAACAGTTGCACACAATCACAAGCAATTATTTAGTCCAAAGAAAACCTTTGAAATCTTAACGTCCAGGTCGGAAGCAGTTTAGAGCCATTTCACACGTAAACCTTTCAGATTTTTAAAATTGCAGCAAACTTTTCCGTGCACTATATCCGCGATAACGGGCGAATCGCACTGTTTTGAAATGCAGGTTCTATGGATAGCTATGGATGTTGGGTACAAGTAGGATTTCGTTTCTATCACAAAAACTGAAGGAGTTATAGAGGTTTTAGTAAAGGTCGTTTTTGCGAGATAGGCGCAAGAATGGAAAACAGAACTGCACTTTTGGAAATTACAAATGGATTTGCCTACACTAGAGGATGACTATGAAGCGAATACCACACAAGGATTTTACAGTCACTTGATCAGGGTGACCCGCCTGCTAAGGAAACTTGACTTCTTCAGATGAGAAAAGGGTCAGCGCAAAGATGGTTCTAACAATACTGGTTTTGAAGGAAAGATAGGATGGGTTTAAGGTAGGGATAAAACAATGCAAAGATACTCCTAACAATACTGGCTCTGAATGAAAGATAGGGTGGGTTTGAAATAGGCATGAGACAATCCAAATATACTATGTGCCACAGTTCTTCCTATTAATACTCACAGGATAAGTTTTTAAATGGGATCGTCAGCTCTGGTCATAGGATTGGGTCTGGTCTAGGAAAGACAGCACATCAGGCACGGAACTGGTTCAGCTATGCCAGTCACTGGATTTGCACAGGATCTGCCCTCCTAGACGGTGGGTATTTGAATCAGCTGGATGGCGAGTTCCTCAGCACGCCTAGTGGTGGCAAGCCAGAGGATTTCAGGATACTGTTTCAAAAGGCCTCCTCACACCACACAGCGCTTTACTGAATGGATAGAATACATTTGTGGATTTGGGCCTTGCTGGAAATCAATAGTTCTCTATTGCTGGCAAGAGATTTGGCATCTGGATCTGGAAGAATATTAAAGCTGGATGTAGGATGCTGGATCATAGTGATTCGTCGGAATCAGGAAAGTGAGTAGATCTGTGTGTCCCTATGTGTTGTCAGCTGTCTCTATTTATGCTATAGGATGACATCACAAAGGGGATGTGTGGGCCGGCTTAGCTAAGCTTGCCCCTGTGAGCTGAGATAGGACCACACTTTATCTCCGCCTTGCAATTTGAGTGATTGAATCAAGGCCGGATGATGTCACATTTTATGATTTGCTTTACAACCCTCAGAGACCTCCCTTTAGCCACTGGTTTCAAAATCGAATTTGATACTAAATGTATATTTCTACATTGGTCACCTTCATACAAATCACACATAAGGATGCCATATTTTACGTAGCAGCTATTCCTCAAAACCCCGCAGCGGTGGGATCTTGTCTCAACTTTTTACAGAATTTTGCCCTTTTCGCTATGAACACAATTTCCAAATTTTATACAAATTTCCACAAATGTGCGTGTATAACATAGGGATATGCGTGAAGATTTTCACAATTCTAATAGTAATACATTTTGCATAAAACCACATATATTGCCATTGCTGTCCAGAACATGTCACACAGTTCTACCACCTCTTCACACATGCAGCCAGAAATTAAATTAACAACTCTGTCCTTTTTATATTTTTCACAATTCTGAATAGCAAGTTATGAGTCTTTAAACATTTGTTCTTTGTTCATGTTTATCAACAGATATACCGCCCCTTTTTGTCTCCCTGCAGTCCAGGGCATCCCCCTCCTTACTTGTTCCTTCCAGAGGCCATTTGCGAACCCCTTCACACTTCCAGTTTCCTGGGCTGAAGCTTTGTCATTGTTCCTTCGCTTTCTGTAGACAAGATTCTGTTCTAACCCGCAATTAACACCTCCCAGTGAGTTTCTGCTAAGAGGAAGGCCCTCCTTCTGGGAGAATAACCTGCTTTTCCAGTTCTTGCAGCTTCAGCCAGGCTAATTAACTTCTTTAACCCAGCAAAAAACAAATTTATTACATCAAACATAAATACATTTCTTTCTTGGCCTTAAAATCTGTGGGAAAAATGCAACTAAAATCTGTATTCCTTTTTGGCAACAATCCTTTTTATGTTTGCTAATCCAGCAGACTTTAGTTTTAGGTCCTTTTAAAGTTTTCTCAGTACTCCTCTGACAGCTATCATTCAGGTAGCCCCGGGTACTGCATCCAGATTTTGGCCTATGCTGTCAGTTTTCAGACAATCCAGTTTGGCAGAAGAATGTTTTGCTCTTCACATTTGGACTTTGTATGTTCACAATGTTTAATTAGATACATGAATTTTAGCACCAGGCAAGATTTTGAATGTTGAGAAGTGTTTTGTATAGGCATTTAGGAGTTTTTAGCAACAAAGCAGATGTCATTTGTAAGCACATTTTTGGGTTTCACTTGAAAAGTGCTGCTTCTCTCTCTGCACTCTGTTTGCTGGTCATGGAGCCCACTGGCACATTTTTGCATGGTGTATTCTATCCCACCGCACATGCACCATGGGTGGCAGGTTGTGCATCCCTCTTTTTGTGTGCTGAAGCACACAATTTTGTAGGTTTTTGTAGGTTTTTGGTGCGCGCAAGGGTTTTGCCACCATTGTTGCTGTTTCTTTCCCCATAACTTGCAGGGTGATGCCACATAGCGTAGCGGAGTGGGACAATACATCCCACAGGTTACGATATCACTGTAGTGTGATATAGATTTCATACAAGAATGGATCACCATATGTATCGTTAATATCAGTGTGTATAGGCCCATATTACTGTGAATGCAAGCAGATGTCCAAGGCCAAATGATAATGAGGTGGTGGTATATGGCACTTAGGCTTGGGGGCTTTATATAGAACAAATATACATACAATATCACCCAGCCTGTGTTGGTACTCAATTATCGACCTCATATGGATGAAAGGCAGAGTTGGCATTGCCATGAGTCAAACCTGCAGATCACACACACACACATCACTGCAGCGAGTGCCCAACCCACAGAGCTATCTTACAGTGTAAGGAACTCATGCTGGCAATAGTAAGACAGACACAAGTGATCACAGTTCAAGGGTGTTATTGAACGTTATCAGGGTGTGAAAAACCCCTGTCTAACTCTAAATCTACGATGGGAGCAATCTCCGATCATCAAATAATAATAATACAGTCCTAGTGGAGTCTAGTCAAATAAAAAGGGCCTATACTAAAATAAAAATATTGGCAAACCTTACCGCTACGTTACAAAAGAGAGTCGGATAATAATGATCACAAGAAAAGAAAGTATAGTTCTCAAAATTATAAGTCAGGATGGTATTCGGGGGTCTCCCTTCCCCATGTTTTCCCAGCATGAGACTACAGTTCCGTTCTCAGATATCAGGACCTCCGGTGGTTTAAGTCTCTTTTCTACAAAAAGTCTCTTTGCATCCGAGGAACTGATGTGTTCAAAATAATAAACAAAGGTTCCTTTCTGTATATACGTTGGGCGATGACTTTTCACCTCTGAATACCCCTCTTCTGGGCTCAGATCCCCAAAAAGTTCCTAGCGATATCAGGACCTTCAGTGGTTAAGTATCTAGTTTCTGTGGGCCTGGAATGCTCAAAATAACAAACAAAAGTTCCTTTCAGATTGCACTGGAGTGATGATTCTTTACCCCTGGTTCCCCCTCTTCCGGGCTCAAACCCCTCTCGAATATCGAGCCTCCCTCCGTCGGGTTCACTATGGCCTGTATTCAAACACTTTTATCTGTTATATTCACTTGTCGCTGGGTGATGGCTTTTCACCCTTGGATCCTCCCTTTCCGGGCTCAGACCTTTCTCGAATGTTTGCCTCCCTCCGTGTAGTTCACTATGGCTTTTCCCTAATCAATTTCACCTCTGGCATTCACAAGTCTTGATATCTTTTTAAACAATTCACTCTGGACACTGTTCATTGAGACTTCAGGCCCCGTTCTTTCAGCATCCCTCCGTCGGGTTCGCTCTTGCAAGTCTCACAGTTCTTTCTCTTTGCTCACAGGATTTTTCTCCCTTTGTTTTTCCAATGATTTGTCAGTCAGAGACTTTCGACTGTACAGGGGATTTTGCTAGACCCCTGTATGACAACTTTGACACCTTCCATGCGGCTCTCCTACAGCCTTCTGGTATCAGTAGTTTCATCAAATGGGGGATCAATCAGAGTCTCTCAAATGAGCACCCATGTTGTGCCGGACCCCTCTGCAGCTGGTTTTCCCCTTAATGTGAACAATTTTTTTAACTTAATTTGCCGTTTGCAACTCTCATTCAACACAGTTCGGTTCCTTATCGATTCTCCCCACGGCTCACCGGCTCTGATGAACCGGTTGGCTTTTCTTGTCTCTGGAGTCAGGGCTGGTACCACAGTAGCAAGCGTCTCTCCCTGCTCTGATTATCAGTGTAGGCGTGCTTCGTGTACCGTTGACATCTGCTGCAACACACGCTGGCTATTGTTCGCAGTCTTAAGAGTCCTTCCACAGAGGCTTTGCGGGTCTGGGTAGGAAAGGGCAAGGTTGTTTCTCTCCTTGCCACCCTTTCGTTTCTCGCAGCCTTTCTCCTCCTCTTGAACTGCCGTGCTTGGATACCTGTCTCGTCATTCGTTCTGCCTTGCTCGTAGTGTGCTCTTGTGCTCCACCTTTTATCCCTGTGGGGAAAGGACAGGGCCATCATGTGTGTGTGTTTATGGTCAATTGCCTGACTTTGCCATGGGAGATGTCAGATTAACAGTTTTGGCATTAGTCCGTTGTTTGTCACAGTGTAAAAAAGTGTTTGTGTCGGAAAAGGCGGGGGTAGAGCTTTTAGATCTCCTACGTGCTAGGATGGGAGAAGTTGTCATAAGGAAGGGAGTGGTTGATCAACTCAGAAAGGTGAGATTTATAGGGTTTGTGATATTAATAGTGGGGATTGTGGGAACAGTAGTGTTTTATCAAAGTATACTGGGAGTTTGGGAAGGAATAATCAGAGGGACGTGGAGAAGATTGACTGGGAGTATTCGGGTAGGAAACAAGGAAACGGGATTTCTGGGAGATATGGTTTTCGAGTGCAGCAGGGTTACTAATGGATCTACCAGATGTGAAGGCGATGTTGGATTCTGGTAAAGGAGGTTCATTGGGTGGAAGGGAGGTCGAGTTGGTACAGCCTACAAAAGCCTCAAGGACCTTGTCTTCCTCGTCCCTTTCTCTGGTAAAATACTGTGCCTCATCTCTGGCATAATCCCGGGCTCCCTTACCCAGGTGATCTTCCCTTGCTCGTCCACCCCCAAGGTTGGGATCTGAGAGTGCCACCGCTTCCTTGGCCATCTGAATAAGGGATTCTCGAGGTCTGCTTGGGAGAATACCCTCATGTATCTCACAACAGGCTATAACTATCTCACCAGCTACAGTAAAATGAGCAATTGCATGTCTGAATGTTCTCAAAGTCAGAAAGTAAATTACACTCTCTAGTGGATACCATTAAACTGGTATCTGAGATTTAATAGCAGGCCAGTTCATCTGAAGGTCTGGTGCAAAGTTGGCCACATGTCAAACCTGCGTGGATCTACTTTTCAGGCTTAAAAGGTTGGCAAAATGCATACCATTGGGAGGGTTCATAACTGTGCATTAAATAATAGAGTAGTGCAGGGAAAGCAGCACACTCACATGGCATCCCATACTCTGAGCACCCGTTACCCTCATACATGCAAACATCCTGAACAGCATGCCAGGGAGATGGAAAAGATAGACACATTACAACAAAGCATTAAGTGTGTCATAATGAAATCAAGTGCCACTTTATGTGCTATGGTCAAACATTTTTACACTGTACTCAAGCTTTTAGGCACAAGGATTTTGTCAAGTGACCGAGGACACTGAGATGGGATGTTTTGTGATGATCAAAACAGAGACAACGGCAGAAAGAAACATGCTATAACTGCAACATGCGAAAAGCAAAATAGTCTGAAATGGATTCTTATTCTACTCTAAATGATTTTTGGATGTTTTGTCTGCATTGTGAATTTGAGGTGTTTAAGAGCAGACTAAATCAGGGACTCAACCCCTGAAGTGTGCCTGAAATAAACCTTTAATGAGTCTAGCAATTATTGTATAGAATTTCAGAAAACAAGTTATTTGATTTTTTTCTTATTTAGGGTCACTGCTCGAAGTGTTAGACTTGTGGAACTCCCAGGTTTTTTTTGTTGTTTTTTTTTTAAGTGGCCTGAACAAGAAAGCCCGCCACTCCAGAAACAAAGAGCCACATGGCACTGGCCACAGCCTATGAGCTTCACTTTTTTAAAACAACTTTTTTTTTTTAGGGGTAGCAAGGGAGACCTCTGGGTTTGTAGCTGTGGCCCCTGGAAACCGCCAAATTACGACTCTGCAAACATGCTCGAGAATCTACAGGAAGAGCAAACATGACCATCAGTATTAGCGCATCTGTAGATAAAATGGTATGCCCCGTTGTATCTCCTCTCCTCACTCTCCCTCAGTCAGAGGCCGACTACCAAACAGCCCTCACGCATGCACACACATTCATACATTCACCCATAATACACTATCTCATTCACATATACACTCATACAACATACACACAATCATATTCACTTTTGCACCCATACAACATGCATACTAATTCACATGTGCACCCATGCAGCATTCACTTCATTCACACGCTAACTCAAACAGAGAAAGTCTTTCATGGATATATACATGCAGACGTATTTTTGTTCCTCACCTGTGACCTCGGTCCAGACATCAGTCGCTGCTTCGCTCAGCCTCACAACGCCTCTCATGATGGTCCTCTGGTTCTGGTGCGCACTCAACAGGAACCAGGAAATAGGGAGAGCTTCCTAGATCCCGTACATGCATGGTGTAGCCACAGTACCACCATCTCTCCGCACCATACCCTGATATTGCTCAGTTATGCGCAAGAGCACCCCCTTGGCACATTTGACTTTGCAGTTGTCCAGCCCGCATCTCGAATAGGCCATGCAAGGCTAGGAAGCAAAAAGCCCCCGACTTTGCATGGCACATTGGGCAGGGCACTGGGGGAAAGGGAAACCATGCTTCCCTACACACAAAAGCCTGCTCATGATCACGTCCAAAGCTAAAGCATGCTCCTCGGAACGCTCTGTGTTTTCACACGCTGGCTTTGCTTCTCCCTATTAGTCGGAGCGTTGGTGCCCTGTCGCTCATTATGGATGAGGCGCTTTTGCCCAGGACACTCGTTAGTCACGTATGCAGCAATTGCAGTTTCAAACAAAGCACAAAATGCACTTAACCGGCACTATAGCAAGCATTTCTTTGTTTGAACTTATAACATACACGGAATACATTCACAATGCTTCTGAAGAGAATTCACTGTGAGAAGAAAAGAGCATGAATATCTCTTCTCGAGAGGATAGCTTAGCTTAGGGGCAACGTGCTCGCCTTGGAAGCAAGACGACACGGAGCAACGCAGGTTCGATCCCCGGGTCCGTGCTTAGAAACCTCTGGGTATTAAGCGCATTATGTAGATAACCTATCATATCATATCTGAGACAGCAAGAGGAAGAGGTCAATGCACTAGTCATATCTTGTACACAGTCTCAGGGAGCCCAATTCAATGCCCAATACATCCCCTAGGGCCCCAGCACACCCTGCTACGTGCAACCATAAGTGTTCCCAATGGCAGTTCAAAAGAAGGAGCATGAGGCTGTGTCTGATCCAGGTCCAAGCCGAGGTTTTGCATCAGTGGAATATTTTCCACGTACAGAAAGTGAGCCCTTTGGTTTTGTGCAAGATGCAATTTGCACACAGGGACAGGTTCTTCGGTGTGGTTTCACTTTGAAGGTGGGCATGTTAACAGGCCCCATTGTTATGTTCATTTTTCGTGATTCACAACATCCTACTTACACATGAATGTGTAAGGCTGCCTCATTTTCGATCAGTTGAGTGCTTCCTGTTCTGGAGAAGCTGCACACGGATAGGGCAAGGCCTGCTTTTTCTAGGCCAATCACATAGACGGGAGGCTAAGCCAGCCCACATCCCAATGCCCCACACCAGGCACCTGATTCTAATCCCTGCCACACTTTCACCCTGCACATCGGAGGAGACGGAGATCGCAGGGAAAAGCTCAGCCAGAGACTTCCCCCCTCCCCACGAGATGTCCGCCGAGCAAATAAGCATCAAGCAACAAAGGTAAGCCCTCTGAGGCTCCAATAGCATGATCAATGCACCACACACTTTCCTTTTGAAAAAAAAGGAAAGTAACCAGCATTCTTCTGCTTCCTGCACTATATCCTATTGTTGCTGCACCGCGTGCTTGTACCCATGAGCACCTCATACTGAAAGCTGCCTCACATGGAGCTCGCAGGCACGAGAAGCAGTTCCAAGATGGCTGCCTACTTTTCGATCAGTGGAGTGCTTCCTGCCCCAGAGAAGCTGCACACGGATAGGGCAAGGTCTGCTTCTTCTAGACCAATCATATAGCCGGCAGGCTGAGCCGTCGCACATCCCAAGGCTCCTGTCTGAGCCTGTCCAAGCGTGATGAGTCCCTAGCGGAACCGTTACTATTGTACAATGAAAGCTGAGGCTGACTCTTCCTGCACTGGTAAGCCTTTGCCTTTCGCCCCACCACCACTTGCCAATCTCAACCCAGATCCTCAGACTGCCCAAAGCCCTTACCATCTTGTACTGTGTATAACGAGCACAAACCCGTAACTCATGCACTCACAAATCATTCTTGCTGCACCCCCACAAAGCGCCTCTACCTACGTCTACAGACTGAGCTTGATGTGCCCTTCAAGCAATATTGTTCACAAATGTGCTTTTCCTTTTTGCCTCTACATATGTTCTGCATTCACACATTGCTGTGCCTTACAAGCATCATTATATGAGCGTCACCAATAATTTAAGATGTGTTGTCTCACTAGATTTTGCTGTGCCTCACAAGCACCACTAGATGAGTTTAGAAAATCGATCATATGTATGCTCAGCTAACTATCATATACCTGCTGCCATTCAATCTCAGGTATGCCCAATTATATTGCTTCTAGTTCTGCTCAACCCAATTGGTCTTGATTTGCTCCCACAAATTGCATTTACCTGCACTGACCTGCACACCTGGCCTCAAAACTCAATTCTAGATATACTCAGATGCCCGAACCAAGGCCCACTGACATAACCCAGGCATCACACATGAGCCCACCCAGCCTTAACCCTTGTGCCTTTACACGCCCAAACCAAACTCACATATCCGCCGAAGGGTGGATCTGGCCCAGTAGGAGGGCGAAGTTGCTCACCGTTGCAGCCCACAAAAGGTAAGCCGCCTGCCATGATGCACGGTTCCGGCGTGCCATCCCATAATAATAATGTGTATTTCAAACTGTACTCCAATATCGACCCTGCTACCCCTCCACCTACTTGGTTCCTACCGTCCTCCCAGCCAAGCAGTGTAACAACCAGCACTGTCCTGCTCCTTGCCCTCCTACCCACTCCCCAACGTCCACACATGATTAAGCCTAGTGTTCACAACAACCCTCCCACACCATCCCGAAAGGCACTACACATCCTCTCCGTCCACTCAATTTCTCGCCCTCACGGCCAGCCCCGTGCAACACATCCTGCACCCGTGTGCCCTGAAACCCGCCAAGCCAGAACCCCCACAGTTGTCCACTCCCCCATCCTCCTTTCCCAACACACCCTTAGCTACTCACCCAGCCATCTATGCTTCCGTCCCCTTCCGTGCACAAAAACCGCATAACCGCAGACTAACAATGCTGTGTGCCCTTACAATACCAACTCACTGCCCCTCTCGGCCAAGAGGCACGTCTGCAAGAAATCGCCTACTCGGCCTGACCCCCAAATCCTAGCGACCAAATACAGCCACTCTAGCCTGACAACACTGACCTTACACAAATGTTATCACACAGAAATCAGCTCACTCACTCCTGCATTACCCGATCTCAACACAACCCCACGCATCATTCATCCTCCTGACTGCCAAGCGTTAAGGCACATCCCATGGGCTCACTACTCACCTTGCAGTAAACTAAAAACCCTTCAAACTGCACATCTACAACTCACTGTGCCTCTACCTCCTATCACTGCATCAGTACACAGAGAGCCCACCCCCAACCACTTTAGTCGCTGCTCTGTCCGAGTCACCCCATCCACACTCACCTAAAATGAATTGTCACTGTGCCTATACTAAGGAAAGATGACATCACATTTATTAACTCATGCAGCCCTATATTCTCATTTGCTGGCATCTCCAGCCAACTACCTTGTGCAGCACCTGCCAAAGCTACACCCCGCCCCAGACCACCTACAAAGGTCCTGAGCCTCATCAAATCCATTCATCAAACCACCACTTCCTCTGGCCACGTCTCTAGATCTCTATTGTATCCGATCACCTCTCTTGCTTGCCATGCATGTACAAATGCAACTGTACACGCCAATTCTGATATACCTTCCCCGTATTCTGCTGACCTCAATCCCACTGCCTATGACCCGACCCCTAACCTGGTGAATCCAATTGCTGCCCCATCTCTCCTGTAGGTTGCTCCTGTATATCCTCTGCACTCTAAGGCTGATACTAACCTGACACCTGTTAGGCTGAACCTTGGCATCAATACATCCACCGACTCTGGATCCAAGTTAAGTACAGCTCACACAGCCAGCCCCACTGCCGCTACCACCCTCGGTGCAATTAGCAGCCTCCCCAAGCATTCCACCAAACCTCTTGCCTCATTCCAATGTGCCCTCATTAATGCCAGTTCCTTCCCAGCACACGCCCTAGAAATCTGCGACCTGCTCATTGCTCACAATTTGGACCTTTTAGCCATCTGTGAAACTTGGCTACATGAAGCCTTTGGCCCCGCCATCTCCTTAGCCCTACCCCAAGGCTACAATATCTACAGTCCCGACCGCCTACACACCAAAGGCGGTGGAGTTTCCCTCATAGCCAAGGAATCCCTTCTTCAAAGGTAACAGTGACGTTGTGTCCCTCAAGGTTACTACCTCCCCTACTAACTGCACCATCACAATACACATTGTTTACCGCCCTCCCTCCCCATGACTGACTTTCACGAGAACCTCCTACATCTCCTCTCCGACAACCTAAAAATCTCCTCTAAATCCATCCTACTAGGAGACCTGAACCTCGGATTCAATGAACAGAGGATTCACTCACCAAATCTCTCGCCAAAGCTCTAGACATGCTGGGGTTCAGACAATCGATCACAAACCCCACCCACTCTAAAGGCCACATCCTGGACTGGATAGCGGACCACAATTGCTCCCCATCCATCAGCTCCAATGCCCCCTGCCCCTGGACAGACCACCATGTCATCCACTTTTCCATCCCCATGCCTACGAAACAAAAACCTCTCTCCACTCCCCTACCGCCCGATCTAGCTCTGAGCTTGTGGAAACAAACCAAAGAGTGTCTACTGCCCTATCTAGAAACTTCTGCTTTCAGACATCCCTTCTCCAATGACCCCACAACTCTAGCTGATCTATATAACTCTGCACTAAAGAATGCAGTCAACGGCATAGCCCCACTGTCAGCCAGGAAAGTTAAAACTGCCAGACATTCACCCTCAGCTACACCCACCACCACCACCCACCATTAGCCTACACGAGGCAGATGATACTCAAAGATGGCCACCCGTACATTTTGCTTTTGAAAGCACAGCCTCTGCAGGCTGGACCCGCCGTCATTGGCCCACAGAATCTACTTCAGCCAATTACCTTCACCGGCAGGCGAATGCCGGCCCACCCACTAAGGCTACCCAACAAGGCAGCCCCTGTCCTGAGCCTGTCCTGAGCCGTTTGAGCCTGGGCCAGGAACGCTGCCCTACTACCGTGAGAATCCCTCCTGGGTCCCTTTATACCCCGGAACGTCTCATCGGGGTAAGACCCACACCTTGACTCATATGCACTATCAACAAGACTTCAAAACTCTGCTCGATACCTTAGCCCGTAACCAAGACATGCGGATTCACCACCGCGGTGTTGCCCCCCCTCACCTTTGCCGCTTCGCTTTCATTGTTTGAGCAGTTTCAGGAGCCTACGCTACCCGTGATCACCTAATGCACCGTACTGTTTCCCTGCATATATCGCTGTTGAATCAAATATGGACAAATTGCACCTCCTGCCACAGCCGCTGTTATAGGACCTGACCTGCTGTCAGACCAACACCTAGCCTACGCCTATAACCAAGCTACACGCGCCTACATCCTGACCTTTCTCCATACACACTCTGAATTGATTCCTTACTACCTCCCTACACTAAACTTTCCCAAACTAAATGTCCGTGCAGCTCCAATAGCACGTCAGCCCGCCTGCATCAGGAGCTGGGCTGCAGTCTGTGCTTTAGTCATCGGTCACGCATATTTACTAACATGCTATCCACCCTTTGCCAACTTATGTCCAACGCCGTGCTACATATCTACAGCACCCAAGGTCCATGGTGCTTTTTATGACACTCAGCCCATTGTGCCTTATCATTGAACGTTGTAGTTACCTATTGTGATTGCATGACATTCAGCCAATTGCGCCTTATCATTTGAACGCTGTAGTCAACCATTGTGATTGTATGACATTGTGCCCTATCATTTGCACTGTGCAGCTACGGTACTGTGACTGTATGACACTCAGCCCTCTGCGCCTTATCATTTGAACGTTGTAGTCACCTATTGTGATTGCATGACATTCAGCCAATTGCGCCTTATTATTTGAACTTAGTAGTTACCTTATTGTGATTATACGACACTCAGCCCTTGTGCCTTATCAGTCTACTGTGCCCTACTATTTGAGATCTGCTTCCGACTACTGCACCTTAACTTTTGAATTCTGTATTTAGCCTACTGTGCCTTAATAGATGAATCTTGCATTTAGCCCACTGTGCCTTATCATTTGCATTTCTGCATCTACCCTATTGTGTTTTAACACGCTACATATGTACCTAGTCTCTGCGCCCTACTATTTGTTAGTGCAGTAAGCAAACAATAATTCCCCATTATGGTCTCTTATCTTACCATGGTTGCTACATTACTCCTGGCTACCAATACTCTAAACCTTCGTAATGAGACCCTGACAGTTAAACCGGAAATAATCCCGTACAGGCAACAAAATATGACTTCAAACAACCTTAGCCCTGACCCTCCTAAATATCTACATGATATGGGCTTAGGAAGTTACGATACTATCCCATGTACTATAACTAACAGAAATCTTAAACTTCGTGCTAGACTCTCCAAATTGCATGAACCACTTACAAGATCTTGACCACCTACAAATAAGAGAACGAACTGCAAACTTAGTACGAACTCTAATGCTACTCCCACTTCGGATCTCCATACCACTGTGAATCAGACTAGGATAGCTAACCCTAACCTTAGGGTCCCTAATAGTCCTATTCCCATCCAGATCTCAGCCAAAACAGAGGCTCGTCCACTTAAGGGAACACTTCTAAACGCAAGATCTCTTGTGGCCCATGCCATAGACATAGCTGATCTAATCACAGAAGGAAACCTGGACTTCCTTGCTATAACAGAGTCCTGGCTACACAATGCCGCAGGACCTGCGCTATCGCTAGCTATACGAGATGGTTACACTATCTCCAGACAAGATAGAGATGGAAGCAGAGGAGGAGGAATTTCCATCATATCTAGAGAGAGCCTATCATTGAGACTAGCCCCACACTTGACTTTGCAAGCATGTGAAATTCTCACAGCAAAACTCCCTCTTAACAACTTCCAATCTCTTACTATGCACCTAATTTACACCTAATTTACAGACCTCCCTTGGGACATTTGAGGAAGACTTGCATAGTATACTTGCCACTAACCTCAAACCAACCTCCCAAGTATTGTTGCTCGGTGATTTTAACTTAGGATTCAACGATCCTGCAGACAAGCATGCCTTAGAAATAGCCAATACCCTCAATGCACTTGGCCTGTCGCAAAAAGTTAACCAACCTACTCATATAAAGGGTAGAACCTTAGACTGGATAGCCGATTATAACTGTACAAGTACTGTTACTGCTATCACGCCTCAACATTGGACCGACCACTCACTGGTGACCTTCACATTATCTACTAGTAGACCCCAACAGAGGACAACACACAAAGCTCCACCCTGTCTAACTAGAAACAAAAAAAACATCACTGTAGACAAAGTGATCCCTGCTATCCTCCCTACATTAAACGCACTCCCCGACAATCTTGACCCAAGTACCCTGGTGCATGAATATAATAAAATCATGCTTACCACACTGGACAAAACTGCTCCACTTAAATTAAGAGCAAGTAAATCTAAAGCCCACCTTAACAAGTGGTTTAGCCCACAACTAAAGGACCTTCGTCTACTGAAGAGAAAATGTGAAACTACCTGGAGACTATGCCCCTCCTCTGAGAACAAAAACAAACAACCACCTCTGCACACTATAAAAATGAAGTTTGCCTGGCAAAATGGAACTCCTACAATGAACGTATTGCCAACTCCATTTCTAGTATGAAGGAATTATTTACCATTCTAAAAGAACTTGAGTCCCCGATCTCTACACCGGACATATGCAACAAAAATAAAATCTGGTGTTCAGATATTCAACAGGCACTAGCTAATAAAATCAACACTCTCCAAAATAAATTCAAAGCAAGAGTCTCTGAACTTATCACACCCTGCCAATACTATCCCACTTAGTGATACACCAACTGCCCAGACTAATAGATTCTGTATCACCAAAACATCTGTTCTAGAGGTAGAAAAAAATATTTTATCCCATAAGCCATCCAATTGCAAAAGAGATATCTGTCCAGCACAGATTATAAAAGATGCCGCTAGAGACCTCTCCCCATTTATCTCTAAACTGGTCAACGCTTTATTCTTCTCTGGCACCATCCCTGCCAATTTAAAACAATCCTGGGTTCTCCCACTTCTAAAAAAGCAAACCTTAGACCCACTCATTGCTACCAAGTACCGCCCCATCACGACGGTACCATTTCTACTAAAAATACTTGACAAAATTGCTTATACACAGATTCAAATACCTTCAGCTACATAAACTCTTAGGGGTATGACAATCTGGCTTCCGCCCCCTACACGGGACAGAAACTGCCTTGATTGATTTAAAAACACAGATTGATGAGCTGAGAGATAAAGGGAAGACAGCACTGCTCTTACTACTTGATCTCTCAGCTTCATTTGACTTGGTGGATCACAAGGTGCTTTGCAGGCACTTGGACTTGGCAGCCCACTTTTCTACTGGAGCCATCAAATGGATAGAATCTTTCCTGAGCAAGAGAACCATGAAGGTGTCCCCCCCCCCCTCGGCAGCGGAGGACCCTTCCCCGATCCTATGTGGTCTGCCCCAGGGCTCCTGTGTTTCCCCTGCTCTATACAATATATTCACTAAACCCTTGTTCGATGATCTGGACCTTCTGGGTATCACCTACACTAACTATGCAGATGATACACAGATTCTCCTCCTGCTTTCTGGGGATCATTGTAAGGACTTGGCGCTGGTGAATAGGATATACCTCATCATTCAGGCATGGATGGCCACTCACGGTCTATGCCTGAATGATGACAAGACAGAGTTGATGATTCTAGGCACCCACTCTAACATCAATAAATTAGGACACAAATATTCTTCATTTGCCATTGATGGAAATATTATTAAGGTATCTAAGGAGGTAAAAACCCTTGGATTCTACCTCGATTCCACCATGTCCTTTGATAAACAATTGAAATCTCTGGCCTCTACCACTGCCTACACATGTAAGCTTATTAGAGCTGGTAAGCCATTTCCCTCTAACGAAAGCTGCATTATCCTGGCTACAGCATTAATTCTCTCTAGGTTAGATTACTGCAATGCTCTCTACAGTGGTGCCAACAAAGCAATCATGCAGAGATTACAAATACTGTAAAATAATGCTCTAAGAGCTGCACTTGGCATGAATAAAAGAATTCACATTACCTCAACCAGACAGCAATACAAGTGGCTCTCCACTTACAATAAAATACAGTTGAACATGGCCTCCTTGACCCACAAATCCTTAAATAACATTGCACCTAGCTATTTAATAGACAAACTGACGAGAAGAACCTCTAGCAGGCCAACAAGAATTGGCCATACTAACTGCCTGGTGATACCGAGATTTAGGCTTACCAAGATTGTTGGCAACAGCTTTCCTGTGAAGGCTGCTAAACTATGGACTCCTTGCCTCACGAGCTGAGAGCAGACCAACACTATTCACACTTTAGAAAGAGATACATCACCCATCTCAACTTGACTCTTGGTTAGGTGGTCTCCCTCCACTGACTACACTACAATACACTTTATTGACGCTGCCTATCCTTGCTAATAATTATTGGAATTGTTTTGCATTACTCTGAATTGTATATAATCTGAACGTCTGAACTATCCTTTGCCCCTAAGTAACTTTACCTGTACATGTTTGTATTCATATTGTGAAGTACCTGAAACTTTGAAAGCTTTGCATTTTCCTATAGCTGCGTCCTGCTACCGTCAGGTCTGGTGCATATTAGAAATGAATGAACAAACGAACAAACAAACAAACTAACCCCTCCGCCCGGGACTTCCTCCTCTTCGCCTTCAAAGATGTCACTGAACACAAAGCCCTCACCCTCCTGAAACACCTCAAACCATCTAATTGCAAAGGTGATGACTGCCTAGCCAGGATAATCAAAGACTGTGCTGTCACACTGGCCCCGTTTCTCACAGCTTTTATTAACGCCTCCTTTGCATCAGAACTGGTCCCCCCTAGCCTGAAGGAAACCTGGGTACGACCACATCTAAAAAAACATTCACTTGACCCGGCCTCCTCCAACAACTACAGGCCCATAACTACAGTCCCCCGTCCTTTTAAAAATCCTTGATAAAGCAGCTTACACTCAGGTCCAACACTTCCTCGAAACCAACTACATCCTCGGCCTACGTCAATCCAGCTTTCGCCCTCGTTATGGCACAGAATCTGCTCTGCTTGACCTAAAAAAACAACTTGATGATATCAAGGATGCAAGCAAGCCTGCCCAACATTCTGTGTCATCACCTCACCTCCTCAGCCCACTTCTCATCCAATGCCACAGCGTGGTTCACCTCATTCCTGGAAGGAAAATCCATGAGAGTGTTCTCAGATCAGGCCTGCGCAGCCCCCACCACCATCCACTGCAGAGTCCTACAGGGATACTGTATCTCTCCCTCTCTCTACAACATTTTCACTAAGCCTATATTTGACATCTTAGACTCCATTGGCATAGCTTACACCAACTATGCTGATGACACCCAAGTCCTCCTCCCACTCTCTGGTAACTACAAAACTGATGCTAAGGCTCTCAACACCTCCTACTCCACTATTCAGGCCTGGGTGGCAGCCAACCATCTCTGCCTCAACGGCGATAAGACTGAAATCCTCCTAGTAGGTTCACAGGAAACCCTAAAAAAAACTCACTCGCCAATACATCACCTTCACAATTTACAACATACTGTCTCCCCCTCGTTCAAAACCTTAGGAGTCTAACTTGATGCCACCTTCTCCATGTCACATCAAGTCAGCGCTATCGCCTCCTCAGCGGCCTACTACACCAAACTGATTAACGCAGCCAAACTATGTTTATCCACTGAGAACTGCCTCTTCATCACTAGAGCTATAATGGACTCAAGACTGGGTTACTGCAATGTGCTCTTTGCTGGCACTACATCAAAAAACCTAATGAAACTTCAAATAATCCAAAACAATTCACTTTGAGCTGCTCACAACATTCCCAAAAGAGAACACATCTCTGCAGCCAGACGCAAAGCCCACTGGCTCCCCATCAAAGAATGCGTCCTATTTAAAACTCTCACCATCACTCTCAAGTGCATCACTCAAGAGGCCCCCCTACCTTTCCTCGAAAGTAGTGAGAATGGGCTCTTCCAGACCCATTCGAACTCCATGCTCTCACCGACTCATAATCCCCAGAGTTAAACGTGCCAAAGCAGGTGGTGCTAGCTTCCCTTTCATTTCTGCCAGACAATGGTATTCCCTGCCACTTACCCTCAGAAACGAACCCTCACACGCTGCATTCCGCAAAGCACTCAAAACCTGGCAGCTTGACCAACCTCTGCACCCCCGCTTTGTGCCTACTCTTGTGTACTCATGTTCCCTGTAACCAAATGAACTGTGTACACTTCATATGTTATGTCATGTACCACTGTAACTAATTACTGTACCACTGTAACCAATTCACCTGCCGCTGTAATATCTTTGATGTTCGTTGCATGTACCACTGTAACTAAGGAGCCTACCTATCTCTAACAGCGCCACAATGCCCACGGGCTGTTTGTGTGCTATAAAAATAAATAAATGAGCATGAATGAGAAAACCCTTCTACGGCTATCATACATTACACTCTGCCAACAAGTTTCTAAACAACAATTGAAACGAAGATGCGTCAATGTTTACAAAAATGTTCTATTACAAACTGGTCAAAACCTCTTTCTGTGGGATGTCTCCATCGCCGAGTTTTTCATTTTTATCCTCTGCTGGTTCAGGCGGTGAGGATGCTTCTTCCAGCTGTGATATGGTATGTTCCATACAGGACTGTTTTGTGGAAAATGCATCACAATACAATTAGGTGGCAAACATTTTCCAGAACGTTCTATAGATCACCTCTGCTAACATGGAGGCACTTACTTCTGGATTTTGATAGTCCCACGTGTGCTCTGTACGATTTTTAGTAGATTTGTTGCCAATTATATATCGTTCATTAGCTAGATTGTGCAGGTGCAGTATAGATGTGAGTAGCCAAGGCTTCAAGTTAAAATCCTTGTCACCTAAAATGTAAAGATGGCGTTCTGAGTTTTCAGGACAACAGGGTACTCGTTTAAGGCAGTGCAGCGTGCATTTTTATTAGCTTGTCCGTCGCCATGTGGTTAACAGCTGATGCTGCAATGTGCACAGAGCAAGGTAAGCCCTTGCAAGCATTGCTGGCCATAAGCACTCCATTTTAACAAAATTCTTGAACTAATTGCCAGCGATGAATTTCCAGATGCTGCAACTTAGAGGGGAAATAAGAAATAAAATGAGAAAAATATGAAAGTCTGAATCTACATGTGTGGAGGCCTCAGAGCTTCGTTCGACATTGAGCACACTTGTGTTCATGCTGCATAGTATTATCTTGTTGGCCGTGCTTGGCTGAGCATGGCCTCTACTTCTATCATGGCTGCCACTTTTTGCATGCACCGCAGTGCCTCATCTGCTCCCCCTGCTCTGCAGTGATTGGCCAGCTGTTCCTACTAATCAGCCAATCACGTTAGCTGGGCCCTGTCTGTGCCTGCCCGGGCCTGACTGGGCTTGGCCTGCCCCGCTCTCTTCTACAGGCAAAGTATGTGTTTTGCCGCTGGGCACCTCCAACACTCGTCTTTGAACTACAGCCTGTTTTCTCTTCCTGCTATAACGTGAGTGCTGCTGATTACTCTGCCTCCATCAGCAAGCCCTATCTCTGTGACTCCTGACTTTCTCCCCTCCGGTACATCATGGTACTGTTTGGATTGTCCTCACTTGCCTCAACTCTCACATCCTTCCCTTCAGTCTGTACCGCAGTGCTGCAATACCTATGTCTTAAAATATTCGCCCCAGGTGTGCTCACATCCTGCATTACTTGTGACTGTTACTCGCAACATCCACTTGGCCGCCTGCGAGTTAAGGTCAGAACTGTGCACTGCAGCACCCCCCCTCTTTATCTCTCTGCCTCTTGCATCCTTACTCTTACTCTGAGATGGCACTCTTCAGCTCCCCTATCTACTCCAACTTATACACTATCACCTATCCTCCCTTGCTCACAAAATCTGGATGGAAAATGCATAAAAAAGACACCCTTTCTGCAAACTCTGGCCTCCCAATTGAAGACACCTATGTCAGTACATCCTCCAGATAAATCTTCAATGACATCCTTTTCTCTGTCCCATCCCCAGACCTATGGACTTTGCATCTCTACTCTCTCCCATTACTCTTCCTCTCCCATTAATGGCGGCACCAAGTGGGAAGTCCTCTTGGCGGGCTTCTTCTCATCTTGCTGCTGCTTTAATGTCTACTTCACGGGCACCATCCTGGTTCAAGGCCATCAGGCCAACCTCCTTCTCTTTGACCGGGTCCTGCTGTCCCTCATCAACTTCCTTACTTCTCCTGCCTCTCCCCCTACTTGCCCCCCAGCTCCACCTCTTCTGAATGTAGTACCACGCGCCTGTACTCCACCTCAAAAAACGTTCAAAGGCAGCGATCATCTCCACCTGGCGACCCTCAACACATGCTCAGCCAACAAACACTCTGCCTACATCTGCCTTCTCCTTGAGGACACTGACCTTGACATACTTGCACTCCCTGGGACTTGGTTCAATGCTAGCTCAGTCACTTCCTTTGACTCTCTCTGACCCAACGGCTTTAAGATCACCTCCAAGCCTCGATCGCGCTGGGCTGGCAGTGGGGTTGCCTTAATCTACCCTGAGTGGATTCCTTCTTCAATCCTTTCCACTCAGCCCAATTCGTCCTTTGAGAGCCTAGTATGGAAATTGGTCATATATCCCGCCTCCACCCTGACCATTGCCACCATTTACCAGCCTCCAGACGTTTCCTCTCTGTTTCTCTCTGAGTGGGCTGATTTATGTTCCTCCCTACTCTCAATCATCTTCAACCTGCTTCTCCTGGGTGACTTTAACATCCAATTAGACTCCCCTTGCACAGCATCCACCCTCTTCATTAACCTCTGCACCACCTTATCCCTCGCCATTCTTCCTTCTGGTCCAACCCACTCTGCTGCACACACACTGGACGCCATCATCCATTCCGACCTCCCTCTCTGATCTCCTTTGGCCACCCCTCTACTTGGTGTGACCACTCTCCTCTCTCCTCCCACCTGTGTCCCTATGCCTTACGACAACTCCTCCAAAAGCCCTGCCAACCTCGTTCACAGACATCCGTCCGATGAAATGAGTGTCAGCTGCCGCCTTCACTTCCACATTCATTCCACATGGCCCACCCAACTTAGACTCTACCTCTGACTCTGCTCTCAGCAACCCCCATCTTTCCATCACCAACACTCTTGACATTCTTGCCCCAGTCATGAGAATCTGCCTGAAACCTGCCTCCAAGCGTAATGATTGGTACAACTTCGAATGGGACAAACTGGCCTGCCGCCTGCTCCAAAGGCATTACCGACTCTCATTCCGTGCCAAAAAAAGGGACCACATTCAGGCACGAGTATCTGGCGTGTCCAACAACATGGCTGAATTCTTCAAAATCTGCAGGGAATTTGCCAACCCGTCCACAGTATCCTCTGCCCCTACTCCTTTCCAGGCCCTCTGCAATGCACTTGCCACTCACTTCACCTCCAAAATCCAGGCGATACTGAACAACCTTGCCACGCACTCATCCAACCCACCCCCCGCCTCCCTGACCACTCACCCTCCTCCTTCCTCCTTTTTCTCCTTCACCTCTGTCTCTCCAGAAGAAGTCACCATAGTTGTAAACTCCATGAAGGTCTCTTCCAAACAGGCTGCCCCTTGCTCATCCAGAACCGTCAAAGGACACCATTTCCTCTCTTGCCCCTGCTCTTGCTGATCTTTGTAATCACTCCTTTCCTACTGGTTCTTTTCCATCCTCCCTCAAGCTCTCCCTTGTGCGCCCACTCCTTACAAAACCGTGCGCCCCTCCTTACAAAACCGTCAGTTCCTGAGGAAACTGCTTGAGAGGTTGACCCTGCCCCAACACTTAACCTCCACACTGAACTTGTTAGCGGTCTTCACGACCATCAATCTGGATTCTGAGCATCCAGAGGCACGGAAACTGCTCTTCTGAACACCTGTGAAGAACTGCTGGCATCCCTTGATTCCAACACCCCTGCTGCCCCTATCCTCCTTGAACACCTCCATTCTCATATAAAAGGCCCCATGACACCCTTGGTCTCTCAGAGCGGTCATTGGACTGGCTGACCTCCTAATTGACTGTTCTTCCAAAGTCATACTGGGCACTTTGTCATACTGGGCACTTTCTCCTCCCCTACTTCCATCTCCACCTGTGGCATCCCCCAGGGCTCCATTCTTTCGCCTTGACTCTTTAACATCTACCTTACTATGCTGGCACGCCTCATTTACTCCTTCTCCCCCAACTTCCAGTGCTATGCTGACGACACACAACTCTTCTTCAAACTTCATACAGACACCCATGCACCCTCCATCATCCCTAACTGTCTCTCAGCCATCCAGGCCTGGTGTACCTCCAATGATCTCTGCCTCAATGCCAGCAAACCAGAATGGGGGCAGCAAGACTTATCCTTGGCCTTAAGCCTAGGAAATGCATCTCTCCTGCCCTTCAAAGTCTTCACTGGCTCCTGATCGCAGCACAGATTAAATTCAAATCCCTATCCCTCTGCATCATCCACAAGGCTGTCTGGGGCCAGTGACCACTCTACCTGCAACTCTTTCTGACTAAATATTCCCCCTCCAGACACCTGCGTTCCTCTTGCACCAACTCCTTGTGTGTAAAGCAGTTTGCTAAACAGAGGGCAGGTGGTTGATTGCTTTCCTCAGCAGGCTCCCTTCTTTGGAACAGCCTCCCTCCCCTCTTCATCTTGAGCAGGACCTCCTTAAGGTCCGGAAAAGCCTTGAGACCTTTCTCTTTCCCTCTTCCTTCCCTCCCTCTCTCCTCTGCTAATTGCACAGTAGTTTGATTGGTATGCAGGGCCCTTAAGCATCCTCCGTGCCTTGACCTCCCACACCTTATCATCCCAGTTGCTGTCTATCCTTTGCACTTGCCTCGGCTCACCCTCCTCCACTGGAGATCACACTTACCTTTCTTCATAGCAGTTCACCTGCTGCTCTCCATGAGCACTTCAGCACCTATCCCATACACATCTCCCCTCTGCACTTGCACGTTTTGAATACTCATGAGGCATTGTAGGTTAGTCTTTCCCTCCCCATTGTCTCTTCTTATATCTCTGAATTTAATTATTTAACATTGTGTAATTAAAGTGTCTTTCATCCCATGTCCACTCCCCTCCCTGTTCCCCTGTGGGCGCTTTGAAACAGTATTTTCTTCCTGTATAAGCGCCTAACAAGTGATCAATAAATAAATAAAGCTGTAGCACCTCCCTAGTAGCCAGTTGCAATCTTGCTGCAGTTCCATCATGGCTCTTGAAATGATACTTCCTCCTAGTATAAAAAAGTCATATGCTGAGCAAGGACAAGTTGCGTAGCCTCGTGTTATGATGAGGTCCGCAGAACATATCATTTGTATTTTGCTTGCGTGAGGGCTTTTCCTGATCAGAGTTGAAGACTGTTGGCGTAGTCTCATCCTGAGATACATATTAGTGTGATTTCTGTGTATTTCTGAGAACATGCAGGGAAGAAAATATTCTTCTTACTTTATTTCAGTTGCCCAAAAGCCTGCTTAGCTGATGTTGTGGTTTGTGAACCAGCGAGAGGTCTTCGTCCATTATTTATTTATTTTATTTATATTTGTAGAGCGCACCACAGCCTGCAGGCATCGAGGCGCTATAGCATTGCTTACGAAGGCTTGATTATGGGTTACAGTGAAGCCGCCCAGCGTAGATAGCTTTGGAAACAGGGTACATTGCATGGTAAATGGTTCCACACAGACTTAGAGCATGGTACAATGCATGGTAAGTGGTTACAGAATACAGAGAGAGGGGGAACATAAGTGTACAATGTTATAGATACAGAGAGGAATAGGTGGGACCAGGTTAATTCATAAAAAGAGACTAGTTTTGATGGCCTTGAGGAAGGCTACATGGGAGTCAATTGTCCTGATGTGAGGAGGGCGGCGTTCCAGTGGGTGGCTGCCAGTGTTGGGACGCTGGTGCCGCCGGCACGGGCTTTGCGTGTCCTGGGCACAGTAATCATGTTGTTGTAAGGAGTTCTAGATGGTAGGGGGAGCCTGGCCGTGAAGACACAGGGCAAGGGTTTTAAAGATGATGCTCTCCTTGACTGGCTGCCAGTGGACCTTTCTTCTTATGAGGCCCAAGTTCTTAAATTGCCTTGAAGGGGATAATGTGAAGGCGCCTGCCAAGATGAGGGGACATAGCTGTAGTTTACCTAAAAGGTGGTCTGTTTTTTTTCCCAGCTATAGTAGTAAATAGTTGCAAGCCATCCATCCAGTCGTCGATTTTTATAAGGCAGTCAAACATCGTATTAAGCGGAAATACGCTGTACATGGCACTTGAGTAATTGTATTAAGTTCTAGATTAACGTGTTCAACTTTTGCATTTTCTATCACTTGTTCTTTACATAGAAACGGCAGATGGGTGCATCAAGTATATGTTTTTGGTACAGCACAAGCAAGGCAGCCTGTTCCCATTTGTGTTTGCCTCGGCGCGTCATGTTTGCTTTACGTTTCTGTTAACACGCTGGGGTGTTGCCTTGTCACGCAGAGTGGGCTATCTTGTAATTCTTCAGTGAGGTGTGCCATGCAGGCAGATGCACACCTGCATCCACACCTAACCCATCATTAAACCACCATCCCCCTGCTAGTGTGGTTTCTTAAGATCAGGGTGCCAACCCTGCGGAAATTCTGTATTTCGCCTTAAAATGTCTGTTCGGGGCCGTTTCACAGGCATGGATCCGGTAGGTTTGTGTATTGGCATCACTAGGCAGTTAGGGTAAATAGAAGCCGAGCTGAACCTGCCAGAGCCTGCTCGTGGGCGTGTTTGCAGGATATACCTGTGCCGGGGTCTTTGAAGTGGGCAAGGATTCCTGTCATAGAGATTTGTGATACTAAAGCTGGACCGGTAATTGAACTGCATGGCTCTGAGTCACACCAACTATCGAATCATCCTTTTACAGAATGCCCTCAGCCACACGCGAGCCGACTCGCAGGAATGCGCGAAAGTCGAACTTTGAAAGCAATGGGCCTGTGGGACTTTCTTCTCTTGACACCGCGATCCTCGTCCCTGTCCTTGCACTTGCTTTGCCCTACACTGCGGTAGGCCTATACCTCCCCAGGCCTTTGCCAATGAATCTGACGATGTGCCACCTCCAGAGTGCATCTATGCCTATGGTTTCACAGAGGTTGCTAGTCAATAATTCTCCAAAGGCAACGCCGCGCTAGTTCCATGGTACTGTGTGAGAGCAACTTTCTCTACAGTTCAGTCTTTTTTTTATCTGACGAAACGGCCATCTCGCCGCTATTTGTCCTAAATGTATGTCGGATTCACACCTTATGCAGTCTTTCAAAACACTACCTCCTAGCCAGTGGCTGTCCCCTTGCCCTTCCATGGAGGTTGAAGACCCTGCATGCTTTGCAGGCAACACACACCTGTACGCTGTGAGGAGAGTGTGGCATAGAGGTATTTTCAAGCACATATGCACTGAGGCGGCCATCGTTCCCCATAGCGTCGGTAATCTCAAGGTTGAGCAGTTGCCTGGTGTAGCTGCAATCAACTGAGAATCCGGGTTTGATCCTTGTAAACCCCTCAATAAACTAGGAATCAGGGTTTGATCTTTGAACCCCTCAATCAATTGGGAATCAGGGTTTTATCCGCTCTACAAATGCTAGTTTTACCAGTTTACAGTAGCCACTACTGAACATATTCTGTATTTATTCATGCCCTTATTTTCTGTTGGGTCGATTTAAAGGTCCTGCCCAGTATGCCAAACAGTATTACAGGGTCTGCGGTCTACATGACTTACAAGCTTAGCTCCAGCAGCATTGACAGTGCGTAAGCACACTTTCATTTGGGAAGTACAGTCAGAGGTTGAACAGTGTAAGCATCTCTCTGGGGGTACACTGTGGTTCCTGACCCCATTGCTAAAGAAGTAAGGGGGGGGCAATTGGTCCCGCTGCCCCCATACATTTGGCGCCTCTGGTGACCGTACCTGCTGTCTGTTAATAGCTGATCAGCAAAACAAGCAGGAAGCATTACTGCATTACCAGCATGTCCATCGGGAATCTCTGTTGCCTAGCACAACTTCACCCCTTTTAAGCCCCATTTACAATATACAAACCAAGTCAGCAGGGAATGGAGTGCTTATCTGCTCTAGTATTGAACAAACGCAGATGTGCTGGTGGCTTCGCCTTGCATGGAATTGTATGACACTAAGACTAGTTTGGTGGCCAGTAATCATTGTTTTGGGTTACTTTCCATGGGTTTTTGGGAAATGTAGTTTGGATAGAGGGTTATTTTGAGCTGTAAGTAACAGATGTATAATAGAAGCTTTTGATATTCACATAAAAACAAGTAACATTCTCACTTAATCTCCATAGGCTCACAGATAGGTCTGCGACTTTACAAACCCATAGTTTTGTATACCAATGAGTTCCTAGCAGGATTTGTTAATGCCCTTTAGAGATTGTGAATATTCCACACTCCTAAATCCTCCTCTCCGAATCCACTGCCCGAAGCAGTTCATGTTGGATATCATCTGCTCAAATAATTTCCTTTTTTTGGGGGATTTTCAGCAAAGCAGTACTCGACCATGATTCACTGAAATTTGGGAATTTTATCTGTGGGTTCTTTCTGTGACGGAACCATACTCCAGTGTGCCAGAACTCCGAGCAGTGAGGTTATCCCTTTAAGCAAGAGGGTCTACATTCTTACAAACATATAACTATGAGGATCTACACCATTATCTGATTATCGTTCAAAGTTGTGACAGAAATGGCAAATTGAAACAAAATCTCATCGAATCCCAATCACCTGCTGGGCAGAGCGATGATTGTTGAGAAGCCCTTTGCAAGAGAAATCAAGGTTCCCACAAATGGGATTTTAACAAACTTTAGGCAGAATCATCCCCCTGTGGGGAATCCTTAAAATGATTTGTTTGGTGCAAAAGAAAATGCCTAAGACCAATGCTTGACATTCAGGCCTAGCAGGCGTGTAGATGATGGGCATCTAGCAATGAACGCAGAATGTTTATGTACCTATGTAACTACGTTTTTTGCAAGTAACAGCGCCTCAGTGCCCCTGGGCTGCTTGCCCGCTATATAAATAAATAAATAAACTCTTTCCCTGCTCTCTTTAGTCTCCCCAGTCTGCAGGATTGACGTGGCCGTCACATAGCTAAATGGATTTGGTATTTGTACCCTCTTTGCTGCTTGCAGGTGCCTTGGAGCAACATTTCTTTCATCATATCTCAGCGTCTTAGCAGTTTTTCTCCTGAGATCTCAGAGTTGGGCCCATTGCAACCTTCACTGTGATTGCACGTGCTTTTGTCCCTAATCCAAAAAGCCAACCATCAGATTTTGCCATAACCTGCTTTAGTGAAGCGCCAGGCAGAGGTTCATTATCCAGGGCGCTTCCTGTTCAAGGATGATTCTAACGCTTGAGTGGCCGCGCTGAAGAGAAGGGCGGCTTAGCTTTGTTATGGCACTGCTTCTGTGTCCTAGATATGTTCTGAACTTAGCATGTGTGCTGAAGGTAGAGCGTAGGTGTGTTCTTCATTAACAGGAGTTGAGTACTGTAATCATTTATAAGCACTCTTTTCTCTCAAATTGGGGAACCACAAGGAACAAGCATTGACAATGCCTACAGTGTTGGCTTTTGTACAGTGGAAATGGTTTTTTTTCTCCAAATAGCAGTATCACAGTTCCAAGTGCTAACATCATTTGGCAGATAATGAATTGCCTAGCTATGCTCAAACACTCCATGTGGAAGGGGCGCACATCACTGTTGTTTTTAATATAACTATTATTATTAGGATATTTATTGAGCACAGATCTAGCTTTTGGCTAGGGTAGAGCCTGAGGTGCAAATCACCCCTTCTCAGGTAGGGTGGAGGGGTATATGGTGTTGCTGTCATATTTCCAGATACACCAAGTACCTTTACTCTACGCTTTGGTTTACCATGCCAGGTATTGCTGTCTTTTGCCCAGGACCTCACATCATATACCAGATATCGCATCACTTTGCCACCCTTGACCAGGTGCCCTCACCACTTGCAGGTGTTACCATGAAATGCCTGTGCACCATCAATAAGCTAAAGTCGGGTGGAGCCATGGGAGAGCAGGGGTACTGCTTTCCCTGAATGTTCCTGCTATGCCGGAGGAGGCTATGGGAGAGGGGCTCAGCATCTGTATTCGGCTTGGCTGACCTGCCTGACTCCCCACCTCCCCTACAAAGGCAATGTGGTCAGGGAGGGAGAGCGGGGAAGCTGTTCTCTCTTTTTTTTCTGCCACAATGGGTCAGCAAGTGACTGACTGCTCCTGCCTTCCACCTTTTAAGATATCCGATCCTACAAGGTAGTCTCTTTTTTTCGCCGCTATAGAGCAGCTTGCCTTCACTACTGACTGGATTTTCCATAGCCCTACTGGTCTTCCAGCTAAAGCACGAGTGTCTTCATTTCTTGAATGGAAGTACCTGGCTAGTCTGACAAACATCAACAACATTGGTTGTGTTATCATTGGTGGGGACTCTACACACGGTGTCTTAAAGAAAGTATGCATACAATGTTTTGCACATGCCTTATGCACACCATGTGATTTTCATAGATTTGTTTTTTGAGTGGGGGCATGGTTTGGAAATGCTGATTCTGCCACCCTCATCCAGTGCTTCAGACAAATCCACCAGCATCTCTCTGGGCAGATATGCCTCAGATTCCTATTGAATCTGCATGCATTTCGCATCTGCTAAAAGCAGGCACTGCCTCCTGCCATCCCGACAATTCGGATCTATATCTGAAGGCTCTCGACAAAAGACCAACCTTGCAGATTCCAGACTGAAAAGGCCACACCCGAAGGCATCAGTGTTCTGTTCCCAGCCCTATCCCGGTCCATGCCCGGCCGCACATACCTCTCCACAGCCCCACACCCCACCACTTACCTTAATTAAAAATTAATTAATCTTTTATAACACACTTAACACTGGAGAACAATCTCTAAGCGGAGGACCGGGATTCAAACCTGTGTTGGTCTGCATTGTCTTGCTTCCAACACAAACGCTTTGCCACTGAGCTATCCTCTCATCTCCTGCGGCCTCCGTTTGCAGTCGGCAGGCCCTGAACCCAAAAGCCTGATGCAAAGTTTATGGGCGTGAACTTTTGTGCCTCAAACCTACAGACATGGGCCCTGAATCATACCTCGCCTCAAACTCTGGACTCGACAGGATTACACAGGATTGTTAGAGTACCTAAACCTACATATTTTGCTACCGGAGAGATTACAAGAATGTTCTTAAAAACAAATTTCGATCAAGTTTAAATAAGCAACACGATTGAAACAGCTTAGAAATTAAATAATAAAAAAATCCTTAATTGAAAGGGCGGGACTTTTAATGAAGCAAGCACCACAATAATGCATTAAGCAGTCAAACTAATGTGGAAAATATGGATTGGGTTGGTGATGAGACTGAAAATATTCTAAAAAATGTTTAAAATTTTATGATACCAGTTTTCAAGTAAGTAAATAGTTGGTTGCGACCAGATTCTGCTGATATTGAGGCCTAGGAATTGCCTTGCCTGCCCAGTAGGTATGTTTCACCCCACTGGATGCAACTTTATTCTTGGCACAGTTTAAATCTAGACAGCTCAGTGAGTTAAGTGGTCGCTACTAACGTGTGAGGTGAGCCTACTGTGAGAAACCTGAAGGTGTCCCACTAGTCTACGGGGATCTGACACCCAGGTGGCCAGGACACTGCCATTGCTATTGGATCTAGTTCCTCAGGGTGGACCAGTGGGGGAGGCTCACCTGGATGAGGGGTCTTCGGCGATGGGAGTGGGACCCCGATGGGTGAGATGCGGTACCCTTTCCCTATGTATTTGTATTTTGTTATTTGTAACGTGCACAAAACAGACCAAACTATATAGCGGTGCAGATGAAAAGAACAGCAGTTAATGTAGAACACAGCTAGATCCATACAAAGGCCCATAGATGTAGTACTACTGTATCTAAACAAAAACGTCTTCAGTGCATGGCGAAACTGGAAAAGTGAGCTCAAAGTCTTTATTTCTAGTGGTAGGGAGTTCCACAACTTTGGGCCAAAGACAGAGAATCTTCTGTCACCCCGTGATTTATATACTGAGTGGGGGACAACCAAAAGATGACGGTCGCTGGAGCGCAGTGGTCTCACCGGTAGATATGGCTGAATCAACTCTCTCAAATACAGCTGAGCAATACCATTTACACACTTTTAGATAATACAGGCTACCTTAAACCTTATACAATCTTCAATTGAAAGCCAGTGTAACTCGCGGCGAAACAGAGACATGTGAGTAGTTCTACTCAGCTTGAATATCATCCTGATGGCTGCATTCTGTGCTTTTTAAAGTTGTAGGAGTGGTTTAGATGGCACACCCAACAATTGGCTATTACAATAGACCAAGTGGGTGCTGATTAAGCCACCAACCACAGGTGCATGATCTTCTTTATACCTTAACACCTTTACCCCATCCTATCCTAGGTTATTCAAAACCTCTACCCCCCCCTCTTTCTGACAAGAACACTTTCTTACACCGTGACAGACAACGGACTACCTGAGCCCTTTTTCCGACATGTCCCAACATAAGGGTTAGGCAGAGACAGGCAATTGACAACAATCATACACACCTGACGGCCCTTTATCTTCCCCACAGGGATAAGCACACTACGAGCAAGGCCAAACGCACGAAGAGACAGGTATTCCAGACCGGCAGCTCAAGCGGAGGAGAAAAGCGGCAAACACTGAAAGGACGATGAGGAGGGAATTGCCCTTGTCCTTTTCAACTCAGACACGTGAAGCCTCCAAAAAAGGAATCACAAGACCGGGGAGTACAGTTGATATGTGGTGTAACAGATGTCAACAGTACCGTGGTACCGTCCTTGACTGCAGAGGTAAGCGAAGCCAAAGGGTTCAGCACAATCCGCGAGTCGAAGAAAGCTGATAGGAAAACGAACTGTGTTGAGCCCAAGGTTGCAATTGGCAACATTTTGTGAAGGCAAGAAACCTATTAAAAAGGACATGTGTGTGTTTGAACTTTTGGAAAACCCAGAGAAGGGCCAGCTGCAGAGTGGTCCGGCACCGCAGGAGTTCTCATTCAAAGGACACTGATTGGCCCCTTTTTGTTTCTATTGAAACTGCAAGATCCAGAAGGCCCTAGGAGAGGGCAGCATAAGGTGTCAGAGTGATCGTACAAGGGTCACGTCAAATCCTTTGTACAAGCGAAAGTCTCTGACCCATAGCCGAGAGAAAGCAAGGGGAAGGGAGCCCCCTCGCTTTCTAAGGAAATTGTAATTCAAGGTAAGTGTTATCCCGACAGAGGGATGCTACGAGAAAGTTATGACAACAGAAGCCCGGTTTTCTAAAGAGATGGAGTAAATCATGAACTGTCAGAAACTTATGAACAAGGTGTTAACGATGGCTAAGTGAACCCGACATAGGGCAGCCAAGAGAAAAGCTAAAAGAAGTAAATCCTGCATTGTGATAAAAACAAATTGAACTGTGAAATTGGCAAATGTGAACCCGTTTGAGGGATGTCTATGAATTGGGGTGAAGCATGATGCTCCCGAGAACATTGTGTTGATATTAAGAGTGAAAGGGTATAGTGAACCCAACGGAGAGAGGCCCAAGTTGCAAGAAGGATCTGGGCCCGGAGGAGGGAGATCCAAGGGGCAAAGAGCAATAACCGAAGTAACTTTTGTCTGTTTGTTGTTTTGGTTCAGCAGGCCTTCTAAGGCAAGAGACTTTGTAGAAAAGAGACTTGGTCCTTGAAGGCCCTGGTATCGTTGAATGGAATTGTGAACCTCGTGTTATATAGGCCCAGGAGTGTGCTGTGCTCAGAGGTCCGGCCTTGTCCTGTGCTTAAAAGGTGGGAAGGGAGACCCCAGCCAAACCATCCTGATGTATTATTTTGTGAACACTTCTTTCTTTTCTGGCGAACATTACCCCACACTCTTTTTGTAACTTAGCTGTAAGGAATGGCAATAGGTTTCTTAGTATAGGCCCTTTTTATTTGACACAATGCCACTAGGACTGCTTTATTATTATTTGATGGTTGCAGCATACTCCCATCCTAGCTTTAGGTTTAGACTAGGCGTTTATCTCACCCATTATAAAGTTCAATAAACACCATTGAGCTGTGATTGCTTGCGTCTGTCTTTACTGTTGCCACTATGAGTTCCTTACACTACCTCGAAGGACTCAGTTAAGGATCCTGGCAGTACTGACGTAACGTGTCATCCTTCAAAGATCGATAAAATGAGTATCATTCAATTGTGTAACAGTAAAACATGTTACAGCGCTACAGGAAGGCACAATTAGCAGTTGCAAACGCTTGCTTGTTAAACAAATTCTAATACGAGGATGGGGGCTGTTGACTGGCTCTTCCATCGAAATGGTGTCACAATGACGTGTATTCATTTTGGCACGGAATTCTCTTGGCTGGCAATTAACTGCCTGTGGTCCTTTGCTGCTTTTTTGAAAATTACACATTTTTACAGGTAGGGTAGGACTTCCCGAACAAAAAATTCTGGGAGCCATCCTTTGTCAGTGTTGTTTTCCTACAGAGACCTAGCAAAACATGCTTTTTGTTTTGGGTGTGAATTGAATGGGTCCTGGTGCAGTAGCTACTGCTTTGGATCTGGTTACACTGCCACTGTCCTTCAGAGAAATGTATAAGTACAGATTCTCTTTCAATCGTGTCTGTCTTGCACCAGCACAAGAGGGCAGCTCCTCTCAAGCAAGTTCGTCCTGTAGCCTATATTCAAATGTTGATCTGCCCTGTTGCGGAAGACAGTTTGGTTTGGTTTCTACTTGTCCCTAAAGCACTCAGTGCAAGAGTTGTATTGCGCCAACAGTAAACTGGGTACTGGGTGCCCCCAAGTGCTTCTATTTAGCATTGATACCTCTTGAAGCGAAGGATTGAGTGACCCCAAATTACCATCTTCTCAGGCAAGTCTTCAGTTGTCTAACTATGACTGCATGAACCACAGCATGGCAGTCCCCTAAGCTAAGGGGGCCTGCAAATCAAGAGCTGATCCTAGATAGTTCTTCAGGGTAGGTTTAGAGAAGTCCCACCTCTTCATCACTTCAGCAGAGGTGCACATGGTGTGTGCATGCAATGGTAAACTGGAGTAGGGCTGAATTGTCTTTATTGTCTTTATAGGGAATTTGAAAATGTCTTTCTGGCAAAGATATTTCCATCAGGAAGTGGGAGGGAGGAGATTTCTGCCACAGGACCTGCTATCTTACATGAGGTGGTAAAATTAAAATGGCGAGGCAGGCATCTTTTATGTTCAGTCTTTCCAGCCGATCCCTCAATAAGGTGGCTATCCAAAGGGGATGCATGGGTACAATCTTGAAGTGAAGTACCTGTACACCAGCCAGGAAATGAATGACCTCAGATTTATAAGCAAGTATAATTCCTTCTTCTTCACCACTATGAGAGGGGATGCCCCCATGGGGTAAGGGATGGATCTGGATCCCATCTGGTTTGTCCCACCCTATTCTTCCTGTTCAGAGCTGGAGTTAAGAGAGAGGCAATGGTGAAGGAGGAAGGAAAGTGTGTTGACAACAGTGTCCGCTTTGGATTCCTCAAACTGTCTGCCTTAGCCAGGTTTCAATAACAAAGGGAAGCTAATAATGACGAGGCTGAAGAGGAAGGAGGCCCTGCAGGATAGAAGTCTTTGCCTAAAGTAAAATTTACTTCTCACATTCTTGCTTGTCTTCCTCTATAACAAGAGTTCCACTCGCTAGCCCTATTTTCCTGCAATGACTAATTTGACAGTGCTCATTGCTCTCGTCAAAAATCTGTAAAAGGAACAGATGCTAGGAGAACCTGGAATGGTAGTAACTGGGAGTTGGCTTAGATGCCCATAATTTAAATTTAAAAAAATGAACATAAGCAAATGTTCCTTCTGTTACGGGTCCGAAGGTTCCAGGAATCGGGAGGTTTCCTGGACCCTGCACATGCGTGCAAGGGGCCAGAGTTTGGGTCTGGAGAGGCCCCACTGCAGCCTGCTCTGTCTGTATGTGCGAGGAGGCGCGCAAGCGCCCTCTTGCACATAAAGACGTGCAGTTCCCCAGGCAGCATTTCAAATGAGCTATGCGAGGCTGGGGAAGCAAACGCCACCGGCCGTGCATGGCTCATTGAACTTGCACGGCTGGGGAAATGTAACTGTGAAAGGGAAACCAGGTTTCCCTTTCACAGTTACAAGCTCTCCCTCAGCTGAAAAAAAACTGCTGCGGGAGTGCTCATATTTTACTGGGATGGCTCCTTCATAATGGGTGAGAGGGGGCCAAGACCTGGTGGGTCGACGCCCCCTCGCCCTTTATGGACGAACCACCCCTGTACCTGGGGAGTGGGCTATTGTCAGTGAGGAATGTCACGATTGTTTAATATGCAAGAAGTCCCTGACTGAGAGTAATGGTGAAGCATGGTATGTTTAACTGTTTACTTTGAGCTACCAGAGCCAGATAGATTAATTTACCATGAGATCGCTTGTTTTCGTCATGCATAGTGCTAATTGGCAAGGTGAAGGCACAGCGCATTATACATTGGTTACAAAGTCACATGCCGCAGGGAAAAGAGCAATCCTGAATACACACCCCAGCACAATAGTAGAGCAGAAACCAAGATAACAGCCAGATCATATGCCCTATGCCATGACTATTTAGCATTTGCAAAACACTTGCTTGCCACTGAAACAGCCTTAACGCGCTGCGGCAGTCTGACGTACAACCCTAAAGATTCGTGTCCATCATTGCATTGCATCATCTAGCAGGGCATTGCATAACATGGGAAATTTGAATAGCAGAACTGACTATACGGATTAACATAAATAATAGGAATACATTATTGAGAGCCTAGTGTGGGTGTGCTGTGGCCTGTCTTCAGCTAGGGAAAGTGAAAGGAGTGACGAATGAGCTTCCCCTATTTAGTCAAAATTAGTGCTGCTGGTTCCAAGACTGATGCTTTTGTTTGTCGTTGAGATCACCTCTATCTACCCCATTGCAGCTGTGGGCTCTGCATTAATAGCTTGTTGCCCTATGCCGACGATTTACTCTTAATGGACTATACACCAAAGCGGCTACAGTCGTTGATTACTGCATTGGGAGCATTTGCAGACATTGCCAGGTTGTCTGTTAATATAGGGAAAACTGAGACAATTCTATTTTCCCCCTCCCGTCGCCCCATGTAAGAGTCTAAAATGTCGTCTTAATGGCACCTCACTGGAATGTGTCACCTCTTATAAATACTTAGGACTACACATCATGAATAACTTGAAATGGACCTTACATTGGACTAAAACTAAATGCAATAAAGTGATCAATAAAATCAATCATTTTATTGGACGCCAGGGAGGCTATTCCATCGAGGCAGTTATAACGCTTTATCATACAAAATTGCTTCCTATTCTGTTTTATGGGATTGAGGTGTGGGGGCACCACTTTTTATTGTTGTTAAAACGCCTTGAGGCTTCTCTGTTACGCAAGCTCTTTTGCATGCCCCAAGCAATTCCAATTCAATATCTGTATCTAGAGTGCGAGATCAAGGGCATAACGCACAGATTTTATACCAAACTTGTTATGTTCCATGAACATCTTTGTGTACTTCACAACGGAACGTTGATGGTTAAGTGTTTACATATATAACTAAATAGTGATATAGTTGAAATTACATCTAGCTACCCCACTTCATCTCCGCATAAATAGTGATATAGTTGAAATTACATCTAGCTACCCCACTTCATCTCCGCATAAATAGAGATATAGTTGAAATTACATCTAGCTACCCCACTTCATCTCCGCATAAATAGAGATATAGTTGAAATTACATCTAGCTACCCCACTTCATCTCCGCATAAATAGTGATATAGTTGAAATTACATCTAGCTACCCCAATTCATCTCCGCATAAATAGTGATATAGTTGAAATTACATCTAGCTACCCCACTTCATCTCCGCATAAATAGATATATAGTTGAAATTACATCTAGCTACCCCACTTCATCTCTGCATAGAGATATAGTTGAAATCATTTGAGACGTTCTTGGTCTACCCTATTACATGTCTAATTACAAAGTGCCCAAACTAAAATTGGGTAGCTAGATGGGATGTCAATGATATCTCTATTTTTGCAGAGCCCATAGCTCAAGTGTGGCAGCTAGATGTGATTTGCACTCTATTTAAGCAGAGCCTTCAGCTGCAATGGGATAGCTAGCTCCTAACTGCGCCCTCTTTTTACTAGGGGTTCCTCTTCCCACTTAAAACTGAGTGGAATGTAATTTGGCTACAAGATTCTCCAGTGTTATACGGATTTGGAGGCATTTGCGCCACCTAGCGCTCAGAATATTCAAGATGAGGCGTCTGCAACCTAAGACTCTTCAGATGTGTGGGACTACAACTCCCATGATCTCTAACAATTGGCTATACTGGTTAGAGCTGATGGGCTTTGTATTCCAAAGCAGTTGACGAGGTAAAGATCGCAGACTCCCGCTCACAACGCAGATTAAACTGATGGACACTACAGCTGCCAAGTTTGCCAGTTCCATGCGTGACACCTCAAGCCAGTCCTGGTTTTAGCCCCAATGCTTGCTGGGACCTGTAGGCCCATACTTGAACTGGGAAAAAAACTCCAAGGGGTAGTGTGCACACACAGCCCACCTCTCAAGAGAGTGCCTTACGCTCACCCGACCTCTCTAATCCATGTCAACTACTCCACCTTTATAGCAGCAACGCTCAGCCTTTTATATACACTTTCAGGCATCATGCCATAGGGGTTGGACATGCATCTACCTGCCTTCTATTCACAAGGGACCATACCGTTGTGTAACTTCTGCTTGGGGAGCCATTGCCACTTATAAGTGTGTTTAAAAAGATAAAACGATGAGCTATGTTCCATGCGCTCCTTATCTCCTAATGACAAAAATTCCAAACTTTGAACTCCAGTTAACATTAATTAGATAATTATACAATGTAAGCATTTTTCCACTGATCAAGAATTTAATGATAAATTAACAACAAAGTCGGCATGTGTTTCAACCTCCACGAGGTCCTCACAGGGCTTAATACATAATGTATCATCATTTAGTTATAGTGCCCAGTTGTCATTGCCACAGCATGTGCATTCACCACATTTGAAAAATCCCAATACGTATCCATTTTTGTTGGAATTGAAGATACATCAAAAGAAATCACAGTACATATGTGTACATAATTGTAAAATACGAGATGGTCGGGGGAGAGGGAAAACAATAAAGGAAAGGGATTAAGGAGGAGAAAGGAAAAGGGAAGAACAAAACCTCATTAGTATGTTGTCATATATTCATCTAATGTCCCATTCAGTGTCTGTCTTCATTATTATTCGGTCAGTAGTGCCAACTGAGCCCAACACCTTCCTTAACATCATTCGAATTTGCATATGTTTAGATCTATAATATCGAAACTTCAGAGCTGTGTATCCTCAGGTGCACCTCTGAAGTATCAAAGTGTGCATTTGGTGTTGTTACCCGTGCAGAAAGGGAGTTCAGTATCCCTTGTGGCAGTGGAACCCAACCAGGTCCAGGCTATTAGTGAAAGGGTGTGAGGAATTCGACTATTCGCACAGTGGGTGTGTGCTCACCTGGGCTTCATTTGAAATTTGATATGAAATTGCTTGATGGTCGATCAATCTCTGGAAAATGTGTGGGGCTAATCTGCACACATTTCCCTATGCTCACCGCACGACATATACACAGACCTGTGTACTCTGGGTGGACACAGCCTACATGCGCAGTCCTCACCGTCATATTTAGTTGGGATCTGACGGGTGGAGTACATGGTGTATTTCAGAAGGGGGAGGGCCAAAACCTTCCACCTGCCATGTTCAGCCCAATTAACTGTCAAAGGTTCTATAGATCCACCCTATCCGTTTCTTTACCCTCTGCAGATGGTGGCAGCAATTAACATAATTAACATACTAATAGAGTATACTTCAAACAGGCCCGCGTGAGGCCTGCGTGCTAAAGGTTAACAAAGGAGACTTGTACAGGAGGGCGGAACGACCTCTGACGGGCCCATGGGATCAGAGCTCACCCTCAAGTACCTTAAGACGAGATAGCTGCACCTCGAGGAGGATGGGGTGCAGGATTCTCTTACTCCAACACCAATCAATAAGGACAACTCAATGGTTTGGCAAAGGGAAGTCTGTTTATTGACAAGTATAAAAAACAGGGAAACAATGGAAATCAACAGTGATGCGATCGCCCGTCTCGCTTCAACTCCCAAAATCTTCATTCAGACACCAATAGTTATAGCGAATTTTCGTCATCGTTGACGTGTTACACTCAGTTTGTCATGCAATTCTATTGGTCGGAAAAGGTAACTTAAGTATAGGTGCTATATCTGTATATGGTAACAGAGTGTGAGGATTGGATAACTCTTATCGGGTGGGCATCTACGCCCATCCCTCTACACCACTCGTGATAGACGTCACTACAAGTACAACGTCTCATTGGTTCTACTAGCTATAGGACCCTAGATGATTTGGTCCATTGTGATTGGGTAGGTTACACCCCTAGACATAAATCTCCACTTTAATTAGCAGCATGCAGAATGGACACCCAGATGCGGTGTGCCCCACGATTCACCTGCCTCCCTTCCATCAATCAGTACCCTAGTGCTATGTGTCAATTAGTTGGCTGAGGATGACCTCAAAACTGTAGCTTCTTATCAGGAAAAGTTATGGTACCCTCTGCTTTTGGATGACATCAGACGTGGGGCCTCTTTGTGCTTGGCCTCGTCGTGTGTCAGTCCACCGTGAAACTGCTTCATTTTCCCTCTATATGTGTATTTGATTCTTCCTTTAGCCTTGCCACCTGCCTGGGCCCCCTTATCTCGACCTTCACTGGCTGGCTGCTATGCTCTTAAGTTTCGTTTCTTCAAAGTTGCCGCTCATCTCCCTTTCTTGGGTGACCTCAAATTCCCAGGCATGAGCTGCTTCTTGCTGAGTTTCGATTCCGCTCTTTCGTCTGGCTTTGTGCTGGTATATGAATCCTGGCTTGTTTGACCCCTACCATTCTGGGCTTAATTCTGCTTTTGTAAAATGGAGTCGCATTTGTATAATGTGATTTGTTGATGTAGATATATAGTTGGTGCTTGCCGCTCTATTCTTCTACTAACCTGAGCAGGCCATAGTGTTTTCTCAGCTTCTTGTGTTCTAAGTCTATTTACAGGTGTTTAGCTAGTTGCATAGTTCCATCCTTCCTTCATGGTTACGTTCTTTGTGTTGCAACATAGTTTCTTCTTTTAAGTCCATTACATCATTATTCCTTATATTTTGTCTTTACGTGTCGTCCTTTGCTTGTCGTTTCGTTCATTAGTACGTCTGTCAAGGCCCTTATGTTGTCACCATTCGCTTTCCATTAAGCCCTTTTGGGTCTCTTCGGGGACAGTTTGTAAGTAGTCTTCCTTTCAACTGCTGGTCTGGTTGTCTCAACGGGTACCATGCTGCCCACGTTGTCTGGTTATAGGCACATCAACAGGTGTTGCTCTTCTGATGGGCACTGGGCAGAGAGCCCTAGTGCTCCTCTCTGTTGGTTTATTTGCTCCTCATACGTTGCATATCTTGGCGAGTATGTGCCTGGTATCTCAAAATGGGTGGCTGGAGTGCAGGCCATATCTGGGACCTCCTCTACACACCCCCCTCTGGTCGGTTCATCGACCACTTCTGCTTCCTCCTTCGGATTCATTTTACTTGGTTCTTCTGTATCTTGTTCATTGTCTTCTGGGTTTGTACATGATGGTGCGAAAGATTGTGTCTTTGGAGTCCATATTTTGATCACTCCTTTCAGACTTCCTGCTGTTTTTACATGTTCGTCTTTGTTCCAGGTCATAAGCTGGCACTGTCCATTTGGGCTGCAATAGATCAATTTTCCTTCATACATTCTTTGTTTTCTGGGATACACAAACTTTGTTCCTTCTGGCGCAAATTTGCTGGTCTTCACAAAGTCTCTTATTTCTTCATCAGTCAGGTCTCTTGGCTTCCATCCTGGTTTGACATCGATCATGATCTTCATCCCTATGGCTTTCTTCGCAGTTTTCTGGCACTGTGTGATGATTATCTTGACAACACAAAATCCTAGTAGTATCATCAATAGCAGGGCTCCCAGAAACTTGAATATGTCTGCCAACAATTGTGGGACCCATGATAATAGTGTTCCAAACCAGCTGTCATCATCCAATTCTTTAGTTTCATCGATCATCTAGTTCTGTAGGTTTGTCAGCATACTTATGGCTTCCGTTAAAGTTCCATTTTCTTCATCATGCGAAGGTATAAATGTGCAACATGATTCTCCAATTTTTGCGCAAACACCTCCATCCATTGCTCTGATCATGTCAAGTACATATCTGTTCTGGAGAGTCATCAATCAGATTGCTCTTAGTTCTTCTTTAATCGCATTGAATCCTTTTATAGTGGTGTTGATGGTCTGTAATAATTCCCATCTGGTTTTTTGCAACCATTTAGTGTTTGCTCCAACCTGGAATCTTGGCATGATGATTGTTGTGAACACTGATGAGGTGAGGCTGAACAGCCTGTGTTCATATGGGATTGCAAGGAATGCTTCTTCCGATTTGGCAGAAAAGTATTTATCTCTCTTCATTCGGGATAACAGTTCCACAGATCTCCTTTTCCTTAGGTGAGCATCTGCTTTCAGAAAACTGTCAATATTCAGGTCACTTTTCAGGATCACTAGTGCAGGAACGTGGACGTTCAATATTGTGCATATGCCTCCCCAGTTATTCCGGAGTCTTATGTATGCCTTGGATTCACACGCCCAGTAATGATCATAATTACTGCGGTTCCATGAGTCATTCCTGGAGCTTCAAAGATTCGCCCGCAGTTTTGATTCTCTCCCATCATCCTCGTGCCATTGTTCCTGAAGCATAATTTTGGACTTTCCAGTGGCACTATCTGCAAGGGTCCTCCTCTGTCTTCGACCCATGCTAGTAACTTTACCAACTTTGGCCATAGTGGTTTGCATAACCTCTGTGAGTTTTCTATTTCTTCTCGGCAGGCTCTGAGGACCATCCAGGCTCAGCAGATCACCACTCCTTCTTCCCATCCGTTTGGGGAAACCACTGTTCCCCAAATCTGCATTTGCCCTCTGTTCTTCCAAATTTGAGCCTCTTCTGGAGTCTTTCCTTGGACGTTCAGTCTCGGGTTTATTTCCCATCTTGATCCTGCTCCTTTAACTTCAGGCTTCTCATACCTGATCACGTGATTCTTGGTATGAGCTCTATTTCTCGTCTTAATGTCCTGAACGTAGCCATCTTCATCGGGGTAATCCGTTTGTTGCCCATATCAATGAGGCATCTCCCCCCATAAACTGTCCTCTGGTGTTGCACATTGCTACGTGTGACAGACAGTGTGCTGTTGGGACATCAATTTCTACAGCCACGAAGATCTTGGATTTCCCCATGCTGTACGATAGAAGTGCACAAACAAAGCATTCTCCTTCTGATTTCCTTCTCCCAACTTCTTTCATGTGTTGGTACCAAATGTTGTTTCCTAGATGTGCTGTGCTGTCCAGGTAATTGTTTAGTTCATTGTAATCTTCATGTGGGCTTCTCTTGATTCTTAGTGTCTTTCTGTAGTTAGCTATAACTACATCTCTAAACGCATCTGTGTGACTTTTCCTTGCTGGGGGTCTCTCGGGCATGCTGCTCGGTGGAGCAGGTTTCTTTATCTGCATCGATGTGATAGGTGGAGGTTTTGCAAATATCTTCCTCTACTCTTGCATTCATTTCCTGCCCTCTATAAGTTCCTTTAACTACCACCAGTCTGTCATCGGCCCAACGTAAGGCTGCATCGTGGGCTTTGTACTTGTTTCCTGTGTTGGAACTGGTGTGCTTGTCACTACAGGTTTATTTTTCAGTTCCTCATGTAGTTTCTTCGCTGTAGCTATGAATGCGAATAAATGATCTATCAACATTTTTGTCTTTGCAGTGAACTCTCCCGTAGCCGCTTCTGTCGTCTTGAGGGCTTTTGCTATGTCTGCTTTATTTGGTCTTTCACTGGATTTCATTTGGTCTCTCATTATTTACTGGGACTGGTTGTTCGGTAGGCAGTCTTGTGCTCTCTGTTGTCTTCGCTTGAGGTTCTGTGGCCATTGACACTTGCCCTGTTTCGTGTGCATTCAGTGTGTGTGTGTGTGCGCGTGTAGTGGTGAGTGCTATGTTTTCATTCATTCCGTGCTGACCCTGTCTCCAGCTTTTCTCTTCATTCGTTACCTCAAGTGTGTATGTATCACTGCTAATTACATTCATTTTTAGTTAATTTACCTTACCATCAGATTTTCTCAGGACTGGAATAACTATATAGGGTCTGGGTGCTTTTGTGGGACCTATGTGTACATTATCCAGTGGGTGCACTGAAATTGGAACGCTTCGCGCACCAATAAAAAATGCAGTTCTGATCGTTGAAGACAGCAAGATAATGATAAACACAACGCATAACCACATGATGGTACGGTAGGTCAACCGGCAGCACTTCCTTGCAGAGAAGCAGGGGTGCCCCTCTGCATGTGGGAGGACCAGGTTACTGTTCTGGGCCCCCATCTCAGTCATAACAAAATGTCAATGTTTTATTCTTTTCACTCACTCCATTATTGTTCCTCGAAAAGTTTGTATCATAAAGTGTCTGGTGCTTCGCAAGTGTCCCCCCTCTTGTGGGTGACGATTGTCTCTGGATGCGGGATACAGTTCCCTTGTTACACTAAGGAAAATAGATTAGACTAACACCTTTGGTGAGTCACATTCATTGTGCATATTCAAAATAGGTGAGTTCCCAGTCCACCCCCCGAATCTGCTTCAGTCCTGAGGACATGCTGGAACCTGTTAAATGTGAAGAAATGGAATAAATGGCAATAAATCAAAATCCAAAAATGAAAATGTGAAGTTCTTGTCTCTGCTCCCTCGATCCGTCCCTCGGCGGAAAGTTTAATTGGAATCTCCTCATATAATCTCTCTAAAAGTTGGACAGCTCCACTTGCAGCATGATTCTAGGAAGGAGCGTTCCCATATGAGCAACATTAGCTGGATCTCTGAAGAAGGTGATGACGTCAACCTCAATAGGTCTCCCCACCATTTCTGGGAAGTCAGTGACTAGATGAAAGAGGACGTTGTCCTGCCTTGTTGGGTTCTGGATCACAAGCCCTTCCTTTGGCGTGAACAGTCCTTGCACTTTACTGCTGCATGGATTGTGACTAAGTAACTTAGTTTAGTCCACAGCTGGCTCAACTGTTCAGTGTGTGCTGGATCTCTAATAAAAGTGAGAGTGTCAGTGGTTCTCCCAACGATTGCTGGGCACTCCTCTATGATATGAAAGAAAAGCGTATTGGTGAGATCATCTACTGTCGCCTGTGGTGGAAGCATTTGTGTCCTTATCACTGTATTCTGGTAACGCAATGAAGGCTTCCGCGTTGACACTAAGCAGTTGCCAGATTACTTTCTTGTTGGCAGGATCTTGGATAAAGTCTGTGACACTGGTGCCTCTCCCTGCAAGTGACGGATATGAAGCTAGTACTAACTGGAAGTAGGTTAGCACATCCCTTGTGATATTTCTGTTGGGAGACACCATAAATGCTGAAAAGTGACGTCTTGATCTTTGATGATTCAGGATGCTGCGTTTAGCTCCTTAGGGCAAAAGTCTTTGATCACAGTCTATTTGAGTATTGTTTCTCAACAACGCTTTAGTGTGATTTGATTTACAAGTTCGTGTCGACAAACGTGTTGTGGCTTAGATGCGCAATTTTCTTCTTCACCCTGTAACTAGGATGCACAGAGTGTCCATTATGTCCTTATCCCCTTTTTTGCTTAGATGAAATGTCCAGTTTAAGCCACAACTTGCAAACGGGTTCTTTTGTCTTGGCTTTGCTCCTTATGCGTCCTTCTTCCTCGTCATGGACCTCGTCTGCACATGCTGAGGTTCTTCCCCGTTGTCTGTAATTTCTTCATGGTGGGGTGCAACTTGAGGGCTTTCTCCGATATAGGGCTTAATGTCATTGAGAAAAATCCATGCTCTCCTGCCTTGCAGTTTCACAGCTGAAGGAGTGCAATCCTCCACGATGAAAGGACCATTGAATCTTGGCTCATCCCACCTTTTCCTCATGCGGTTTTTCACCAGCATGGCGTCTCCAGGGAAGATGAGTGGAGGACATAGACTTTGAACTGCGTCTGTTTCAGCATCTCCTGCTGTGTTTTGTGCTGCGCTGCCCCCTTTTCAGTGTTGCTGTAGTTGTTCTGAAATTACAGTAAGGCTGGATGTCATGCAGTTCAGATATTCCTGCAACTCGGTTCCCAGGACCGCTCGGGTTGACTGGGCATCACATCTAGCTCTGTCTCGTGGGGTAAGTGGGGTATTCATTCTCCTTCCTGTGACTATCTCATGCAGCATAAGATGATGGTCGGAGCTTGGTTGGTTCTGAAGAGCATACAATGCCAATGGAAGGCAGTGCAACCATCCCCTCTTTAGAGTAAGCTTCAACTTGGCTTTCCTCTCTTTTAACAAGCTGTTGAGCCTCTCACAAATACCATTACCTTCCGGATGATACGCCAGAGAGAACATGTGCTTTATACCAAGCAACAAGCTAATCTGTTCAAAGACTGTGTTTACAAAATAAACCCCATTGTCTGATCTCATCACCTCACACACCCCCCATCTAGGGAACACTTCCCTCACCAGAAATGTGGCTGCACAGGTAGAGTCTGGGTGTGTACATGGACCTGCTTCTATCCATCTAGAGAATGGACACAGCGCTACAATTAAGTAACTGTACCCATTACACACTTGAACCATGTCGACATAGTCGATATGTAAGTGCTGAAAAGGCCCATTTGGCCGGAGGAGGACTCCTCTCACTACTTTTAATGTGTGCCCAGCGGTGAATTGCTGGCAGATTATGCAATTCACCATAAAGTATTCAACATGCTCTGCTAAATTCGGTATAAACCAGTCTTCAGCGAGCGTTGCTGCTAGATTCTCTTTTGACATGTGAAATGGGTAATGCAATTGCTCTAATGCTATTTTTAGTAGGGCTACAGGCATTACTGGTTTACCAGTGCTGTTTTGCCGCCACAAGACGTCAGAGGGGCTTAAAGAAGACCCTCGACTTTTCCAAAGGTTCTTTTCGTCCTGCGGTGCCTTCGCTTGAAGCTCCATTAGTTGCGTCTGTCCTATATTGCTATAGGCTTCGGGTGTGGTTTGTGCCACCATCATTCTCTCATGGGTACATGCCACTTCTACTTCCATGATCGTCTCACTTTTGGATGCCATACGCTTGGCTTCCGTGTCTGCTGCATGGTTTCCGCGTGACATGAAATCTGTCCCTTTGGTGTGGGCGGCACATTTCACAATCGCTATGCCCACTGGGAGCTGTAGTGCCTTGATCAGCCTGTCCAATAAGGCTGCATGTTGCACTGGCATGCCGTCCGCTCGGAGGTAGCCCCTCCTTTTCCAGCATGCTAGGCCTGCGTGCACTGTAGACGTCACATAGGCAGAGTCACTGTACACCGTAACTTCCTGGTCTGCGTGATTCTCAATGGCGAGTATCAACGCCAATAATTCTGTGGCCTGTGCCGAATAATGAGATGGTATTCGTGCACTGGCGAGTACTTTAAATTCTCCGTTTGCTATGTGTTTCATTACAGCAACGCCAGTATATCTTTGTCCATCTTCTTGGTCGATTCTCGAAGAACCGTCAATAAAAACGATCTCACCTCCAGCCAGGGCATTTTCTTTCCCCCTGGGGATTTCATCATATAATTCTTCATAGTTTGCACAGTCATGTATCGGCACTTCTGCAGTGACTGGCTGGCTATGAACATAGCTGGGTTTACTGTTTTACATCAAACTATTTTGATCGATGGATTAGATATGATCACTTCATAGGCAGAAGCTCTTTGCGATGTCAACGTACTCTTTGGTTTCTCTAAGATGGCAAATAATGAGTGCTCGACGTATAACGTCATGGAACATCCCATTACAATGGTTGTCGCCTTCTCTATGGCGAACGGTGCACCAGCTAAGCTTTGTTCGCACGGGAAGTGGCCTCTCATGACTGGGTCCAGGTTCCCACTGTAATACCCCAGGGGCTTATACCCAAACAAGGTTTTTTGAGCGAGCACTGCTGTCATAACGCTGCCATCTGTCTGTGAGAATAGGTAGAATTCCTCTGCATAATTAGGAATCCCGAGAACTGGAGCTGTACAAATCGCTCTCTTGAGTTCTGTAAACCCCTTTTCCATTGCCTCGGTCCATTCAATCTTTTCCATTGTCACCTGGACCTTCTTTAAAGCCTGGAGCAAGGGCTTGGTATACGAGCTGTAATCGAAGACCCACGCTCTAACATAATTGCACAGGCCTAAAAAGCTTTGCATTTGCTTTATTGCGAGTGGCTTTGCCGTGTTCATGATAGCTTCAGCCCTTTCTGGGGTCACCTTTTTTCCCTCATGCGAGATGAGTTGGCCTATGTACAGCACTTCCTGTTGACAATACTGTAGTTTTTCCTTTCTCAGCCAGTAGCTTAACAGAATCGCGCCTGCATTTCTCTTCAGTGGTGCTGCAGATTAGGATGTCATCCACATACAGCAAGACGACACTATCTAATGCAATATTGCTTAGGTCCATCTGTAGGACTGTGTTAAATATGGACGGGGCCTCACAGTACCCCTGTGGCAACCTTGTGCTTTTCAGACGCATTTGTCTGAATGTAAATCGCATCCGCTCTTGAGAGTCACGGTGCAATGGGGTTGAGAAAAAGGCATTTCTCAAGTCAATCACTGTGAAATATTTTGCCTCAATGGGTATGTTACATAGGATTGTAGATGGATTAGGGGCTAGAGGGATCTCGGCTTCAACAATATCGTTTAATGCTCTTAAATCTTGGATTAAACGCCAAGACCCTCCTTTTGATTTCTTGACGGGATAAATCACCGTATTACAGGATTATTCTGACATCACTAGGATGCCCTGATCCATCATGGCAGAAATTGTCTTCGTGATCCCTTCATCCTTCTCTCTGGACATGGGATATTGTCGTGCTCTTGGTAAAATTGCTCGTGGTTTCAGTTTAAATTTCACTTCTCCCACCTCCTTCAGGAGTCCTACATCATATGGTCCTGTAGTCCATTCTGAGACAGGCACTTGGTCCATGTTGTCATCATAGTATTCCGGATGTACTAGTGCCAACATCATTCTCTGAGGCACTTCTCTTTTAATCATTTTTACCCAAAATATGAGACTCACTTCCACCCTCGTCTGTTTGCTCTTCTAACAGATCATCATCGATGACGTCAGTCACTCGATACCCTTCTTCAATGGCGATAATCGCACACCATTGTCTGCCTTCATCGTCGTACCCTTCAACCAATGCTACTTTCCCTCGTACTGCTGCAGCATGCATCATCAAGGGAAATACTTGTCCCTCCTCTTCATGCATGGGTATTCTTGGTCTGAATAGAAACTCATCAGGGGTTCTCATAGTTATATATGCGAGGCCTGGCAGTCCTGCCATAAGCACACGCATGCCATATGCGAAGACCTCTGGCTCTGGAGACATGGCCCTCATGGCTATGTGTCCTGAGTATGCCCTGATTATTTCACACATGTTTGAATAATGCATTCATTCCTGGAGTGGAGCATACTATGCCCTCCTCCGTGAATGAGATTGTCATATTCAATTTTGTCATTAAGTCTCGACCCAAAATGTTTACTGGGGTCTGACGTGAATACAATAAAAGTACATTCATTTCACATTCTCCTACAGAGACTGGGAGTGCCTCTGTAAAGGGAACTCTGCTGTGAGCTCCTGTAAAACTCTGAGTATCTATGGCCTCGCCGGACAAGGAAAACTTGCCTTCTCGTATGCACGAGTGTGTTGCACCCGTGTCAACTAAGAAGGAATATTCTTTACCCCCTATGATGACATTCACCCTTGGTTCCCTGTTAGGGTCTGGTGTCACTGATAGGACAGAGCACATCAGGGTTCCCAGTGAGCTGTCCCAGTTCATATATAAGTTCGGTCCACTGTACACTTGTGGATTTTATCCATTCCCAGGGTTGCCTCTCCTTCCAGAGTTTGTGCCCTGAGAAGTTTGCGGTGGTGCCTGTTGGAATTGCCCTTGCGGCAAGTTCCCCATGATCGGGGGTTGAACCCCTTGTTGTGCACCTTGCTGCATGCCTGGTGCTTGCTGCTGCACTGTGTGATTCTGTGCACCGCCCTGTTGTGAGATTGCAGGCGGGTTCACCGTGCCTGCTCCCATTCCTCGGCCATTTTGCTACGCGCCTTGGCTTCTGCACGAGTGCGCCAGATGCCCTGTCATTCCACACAGCCAACACACTGGCGGTGGTCGGGCTATTTGTCCATTTGACATATCTGGACTGCCCATATGCACGTTTTGAAAGCCTCCTTGCTTACTTTGGAAACCTCCCTGATTACTATGCCATTCTCTTCCTCTAAATCCCCTTCCCCTCGGGTACAATCCTATGTTACCCTGGTTGTTCTGCTGTGGGTTAGCCACCTGTTGTATGTTGTGTTCAGCTGGGCTAGTCAGCATGGCACCTTCAAGAGCATACTTTGATCATTTCTTTTGCACCAGCTTCGCTTCCTCACCCTTTTGAGTTGCCTCCTTTTTTCGATTCTTTTCTTGCAACAATCTACAGTAATGTGCAATAGTCAACTGTATTTCAGCCCAAGGTTTAGCCTCAACTCCTACCAATTTTCTTAAACTGTTTTTGTACTGGCTCTGGTAATCCCTGGCTCAATATGTGATAAAATACAGGTATTGATTTTGTCCAAGATTTGTGTGTTTTGAGCACCCACACGTCTTGGAAATTCTGGATATAAATCAACAGATCTTTTGACTCTTCATTTTTCGAGTCTTTATAGCTCCCATATCGGAAGTGTATGGGTAAAGCACCCGTAGCGCTTTCCATACTGCTGCTCTGCAATTATTAAATGGTGCTCTGTTGTGTGTAGTGCTAATTATGGTTACACCAGAGTACCCTGCCCGTTTCCACAGATCATCTGCTCTCTCACCAAGTATGGCGATCAGAAGACCTTTAATGTCCCCTATAGCTAATGTGACACCCCCTGTCATTTTTTCTAACTCGTGTATCCACTTGCCGGCTCCTGATGTCAGCATTGGAAGCTTGTTTTTCAGGTTTTCCCGATCCATGTATGGCCATGGAATATATTGCGGTCTTGCTCCCCCCCCTTTTCTAACAGCAGAAATTGGAATGTGCAGCCTTCTTATTCTTTCCCATAGCTCTTCTGTCTATCGCTGGGGTAACATTCCCGCATCGCCGTCTGCCTGGCAATGTCCTCAATCTGTCTCCCTAGGCGGGCGCTGACACCCCCCTCTGACAATCGGGTGTTCCTTCATGCCGGTCAGACTGCACGGCAGACTCTGATGTCCTCTGTGCAGACTCGCTAGAATCTGACCATCGGACCCCTTTGTCCCTTGGGAGCTGCTTTTCGAGCCGTCTCCCTTCTTCATTTGTCTCGCACTCCGTCTCCCTTCCGGAGTCGGATATTGATTGTTCCCAATTCACGCAACTCCTTGCATCATCGTCGTTCTTACTGATTTCTAGCCTATCCAGGGACAGTCTACTGCTCCCACTACTTCGGGTGACGTCCTCAGTGTCATACAGCTGAGTGCTTTCCAAGCGCTCGTCTTCCCCTTCGGATATTGGTTCTAGCCCCATTTCATCATACATTTTATCGATCGTTTCCCTGATGCTTCTGGTGTCGTAGTCATCTTCAATATTTGCCCCACTAGTTCATGGTACTGAGTCGTACGTAGGGAATTCTTCAATGTCTTCCCATTCTACAACAGGATCAGGTTTTTTAACTTCCCGCTTCAGATATTCGAGATTGCATGCCCTCTGTCTACGCTTACGTTCAATATCATCATTGAATTCTTAACGCTTCCTCGCCTCTTCTCTGACCTTATCTTCTTCCCTTCTCCTTTCATTTCTACGTTCATTTGCCCTTCGAACTTCCTCATATTCTCGTCTCTTTATCCTTTTTTCACGTACTCTTTGCTCTTCTTCCAACCTTAGCCGTTTCTGTCTGTACTGGTCATAGGCTGCTTTCTGTTTGCGATCGAGCTGCTTTTCTTGCTTCTCGCGATATAACTGCTCTTGCCTCAGCCTATCGTTCCTTCTTATCCTTTCGTCCCTTACCTTCTTTTCCTTCTCCTTCTCCCTTCTCTGTGCCTCATCAGACTTCTCTCTCGGTCTCACATCATCACTTCCTTTTCCATCGAGTTTCAACAATATCTGTCCTCCCAACCATTCGTCTTTTGCGAATGCGATCTCATCAGTTCTGTCTTCACTTCCTTTCCATTTCTTTCCCTCTCTTTATCGAGAGGTGCACTTGTCTGTGCTTGATCCTTCCTCGCATCATCGCGTCTCTCCTTGTCCCTCGGGACTGCAGAGGTAAGATTCTTATCCTGATCCTTCCCTTTATTTTCGTCACTACTATACATAGGTGACTCATATGCGGGGTTGCTATACCCCGTGGCTGCCTTAAGCTCTCTTAATGGGTAGAGTCCCTCTGGCTTACTTCCCTCGGTTTCTGTTTCAGGCGGGGCAGGTGTCGCGGTAGGCGTCTCACCCCCCTCCGTGCATACATTTAATATCCAATCAGCAGGTGGCTCTTCTTCCTTCGACTGTTTGAACATTTTCCAAAGTTCTAGAACAGCGAGGCATTTCTCTAGCTTCTTGCCTGTATATGTGGCATGCAAGTAAGTCGTCATGTGTTCTAAGATGGCTTTAGATGGAGACCCATTCTGTGTCCATGGCATAAAAATCTTGTGGGCGGTACCCTTAACCCACTCGGTACTGTATTTCTTAAGCTTGGGTGCATGTTTAGGCAGTTGTTTACATAAGTGTGCTAATGGAGTAATGTCTTCCATGCTTTTTTTTTTTTTTGTGCAAGCTCCAATCCAATCTTTTCCCGCCAAACCTTTGTTTCTCCACTTTATTCAAGGACATCAATTCATGTGCGATTCTCTCTAAACTATAGAATCGCGTAAAACCCCTAATCAATTTCAAGCAACAAGGAGACAAATTTCCTTATGTGTGACACATCAACAGAACATATATGATAAACATTAAACAGACTAGACAGACACCAGCTGGACACAGATATCTCTGCCTTCTAATCAATACCCCGACATGGAGTCTAAACAAACTCCTTTTATGACGTCTTTAATCGTCGCAGTAGCCTAGTCATTCCCTATTATGTGGGTCTACGAGTTCATGTTTCTTCTGACCGCTATATTAAAGCGCAGGAACAAGGCGAATCCTCTCACTTTATCTCAGGTGTCCGCCCCGGTATCCTCTCTCTTTATCTCAGGTGTCTGCCCCTTTATCCTCTCTCATTATCTCAGGGGTCCATCCCGGTATTCACTATTTATTCAGTTATTCTCGAGTCATTATCCCATTATATATATTCAGTCTTCTCTACTTCTGACTATTTTGTGTTTTTCCGCCTCCCTCCGTTACCTTTCCCTTACTTGTTCTAATGCCTATAACATTTGCCAAAGCATTCAATTTTTTGTTTCACTCACCACTCGCATCGTTCCTCTCTGGATCCTTGGGATCACCGCCTCCGTTACCGCCTCTTTTAGTCTTTCGCCTGATCCGCTGCCCGTAGGAATGGAAGGGTTTGTGCTATAAAACGAGTGCCTTCAGACCCACTGCAGGTATTTTTTGGACAGATTTAAACTATCATTGTCCACGGGAAGTTCACAGTCTACTCGGCCAAATGACGAAGGGCTCATGATATTGCCAAAGACCTAGAGTTACTTTGTGTCGACGGTCAATAGGTGTCTTATCAATAATCAATAGTTGATTGTCAAAACCATCCTCTGCTACCAAGGGTACAGGGGGGAGGAGCGACCTCTGATGGGCCCATGGGATCAGAGCTCACCCTCAAGTACCTTAAGACGAGATAGCTGCACCTTGAGGAGGATGGGGTGCAGGATTTTCTTACTCCAACACCAATCAATAAGGACCACTCAATGGTTTGGCAAAGGGAAGTCCGTTTAATGGCAAGTACAAAAAACGGGGAAACAATGGAAATCAACAGTGATACGATCGCCCGTCTTGCTTCAACTCCCAAAATCTTCATTCAGACAGCAATAGTTATAGCGAATTTTCATCATCGTTGAAGTGTTACACTCAAAGTTTGTCATGCAATTCTATTGGTCGGAAAAGGTAACTTAAGTATAGGTGCTATATCTGTATATGGTAACAGAGTGTGAGGATTGGATAACTCTTATCGGGTGGGCATCTACGCCCATCCCTCTACACCACTCGTGATAGACGTCACTACAAGTACAACGTCTCATTGGTTCTACTAGCTATAGGACCCTAGATGATTTGGTCCATTGTGATTGGGTAGGTTACACCCCTAGACATAAATCTCCACTTTAATTAGCAGCATGCAGAATGGACACCCAGATGCGGTGTGCCCCATGATTCACCCTGCCTCCCTTCATCAATCAGTACCCTAGCCCTATGTGTCAATTAGTTGGCTGAGGAGGGCCTCGAAACTGTAGCTTCTTATCAGGAAAAGTTATGGCACCCTCTGCTTTTGGATGACATCACACGTGGGTACCTCTTTGCGCTTGGCTGGTCACGTGTCAGTCCACCGTGAAACTGCTTAATTTTCCCTCTATTTGTGTATTTGATTCTTCCTTTAGCCTTGCCACCTGCCTAGGCCCCCTTATCTCGACCTTCACTGGCTGGCTGCTATGCTCTTAAGTTTCGTTTCTTCAAAGTTGCCACTCTCCTCCCTTTCTCGGGTGACCTCAAATTCCCAGGCATGAGCTGCTTCTTGCTGAGTTTCGATTCCGCTCTTTCGTCTGGCTTTGTGCTGGTATATGAATCCTGGCTTGTTTGACCCCTACCATTCTGGGCTCAATTCTGCTTTCGTAAAATGAAGTCGCAATTGTATAATGTGCTTCATTGAGGTAGATATATAGTTGGCTCTTGCCGCTCTATTCTTCTACTAAGCTTAGCAGGCCATAGTGTTTTCTCAGCTTCTTGTGTTCTAAGTCTATTTACAGGTGTTTAGCTAGTTGCATATTTCCATCCTTCCTTCATGGTTACGTTCTTTGTGTTGCAACATCGTTTCTTCTTTTAAGTCCATTACATCATTATTCCTTATATTTCGTCTTTACGTGTCGTCCTTTGCTTATCGTTTCGTTCATTAGTACGTCTGTCAAGGCCCTTATGTTGTCACCATTCGCCTTCCATTAAGGCCTTTTGGGTCTCTTCGGGGACAGTTTGTAAGTAGTCTTCATTTCGTGTCAACTGCTTTTACGGTTGTCTCAACGGGTACCGTGCTGCCCACGGTTGTCTGGTTATAGGCACGTCAACAGGTGTTGCTCTTCTGATGGGCAATGGGCAGAGCCCTAGCGCTGCTCTCTGTTGGTTTATTTGCTCCTCATACGTCACATATCTTGGCGAGTATGTTCCTGGTATCTCAAAATGGGTGGCTGGAGTGCAGGATATACCTGGTACCTCCTCTACAAAATGAAACTCCAACACCCTTTGATATGCACTGTCAACCTGAAGCCAGCTTCCGCCTCTCTGTATCAAAGGTAGCCACCTGTCATGTCTGGGACTATGTGTTTACAGTAGGCAACTCCCGCAGGGGGACCCCATATGTGGATTGTTGGAGACAGAAAGTTTAATCTCGCTGCAGCTTCAAGGGAGACCTGCCGATTTAATCAGGAACCACAAAGAGCTTAATTAACCTGAGAGACCCTTTGATCCGCATCAGACAGGAAGACGAGTGGTACTTAGTATTACATGTTTTCCCCCCTTTACCTTTTCTGTTGCAAAGCACTCTGGTTATGACCTCACACATACAGGAGATTGTTGGTAGGGACCCAGGATTGGTTCATTAAGGTAGGCTTACCCGAAACCAATCACTGGGGCCCATTTGACTTTAAAAGAGGGTTGAGTCCCTCTTATGGCAGATCTGAAGCATTTGCAAGGAGTAACAAGAATAGCTCAGCATTGGACCCTGGCTGAAGGTACAGTCTGGCTTAAAGCTTCTGCCAGTGAAGGAAGGGAAGGATTTCCAAGAGAGAAGCAAGATCCTCCCCTAAACATCTCCAGAGGACCCTCCAGCAGTCCCAACCAGCACACAGCGTGCACTGCTAGGTTCTGCAAGCAAGCTTCCTAGGTGGGAAGTGCCAAAGAATCTCTGAACCAAACCAAGGACAAGGCCGTTGCCTGTAACACGCTCCTCAGCTTTGGGCCATCGGCCTTAAAGGATGACTCGATGCCCAGTGAAGAAGCTTGGAGGAATGCATCGACAAGCATCAACCAGCATCCGCCTTAAAGGAAATTTTCGAGCCAGTCAAGCACCTCGAGCTGCAAACGACTGCCATGCTGATTGTTATGCCGCAGTCGCTCACTGCGTCCGAGACACCTTGTACAGTGCTTCAGACCCGCCAACCAGCACTGAGACAACGATTCCTGACCCCGAGCCACTGTGTAGGCCTGCTTGTAGCCGTCCGTCCAGCCTCGCTCGCCGAACTGCTTGTCACTTGATACCCGCAGCTGTCTCCCGTCTTGAACTCTGTCGCAGAAGCTGTAAAGTGCCCTGAAACCGACTCTACAATGTCGAGCACCCATAACTTATACAAGCACAAGGTACATTGTACTGATGGCCCCTAGTGATGTTTTACGACCCATTGCTCCCTGGAACAAAGTATTCTTGAACGATTGCGATTAATTACTTTACCAATTACCCTCCTGTCAGTATCCAGAGTGCATCACATTTCCTTCTTGAATCTGTCTGTCCTCTGCATTCCTTTACAGGGTGTGTTGTATTTTGTAGTTTGCTAGAACTGTCTCTTGTGATAATATGATAATAATAAAGCAGATTTGTATACAACCTTGACTGGACAGTCTCTTTTATCATTGGGTAATAATTGTATTTTTGCTGTGTTGCAACTAACCTACGATCCATGACTTTGTGAAGATAAGCTTGCCATTCCATCCACGTTACCAAAATTGGACAAGGAGGTTTATTATTTGCTTGTGGTTCCAATCTGTTCAGATCCCTTCTGGTGTACTAGAGGTGTTGGGTTGAATGATGGTTTATAAACCGATATTCATACCTGGACCACTAGTGTCCCGGAAGTTGATTTGTCACATTGGTGGCAAGCGGTCAGATCTAGTTGGAGCCTTGCACACAGATTAGTCACACAACAATAAAAGTACTGTTGCAGGTAACGTTTAGACACTACTAGGTATTTGTAATAATCATGGATATTGACATAGAGTCTATGAAAGGCATGAGAAAGGATGTCCTGCGCGTTCTATGTCAAGAGAGAGGCCTTCCCCACAACACTAAGGTTAATAAACCTAAGTTGCTGACCAGCCTCCAGGTTTGGGTAGAAGAGAGGGAGGTTGGGGAGAAGACCCCAGGGGACGGGCTAGCACTGTGTAGGCCTCAGCACAGTCTCTGAGTGGCCCAGTAATTGTTCAGGTTGGTAATGAGGTAGCGGCTAGGAAGTACCTACTGGAGGAGAGTAGACTAGCGCTAGAAGAAGAGAAACAGTGGGACAAGGTCAATAAGGAGCGGGACAGGGCTATCCTAGAGCTGCGCAAGATGGCGATTGGAGAGAAGAAAGCCAACATATCCACCTCTGGTGGAAGCAGCAGTAGTGGCTCAAACCAAAGTGCCTGGAGGCACATCCCCAAACACTACGGTCAGGCTTACAAAGTGGGGAAGGATATTGTTGACTAGTTTGAAGATCTCGAGCTGGTGTTTCAGCTACAGGAGGTGGACAAGGTACTGTGAGGTGCTGCCCTGATGAGTCACTTACACCAGGGACTGATGCAATTCTTCAGTTAGCTCCTGAGGAAAGGCCTGTTTGTGAAAGCATGAAGGCGACCCTCCTCAGGAAGTTCTGTAAAACCCAGAACAGTATCTCAAGAGCTTCAGAGAGCTCAGAAAGAAACGTGGGCAGATATTTGAAGCATATACACACTTGTCGTTGAAATATCAGAGCGGGTGGCTGGCTGGTAACCAAGATGACACATTTAAAGGGATATACAATTTGATTGTGTGTGCGCATGTATTGAAGAATTGTGAGGTTGACCTACACCAGCATCTTGTGGACAAGACAGACCCTAGAGAGTTTACAAAGGCTGCCGACAGGTTTGTGAGTACTCAAGTACAGAAAAAGGCTCAGGCGATCACACCCAAACCAGAACAGAAATCTTCAGACAAAAGAGTAAACATGAATGGGAAGGGCAAAGGTCCAATCTGCTCATCTTTGAAGTCAGGCCCCCAAAAGAATGAAGGGAAATCCCAAAACTTTAGTTCAGCTGTACACACTGAAAAGAAGAGCGCAGGCAATCCCAACAATGGGACACCCAATCGTTCTCACCACCCAAAGGTTGTTTTGTGTGTAAGGAGCTGCGCCATGGTTACACAGAGTGGGAATGGTACCGGGTCTCCAGAAGAGATCCCAGTTCCCAATAATATTCAGCTCTATTTAGAACGTATATCAATGGAAACAAAACTCCTGCGGTCTGAAACACCGCGGCTAGCGTCACTGCAGTCTTTTCCAGCTGTGGGTACAACCGGGCCAGTATACTGATGGGCCTGATTGTAGCAGCAGTGGGTTTGACAGAAAGAGTAAGTGCTCCTTAGCTGTGCTCTAGATAGGATATTGGTGTGAGAGTATTTAACTCCCAATTTTAAAAATTATTTTCCTCCTTCGCAAGAGAGTAAAAAGTGTCTGACAATGATCCAATTTGTGCGTAAAATTCAAACTTTGTTCGAAAACATAAATGACAAAACAGCTGTATTTCAAAGTGATTCTATATAATTTATTGCATCTGTGGGAAACATTTTTCCCACACAAAAACCTTGTAGATGCATACTACCCAGCTTCATCTTCATGATACTTGGGCACAAACTCTGTTAAAGAGTTACTTCAGATGCCAGCTAGTTACATGGGGTGATTCATAAATCGGGTCCCTCACTCTACCAGAATCCCTTCTCTGCCTCTCTGGCCTACTGTTGCTTACCTGCTTGACAGTCACTCCATGCTTTTGCTCCATCTCTCCTTCCCTCTGCTACTTTGTTTCCCGTCCGTCACTTTCTTACGCTCTGCCTCTTCCCCTAAGTATTGCAATGCCACATTTTGCTGTCCGTTACTCGGTCACTCTGCCTCTCCCATCTCTGCATTCTATTGTTGCTTTTTCCCTCTTATATCTCGCTATATCTGTTAATATAACTCCTCTTGCTCTCTCATGTCATTACTCTGGCTATATCCATTTTTTCATTTTCTCGGTTGTTGGTGCTACTCCTTTTGATTATCTTTCTTGCATTGTCTCTTATGTTATTTGCCTGCCCTTTTCTATTTTTGCTTTTCTATTTCCATCCCTCCCCACCTACTGTTGATCTGTGTTTTATTTTACTGTCTCCAAATGTCTCTTTTGCTCTGCTTCTATCCCTCACTCCTATTGTGTGTTTGTCCTATTATTAACTCTTTTTCCCTTCTCACTTTCTGTGTTGCCCTATCATGTAGATCATTGCTCTCTCTTCCTGTTTTGGATTGTCTAGTATGCTCACTGTCCCTTCTCCCCTTCCCCACATCTTTGTTCTTCTGTATTGCTTAGGTTCAGAGTTGCTCTTCCTCTCTTGTTTTTCTATTTGTATTTTAACATGGCACCAATAAATATCCAAAAAGCTGGAAATGCCTTTTCTATTTAAAAATCTAGCGCAGCTTTCCCATTGGGTGCACCTTTTTAGATGTGTGCAAACTGTCTTTTGTTTGACCAGATGCAGCACTTTCTTGAATGCAGATGCTTTACCAACACTATGCCATTACAAGTACAAGAGCCCATATGAGATGTGTGTTCTGAGCCATTACAAGTATAGCAGCCCTGAAGAGTTGTGTGTTCTGAGCCATCACAGGTATAGCAGCCCTGATGAAGTGTGTGTTCTGAGCCATTAAACATATAGCAGTCCTCATAATATGTGCTTCTTCTGAGCCATTACAAGTATAGCAGCCTGTGACAGTACCCGGGTCTCCGGGATGCAGTGGGTCACCAGTATACCACATAAGGAAGATGCCACTGGTATACCGTGTGAAGGAAATGCAGCAGAAGGGGCCAACAAGGGCCTCTTCCACGGCGGGGAAGTCGTATCGGGTCTGGAGTGCGTGGTTGGGGCAGGACATGATGGAAGCCGTCTTTCTGACGGACTGCTAGGTACAAACGTCCCGCTGCCACGTCCTGCGTGCAGCAGGTTGTTGTCCCCCAACCACACAACAACCTTACCCTCCCGGATCCTCTGTTCCCTGGTTCCTGATGGCACAGGGGCCGTACTCTCCTGCCGGCGGGTGCTTGGTGGTAGGGCTATGTGGCAACTCGCAGAGCAAGTTTAGCAGCCCTAAAGAGCTGTGTGTTCTGAGCCATCACAGGTATAGCAGCCCTACTGAGTTGTGTGTTATGATCCATTACAAGCACAGCAGCCCTCGAGAGTTGTGTTCTGAGCAATCACAGGTATAGCAGCCCGGATGAGTTGTGTGTTATGAGCCATTACAAGTAGAGCATCCAAGATGAAATGTGTGTGTTCTGAATCAGTGAACATTTAGTAGTCCTTTTGATAAGTCGAAAGTTAAGTCAACTGTGTAACAATTGAATGTTACCTGGAAAATAAATGCATATCTCTGATACAGACTCATTAACTCACCTATTAACAGGATTTGAACTAACAAGTTACACAATAATCTCTGCACCAGGGTTTTTGTCCCACTAAGCTGCCTTTCCCAACAGGCTGTTGACACTGAAAGGCACATAGGTTAGGGCACTGGCAGTTCCATGTGAGGCTTGCCTGACATAAACGGCTTGTCAAAAGCTCTAATCCTGTTTGTACTGTCCTACATTAGTCAGGAGATTCATAATGAGGCTTTGAAATGTGCTAGATTTTTGGCAGTGCGACTCAGTAATCGGACAATGGAGAAGCAGAAGTTTTGAAAAGCGCATGACCGAGTAGAAGGGATTGAAGTATATGACAGCAATGCCATCTTCTCACACTGCCCGAGGTTGGTGGGAAGAGCACAGACACTTTTCTTGCTTTGCACTTTAGCTCGCTGCAGAAAATGGCAACACGCGTTTGTGCATTCTTAACGGCAGCTCTGTTAAGAAATTCCGGTAGTGATAGCAGTCCTGCTAAGAAACGTGGGCATATTGCAATTAGCTCTGCTGTGAATATTTGGCATTATGCGGTGACATGCGTATGGAATAGCAGCTCTGTTGATAAATTAGGCTACGTTTCCTGAATATATAACAGGTCTGTTGAGAGGTGCAGGTACAATCTGTGCCAATGAAAATATATACAGCACTGCTTCTACCTGTATCCATTATACCTGTTTGCGGTGGTCACAAAGGGTGTTAAAGTTCAGACCACGTGCCTAGCTATGCAATTGATGTGCTTCTGTGATGAAAAGAAAACAAAGTATGAAATGCCCATGCTGCTGCAACTGCGCTGCCTCTATTAAAGCCAATTAAGCAGAAATGCAGCGCTTGTTTAGGACAATTTTCATTTTACACAATACTACCTGTGTCCTAAAGCAAAGTGAAAAGCATGTTCATGATTCAAGATGCTATAATAACACTGTAACCTATAAAAAGCAGGCAGTTGAACAAAGTGAATAAAACACAAATTCCCTTTTACATTACTCAGAAAGCATTATCTTGATAGAATCATTAACAGATAGTGTTAAAAAAATTTAAGACCAGGACTTATCCCAGTTGCTTCTTTCAAAGAACTGTGTCGATTACTCAAGTAAAGAGTGAATTTGCAAGCTGCTGCTAGCCAGGCTGTCAACAGTGAGCTCCATGATATATGGGGTGCTGCCATAAATGGCCTGTGCAACTGGTACGCAAGGAAGAATTAAAAGGGCCGTATTGACAAGATGTCTATGCTTAAAAAGGTCTAATACGCCCCTTAACTGGAGGGCTGCTCCTTGGCGAAAGTAGAGTTCAGCTGGCGAGGTGAAATGACCCAGCACCGTTTAGCAGTGAAAGACTACATCCCTGTCCCATGTCTGTTGGGTAATGATCTTCCTAACCCTGAGATAGTCGCAGCAGCTACCCGATCGAGGGCCAAAGAGATCCCCAGATTGAGCACTCTCAGAGCCTTAGGGCCTAGAACGCTTCCAGATGGCTTGTTGGAAGGACCAGTGCGGCTGGTAGCACCTAGTCCAGTTCCACAGACAGTCGAGTCGCCTACTCTGCGGGAGAGGGGCCAGTAGCCAGTGAGGACCCTACTTTGGTAGCAGATGACTCACAGAGTTGCCTGGCGCAGTGCAGGAACTGAAGGTGGAGGACCAGGTGGGTGCAGATCTGAAGTGCCTTCCCAAACTGGATGAGCTTGCCTCAGCTGGTGCCCAGATCAGACAGACTTCTTCACAGCCCAGAAAGAGTGTCCCACTCTGGTGGGTCTGCGGAAGCAGGCGGAGGAGCAAGCTATGGGCGAGGCCCCTGGACTGTTCAAAGTGTACTGGGAGGATGGATTCCTGTACAGTGAGCCAAAAAACTCTGGGGTCGAGGGCACCAGAAGGTTGGAGATTTCCCAGTGCCACAGAAAGTTCCTTTTGGATTTGGCTGACCAAATTCCTTTAGCGGGTCACTTGGGAGTGACTCAGACATTGGACCGGTTGTCTGCCCACTTTACTGGCTGAAGTTTGGCGCAAAGGTTACGGAATTTGTCCGGTCCTGCTCGACTTGTCAAGCATCTGGCAAGTCATGTGGTGCCACAAAGGCCCCCTTAATTCCACTATCCGTGGTTGGGCAGCCTTTCGAGAGAATAGGCATGGACATTGTGGGTCCTTTAGATCCTCAAACCAGCTCAGGTAACAGATACATCTTGGTGGTGGTAGACCATGCCACAAGGTTCTCTTTAGGCTGTCCCTCTGAGGAGCATCAAAGCCCCCGTGGTTTTGAAGGCTCTGATTGGGATATTCTCCCGTGTTGGATTGCCCAAGGAAGTAGTTTCTGACAGGGGATCAAAATTCATATCGGCATATAGGATTTCGGGACAAAACCATTTATTGCAGGTATGATTGATTTATACACGATGTAGAATTGATTTCAATCATAGTCAATGGAACATACATGGCAAATAATCGCCAGTGATTATGAATGAGAAAAACATTTATTTTTTTAACTTCTACAGAGCATATGAGGATAAATTAGCTGTGAGTGCAAGCTCACATGATGAGTTTTCTGATGGAATGCCATCTCCTATTAATATCTTTTATGAGAGGTTTTAGTCTCAATTTGTAGAAGGGCGCGCTTGCACTGCTTACAGGTGTTTATAGGGAATAGTGGTCCTTAGTGTTATCAAATCAAACCCCTGCTGGGTCCCCTTCACTAATACCCTGGACCTGGTTGGGTTACACTCCCACAAGGAATTCCTGACTCGGTTTCTGCTCTGGTAACAAAACCACGTGCACACTTTGATACCTAAAATACAAGGTTTTGAAGTTCTGATGATATAGATCTAAACAATTACGCATATGGACCTTTGAATGAAGTTAAGGAAAGTGTTGGGCTCAGTTGGCACTACTGAGCAAATAATAACCAAGAAATAGACTAACTGAATGGGACATCAGATGAATATCTGACAATATGCTAATGAGGTTTTGTTTTTTCTTTTCCTTTCTCCTCCCTAATCGCTTTCCTTTGTTGTTTTCCCTCTACCGACCATCTCTTGTTTTACAATTATGTATTTCTTTTGATGTATCTTCAATTCCAACAAAAATTGAGGTTTATTGGGATTTTTCTAATGTTGTGAACGCACATGCTGTGAAAATAACTGTGCATTATAACTAAATTATGATAGACTATGTATTAAGCCCTGAGGACTTTGTGGCGGTCGAAACACGTGTTGGCTTTGTGTGTTAAATTATCATTACATTCTTGATCAGTGGAAAAGCGCTTACATTGTATAATTATCTATTTCATGTTAATTGGAGTTCTATTAGTTCAAACGAGTAATTCCACGTTTGGAATTGTTATTGGGAGATAAGGATCACATGGAGCATAGCTAATCATTTTTTGTCATTATGGCCTTGGGCTTAGGTTATTCACTTTAATCCATGCCAGCACCCTCCAACTAAATTATTTGAATTGTATGTGATTACTTAACATAGAAAAAGATTGGGAGATGTATATCAGTCTGGTCCCACCAAAAAGGGCAGTCCAGCACCAACGTGCTAGGCAATTCTCCTCTGAACAAGTAACATCAGCAACCCCAGACACATTTTTCGGCCTTGTTGGGTCTCATCAATGAGGTGAAGCTCAGCCTTGATAAGGCAAAGTGAGCAATGGGTCCACTTCTGGATTACCCTGGAGTTATTTAGAGTAAAACCCCACGTTTTACAAAATGTACAGAGGTGTGGGAGCCCGTCTATCAAGGATGAACATGGTTCAAGTAACCTGTTCTATGGGTCTACCCCAGCCAGGATGGTCTACAATCACGTTTTAGCTCACTGCACGCTTCACAGAGGAGAAATATCCCTCAAAGGAGAATTGCCTAGCATTTTGGTGCTTGAGTGCTCATGTGGGGGGACCAGAATGATATGCAAATTGGTATTTCTCCTCTGTGAAAGGTTAAATGAGCTGAAACATGGCTTTAGACCCTCCCTACAGAACAAGTTAATACAATAACCTGTTCACATAAAACAGGTTACGAGGCCATGTTCATTCTCAGTAGAGGGGCTACCATACCTTTGTATACATGTTTAGGGACTTAGGTTACCCAGGGTAATCCAGTCATTTAGACTACTGCCACTCACTTTATCTGGCTCAGCCTAAAGCGCTAATTCAGAGATTGCATCGTCTTTAGAACATGGCGGCCATAGGGGGAGCAACTGGCTCCCCCCATGGGGCCCACATTTCACCTGTGTTGTGGTTTGTTTGTTTGTTCGTTTATTTATTTGTATGGCGCACCTTACCCAGGGGCAACAGGGCGCAGGCAAAAGATAATTCAAAGCTTACAATGTTACAGAAATATACACTTTGAAGTAATAATAAAAATAATCAGGATTACAGGAATAAGAAATATACAAATCTTCATACATACAAAAGTCAATATCTATGCAGGAGGTAAATATACAGATATGTACAGGGCTGTTAGAGGCGAAAAATCCTGAAAAAATATTCAGGATTACAGGAATAAGAGATATACAAATCTTCATACATAGAAAAGTCAATATCTATACAGGAAATAAATGTGCAGGTGTGTGCAGGGCTGTTAGAGGCGAGGGCAATACCGCAAACAAGGGTATCAATATCTATACATAGGTGTAGAAAGTGCAGCTAAATACAAGGGTTATTGGAGTTAAGGTGACTGATGAGGTGTCTTCTAAAGTGCAAATATGGTTGATCAGCTCTTAGGTTGTGTGGCAGAGAATTCCAAAGCGTGGCAGCTTTCACCGGGAAAACTGTTCCCACCAATGGTGGAGAGTTTGAATCTGGGAATTATCAGACGGTTGGAATTGATAGTTCTTGTTTGTCGGATGGAGGACTTTCTCTTTACCTTGTCCATCAGATAACTGTGGGCGGCATTGTTGAGGGCTTTATGGGTTAGGGAGGCCAGCTTTAGTTTGATTTTGTTGTCTGTGGAGAGCCATTTCTGTTGGCGTCTGGTGGTTGAGATATGGTCTCTCTTATTAATGCCGAGGGCAGCTCTCAAGGCATTATTTTGTAAGATTTGTAGCCTGTGGATAATGGCTTTGTTAGCACCGCTATAGAGGGCATTACAATAATCGAGCCTAGATAGTATGAGTGCTCTTGCCAGGATCATGCAGCTGTCATTGGATAGGAATGGTCTGCCTGCTCTTATTAATTTGCAAGTGTACGCAGTGGTAGATGCTAGTGAGTTGACCTGTTTAGTGAAGGACATAGTTGCATCCAGATAAAAGCCAAGGGTTTTTACTTCCCTGGATACTCTGATAAGATTACCATCTATGTTGAATTCGGCATATTCAAGGCCTAGTTTGTTGATATTAGCAGGGGTACCTAAGATAATGAGCTCTGTCTTGTCATCATTCAGGCATAGACCATGAGATGCCATCCATGCCTGAATGATGAGATATACCCTATTCACCAACTCTCTGTCCTTACTGTGATCCCCTGAAAGTGGGAGGAGAATCTGAGTGTCATCAGCATAGTTAGTGTAGGTGACACCCAGATGGTCCAGATCGTCGAACAGGGGTTTGGTGAAGATGTTGTATAGTGTGGGGGAGACGCATGAGCCCTGCGGGACTCCACAAGCAATAGGAGAGGGGTCTGCTGCTGCTGAAGGGGAGAAGACTCTCATAGTTCTCTCACTCAGAAAGGATTCAATCCATTTAATAGCTTCTGGGGAGAAATGAGCAGCTGAGTCAAGGTGTCTGCAGAGGACCTTGTGGTCGACGAGGTCGAATGCCGCGGAGAGGTCGAGTAGGAGGAGGAGTGCTGTCTTACTCTTGTCCCTCAGATCATCAATTTGGGTTTTCAGATCAATGAGGGCTGTTTCCGTGCCGTGTAATGGGCGGAAACCTGATTGTCTGGAGCCTAGTAACTTGTGTAGTTCTAGGTATTTTTGAATCTGGACATAGGCAACTTCGTCCAAGATTTTCAGTAGGAAGGGTACCGTGGTGATGGGTCGGTAGTTGGTGGGGATGAGGGGATCGAGCGTCTGTTTTTTGAGGAGGGGGAGCACCCAAGATTGTTTTAAGTTGGAAGGGATACTGCCTGAGGAGAAAGAGGCGTTTTTGAGTTTGGAGATAAAGGGCGACAGGTCTCTGGCTGCGTCCTTTATTATGTGTGCAGGGCAGATGTCGCCTTTACAGTTTGATGGTTTAAGAGAGAGGATGATTTTCTCAACCTCCAGGGTGGTGGTTTTAGAGAAGGTGAATGAGTTGGTATGTGTACTTGGTGAGGCATTGGGCGGAGATGTGGGAGGGTTAGTGAGGTTTAGGGAGTCTTTTTTTAGTTGAATTTTATTTTGTAGGGTGTTTATTTTGTTTGCTAGTGCTTGTTGGATGTCTGTGCACCAGGACTGGTTCTTAGTGCAGGAGTCGGGTGTGGCAATGGGTGACTCAAGTTCCTTCAGTATGGAAAAGAGCTCCTTCATACTTGAGTTGGAGTTGGCAATGCGGATGTTATAGGAATTCCGTTTAGCTAAGCAGATTTCAGCTTTGTAATGACGAGAAATCGTGTCAAGGATGGCTTTCTTTTCACTGGAGGGGCATCATTTCCAATCAGCTTCACATTTTCGCTTTTTTAGGCGGAGGGCTTTGAGTTCGGGTGTGTACCATTTGTTTAAATGGGTTTTTGGCTTGCTGGTGCGAAGTTTGTCCATGGTAGTTAATAATAAAAAATGATTTTATTATATTCGTGAACTAGTGTGTTGGGATCTAGATTGTCTGGCAATGCGTTTAGGGTTGGAAGGATGGCTGGGATGATTTTTTCTACTGAGATATTTTTCTTGTTTCTTGTGAGGCAGGGTGGTGCCAGTGACACGGTTGTGGTAGGTGATCTAGAGGTCAGTAGGTTAAATGAGACCAGCGAATGGTCGGTCCAGGGTAGTGGTGTGGTGGCGGAGATGACCGCTGAGCAGTTAGCATCAGCAACCCAGTCTAGGGTTCTACCCTTCAGGTGGGTGGGTAGGTTAACTTTTTGTGAGAGTCCGAGTGATGAGATCGTATTGGCTATGGTAGAGGCAGGTATGTCTGCTGGGTCGTTGAACCCTAGGTTAAGGTCACCTAGTAGCAGTAGTTGTGAGGTGGTTTTCGCATTGTTAGAAATTAAGTTATGCAGATCTTCCTCGAAGGTTCCGAGTGGACCTGGTGGTCTGTAGATCAGGTGGATAGTGAGGGATTGGGTGTTATTTATGGGGAGTTTGGCAGTGAGGGATTCACACGATTGCAGAGTTTGGGTCGGGGCTAGTCTGAGAGCTAAGCTTTCTTTAGATATGATGGCGATGCCACCGCCCCGGTTACCTACCTGGTCCTGCCTGGATATGGTGTAGCCATCTGGGATAGCCAGCATTAGAGACGGGCCTGCTGCATTGTGGAGCCAAGTTTCAGTTAGAGCAATAAAATCTAATTTATCTTTGATAATTAGGTCTGCTATATCAAGGGCATGTGCGACCAATGATCTGGTATTGAGGAGAGCTCCTTTTTAGGAGTGTACATCCGTTTTTACCGAGATGTTTGTATGAATGATAGGTTTGGACTTGGTTATGGGGATGGCGGTGCCTTTGGTGGAACTTTTGGCTTCGCATTTGGAATCAGACAAGAGTCTTCGGGGCGGCTCATAAAGTTTAGAGAGTCTAGCGCGAAGTTTGTTGTTTCTTTCCCTACATTGGCTGCCGGCGTCCCAGTGTATCATTTTTACGTCCCTGTGTCTGGTACACAGGGCGTTGCATGAGCAGGGAGCCGAATATCCTCAATACAAGCTTATATGCTACCTCCCGACAAGGCAGCTATGCTCAGATTCTGCTGCTCTCCTTGTTGTCCCTCTTTTTCACTGTGCTCGGATTGGAGGTAAAGCGTTCACAGTTGTTGCTTCTCGACTGTGGAATGATCTCCCCCTGGCCTTGAAACAGTCTTTTAATCATCTGGCTTTCAGGAAATTGTTGAAAACCTACCTATTTCAATAGACCTTTTTACTGTTCCTCTCCATCTCTCTTTTATAGCGCCATGATACCTTGGTGAACGTGCGCTCAATAAGTTACATTAACATTAACATGGCCCCCTTGCTCGCTGTACTTAGGGAGGGACAGCTCCACCTCAATGATGAGGTCTAACGGGAGAAACACGTGTCTGGGGATGCTGTTGGTACTCTTGTTCAGATGAGAATTGTCTAGCATTTCGTTGCCGGACTGCCCAGGTGGGTGGTTCCAGACTGATATGCAAATTAATATTTCTCCTCTTTGAAAGGTACAATGAGATAAAACGTGGTTGTAGACCCTCCCAAGTAGCAACCTACCCATAAAGTAGGTCAATAGGCCAAATTTGTTCTCTCTAGAGGGGCTTCCAGATCTTTTTGTGTAAATCGTTTTTAATTGTGTGGTAGTCTTTTTGTAGCAGTAGCTCGCCAACCACAAATCACACATTGGAAAGGTTTAAGAAACAAAACCAGCAGACGGAAAGAACTCTGCATCCAGGAAGTGTGGTTTGCTGATCTTTCGATATTGCGAACCGTGAGCGAGGCCTTGTTAGTTAATCGTCTGTGATCTTGTAATGTTTGCTGGAAGCTGCTTTCCAAGTGCCATTGGCGTTCGGGTGATTGTCACGTGACCTTGCTGCATTCCATGGTTGGGGGAAACCCCGCCTGCTCACTACTAGACACGAGCTGCTCTTGGCTTTGTTTGTTTGTAAATTCCTTTAGGCCTCTGTTGGATTCGTGGCGCTGGTTTGCATTCCTTGCCCTGGTGACCGTTCTATGTAATTCATTCCACGTGTTTACATCTCTCTGCACATTAAGCCCGTTTACCGTAATTCCCGTTTTCCTGCCAGTGCCCTGATTTAGGACAGCACTTTGCGCTTTCAGTTCTTTCCAAATACAAATAGTTTGCATGTGTCAGGTCAAGCGGCGCATCCTGTGAAGAATTCCTTTGTGTTTCATGAAACTGGAATATAAGGCAGAGTGATATTGCTGCATGGGAAATGCCATAACGCAACTCTGAAAAGTAAGCTTCCCGGAATAACATCTGCATGCATGACGAAGACGGAAGGATTCCAACGAGGTGCACGCCGCGTAAGAATAGGCTCATACATCTGTAATGTGTAGATTACATGCATGCGTCTTTTTGATACCTAGAAACATATAGCGTGACGTGATACAATGCTGCCAGTGAGTGCCAGGCCCATCCAGTGTACCAGCCTTCCACGGCGCGCACACTAGGGTTGGGCTTGTTATGACATTGCATGGCAACATTAGCTAGCTGTGCTGTCAGTAATATGTTTTGAGTTTCACCCAACGGGTCATGCGATGCACATAACTAAACGGAAGAGCACGCGCGTTGGCGGCCCGCATGTTGTTAGGTGCTTTTCAATGAAACAATGGCTTTGTTTTCCTATGATTGCTGGGCCTTCAGGTTGGTCACTGCGATGCCCTACATTTGTAGGATGGATCTGGGTAATAATCAGGAGTCAAGTCCTAAAAATTAAAGTGGGGGGACTCATCAACAAACGCGAGGGGATGTGACGTCACCAGATATGAGCATAGCGACATGAAACATGCTCATGGCTTTGCATAGCCACACACATTGCACAGGACGAATGGCATTTGCCTTTCATATAATCAACACACACAATACTAAGAAAGAATATTTTCTAATAGTAGTGTTTTAGAAAATGTAAAAAGGTGTGCATGTTTAAAACTCCAGAAACCACTACAAATGTTTTTCCTCGATCTTGCAGTACCGAAATGAGACATTTCACCTTTAGTTGTTTTTTGTTTTTTATCAGGTTATATAGTGCAATAGTGAAGTGTCTGGGCTGCAAGCCTGACCACTGCGGTTTGATCCCCGAGGTTGGCTTTAATTCATAAATTCAAAGAGGACATTCGATGTTTATCGTTTTTGCTCTGGGGGCCTGAGTCCACCCTATGAAAAAAGTGTGTGGACTCTGGCATGTTCCCTCAACTTGAGCCCTAGTATTAATCACATCCCTTCATGCCTCCCACACAAGATTCGGTATTACAGTCTCCATGCACCACACATTCCTGAACACCATCTCCAAGCCGGTCTTCACAGTGCATGCCCCCTTTTCCCATTAGTCGCCCGTAGCCCTAGGTTGCCCATCGATAGCCTGTGCACTTGTTCCTATAGCGGCCCGTGAAATGAGTGTCCCACGACCCAAACATTGTCACCCTGGAAAGGATTGTAATCGCATGAGCAGGACAGTGGACGGATTGTACCCTTGGCATATCATTGACCGTAAGGCGACCAGTGTTTTTTGTCAAACGCTTGACGGAGTGGTCCAATAATATGGCAGTGGTGCAGATGCAATCATTGTTTGAATTGTACCATGTTGGCTACGGAATCTTTTCAGCATGCTGGTGTGAGTTGCTTCTCTTATGCTGGGGCCCGTTCCAACCACAGGGAAGTTAGCCGTTAGCGAAGTCCTCATCTCCACTTTCCTCCGGGGCAGTGGTAGAGCCAGGGTTTAATGCCAGGGGGGGTGAAGTGTTCTTCACTGGTCACTACCATTTCCTAACTTTTGTGTCTATGAGTAGGAACTGTTGATAGGGAGGCTGATACCTGCCCTGTTAAGCTATGTATGGAAAAGGCTCTTGGGGCTGGGGCAAAGCCCATGTGCATTGCAATGGCGGTTATTTGAAAAGGAGGGTGCCGCTTCTGCACAAAACATTTTACAGCACATTTCACAGCAGGAATAGAAAAAAATCCATATTATTAACAGAAATGTCTAAAGATATAACATCTCAGCAGCAGTCTCCAAACCTGCTGAGTTGTTTTTGCAGAATTATGCTATACAATCCCCGTTACTCTCGTACCTGCAAAGCAGATTTGGCCTGCCCACCCCACTCCAAACAAAGCGCATGTGGTCCATTAATGATACTCCTTTCCAATTTTGGAGTGGGCAGCAGTTGCCAAATTTGCCAGATGCATTCTAACACGTCACCAAGCCTGAACCCAGCATGAGAGGAGAAATAACCCCTACCACAACCAGTGATTGAGATAAGCATAGCAAGGAGAACGGGCGCAGCTACACCATCTGCCCCATGTACTCACCACCTATGCATTTATCACTGAGCACCTGTATGCCCCCAGCTTTTTTTTAAAGACTTGAGCCCTGTTCGTTTTGTTAACATTTGAAGACCTGAGACTCATTTTGGATGCAGCAGAGCTGTTGGCCGGCCTTTCTCTGCAGAGATCGCATGAATCCTTCATTTTAGTCTGTCTCAGGGATGTCAAAGTCACTTACCATCTGCTAACTCACCCATCTCATTTCTATGCCTTGACATTGCAAAATAATGAAACACGCCACCCAAACAGATTGTCTATGCATGCAATGTGCTGCATTTTAGTGCATTAGTGTACACATATTGTATGCATGTAATAAGCGATGCGCTTGTGTGTCTCTATGCGTGTTTGAGTAATGTGTGTACATTCAGGTGGTTTATATGTGCGAGTGTGCGTGTACCTATAGCTTTAATGTTTTATTGGAGTCTATGGTGGCTGGCTAGATGGGTGTGTTCTAATTCTGTAAGACTATGTTGAAACATTAACTAGACGGTAGAAATTACGACAATGATTCTCAATAAGTAACTCAACGTTTTCCTCAAGACGAATTCCTTTATTTTATTAATTGATATGTATAATCCAGTAGTTAGCCTACAGTATTTCATTTCTTTAAATATATTTGAACAGCCAAACCCCAGAGGTGCATAAAAATAGGAATGTTTACCAATAAGGTGTACGGTGAAGGCATAACGTTCTTCATGCTATATCGCTTGTACTAGTCAGAACAGCATAGCAGCTATCTCATCTTGTGCTGTTTATATATGGGCAAAATGGCACGCTCATGCCATAGACGGATGCCATCAATAACGCTGTAATCACATTTGATATTTTGAGTATGCACTGTACCCTTGTCTACAAACAAAATACAGAATACACTTATTTTAACATTGCTATGCGAGATCATGATTGACCTTTTGAATATTAAATATACACAATGCCAATTTTTTCAAAACATCACTGCACCCATAGTTAGTCTAAATACTCTGAGAAAACAAACAACTATGAACCCTATACAAGTGTTCGACTGAGGAACAGTTGGCATGCTGCATGCACCGCCACTCAGAGCATAATAGCATGTGTGCACACACACGCTCAAATTCTGTGCAATTTCGTAATCCGACTGGTGAGGCTTTTACCCACTAACTATTTTCACAAATAGAATTCACTTTTGTTTCTTTGCCTTTTTCTTTAATCAGCCAGACAAAACGGTGAATACATTAAAACATGTAGTTAATCGTGTATCCAGGCCTCTTGGCCCAGAGCTGCCTCATCCACCCACTGAAGAGTAATTCCAAATGTCCCAAAATAAAATAGTGAAGGAGGAAGTGAAGGTGAAAGTGTCTGAAACTGCAGTTTTGCCGGGATACGCTGACCTTATCCGCAAAGTAGTTTCTGGGCTCTACATTGTTTGCTTTGGTCTGGGAGCTCGGAGCTCGGCTACTGCAGACTGTCTGCTTTTGCTTCAAAGGATCATTTTCAGCGCAAAGGCACGCATGAAGGTGAAAGTGTCTGAAACTGCAGTTTCGCAGTTCTGCGGTTTCGAGGACTAAGCGGGCACCGCTGCTGTGAGTACTAACTGTTCTGTTTGCTGTTTTATTTTTCTGATGCTGTGACCAAGGAATTTACATTCTACACTTGTTTCTTTGGTTTTTTTTGTTTTTTAAAAACATTTAATTTAATTTAGTTCATTACAAACTTTTAAAATGAAAATAAAAAACAAGAACATATTACATCATCTCTGTGTTAAGTTTCAATTTCCCAAGTTTCCCAATCTCTTTTCAAGTTCTTCCAGATAAAAAGTTAGTGCAAATGTCACTTGTTTGTTTCCTCCTTCATTCAGTAAGCTCAAGATATCCTCCATACTTTGGCAAGTCCTCAATAAACTCACTTTCCCAAAGGAGGACATTCTCAAGTCCTGAAATTTTGCACAGCATAAGACCAGATGTTTTAATGATTCACTGGAAGTCCCGCAGAAGCGACATTGATCACCATCTTTTTGGACTTTGTTCCAAATATTCATTATTTCTTTGGTGCGATAAAGGTTCAGTCGAAACATCATAAATGTTCTTCTCTTGAGGGGAATTTCTCCAAATAGTTTGGCAGTTTATGGCACTCTCTGGCTTCTGAATGAGCATATTTCATACATCTATGAGTCAATCTTTGCTCCGCAGTTTCGTACCAGTCTTGATCCCATAGCTTCCGTTTGATTTTATTAGGATTTTGGATTAACGTTTCAGTATCAGAAGCTAGAAAGTTTAGGGTTTTCTCACAGTTTTCTTTCCATTGTTCAAAAATGGAATTTATTCTTTGATGACATGCAGGTTCAAGTATTTGGAACTGCGGTAAGGTATTGGCGCCCATGATCTTCCGATACAGGACCAAGGTATTCCACTGGATTCTGGCGTTTATCGAGATCATACCAAGTTCATATCTGAGACAGGCAGTCGGTACACCGTTCGACAGTTGGAGAATCTTTGTCCAAAAGGTGTTCTCGCACCAAGGCCAGATTTTATATGTGCAGCCCAGCATGGTTTCTGCTCTAAAAATAAGGGATGGAATCACTTTAGCTCGATAGAATTCCATTACTGTCTTTAAACTGAATTTGCCATATTTTCGGTTAATGACTGCACCTTGGGCAGCCAACATTCTGCACTTCCATCTACACGCATTCTACACTTGGTGAAATGACTAATCTAAAACAGCACACCTATGGCCTCTGCAGTACAGCCGTGCGCAAAGGCAAACGTCGACAATACCAAGGGTCTGGAAAATGCGATGGGCGGGGGAGGTCCCCGCTCGATAAAAGATGAGGGACCAATCGGGTTTGTAGGCTCCCATTCAAGCTATGATTACAACTCTTCTGCCACCCGTACGTCCTCTAGCAAATGGTGGGCTAGTGGTAAATCTATCCTCCAATTTGAAATAAACTTTGAAAGCGAGTGTATTAATGAATTCCCAGATGAATCTCTCACAGGACTCGCTTAACATCGATAACAATGGCTCCCTTTTGAACCATTGCCTAAACCTTTGACGGAATTCTTTGGGCCCTATCAATACTGATTATGACAATGTCATTGGCTCTCCTCTCTCGGCTACCCCAGATCTTGAAAACCTGTTGTCCTGACCTGATTTTTCATCAAGTGACAGTGACACAGAGGATGATACTGCTCATTAGAATTCAGTTCAGCTGGAAAAATCCACTCCAATTAAGGAATGTCCTCTGGACAAAATTAACAATTTGGAATCTAAAATCGATGCACTGCTTTAGCTTAGCTCGATCATAGCCGGGGAACAAAGGGATTTAAAAACTGCCCTAGGAAAGTGGTGGAATCGCTCTCGAGAAACAGCTCCTCATGTAATGCAAACCAAAACCGGTTAGTGCGGGAGCCTATAATTAAAAACGTAGGAAAGCAAACTAAGACTCACAGAACAAATGAAGCTCAGCAAGCAGTACACACTCCCGGAACCACGAACCTTGTAGAAACAAATTTGTGACCCCCACGCACTTTGGGCCAAAACGTGGCACAGTCAGGATCAGTTAGTGTAATGGCAGAATCTGAGGGACAGGCACTGACGGTGGTGAGCAAAGAACAATCTATGCTCAATACACCTCCGTCTCCAGAATTCACCAGTCGAAAGATAAATAAAAAGAAAACCTGTAATAGCAGATTATCAACTATAAAACTCAAGACTCCTCCTAAGGAAGGACTTGCGCCAAAAAATTCTAAATCTTCAAATGGCTGCTCTGCACCTATTATGGCGAACCCCTATTTGGTTACCAATGCCATAGCAAATGGTGAAGTAAGGAGGGTTCTGATTCAAGGCCCATTGGATAAATGGTTGGCACCAGAGAACAGTCCTCTTGTACTTGTTTCTGCTTCTCCTTCCCTTGGGAGACCTCCAGCTCGTACTCACCAATCGGCCATAATTCTGCAGTCGAGCACTAAACATTAAAAAAACACTTGTGCACCAGTAGCATTTCCCCCGGTTGGCGCTGCTCTGGCAGTGCCGGGATGTGCATATGTGCCCTTTAGATTTATCAGATGCCTGGCATACGCTTGTTGAAGCGCTTCAAAAAACTCTGAGCCATGACTTTAAACATCAAACTGATTCCATATGGTACTCGGGCACCAGTTATGTCAAGCTGGTTGAAGTTTCACTTGCCACTAGGAACCATTTTCTGAATAGAAGATGGTAATTGGTTCTCCTGCACATCATTCCAGACCTCTGCCCAATCACTACCAAGGACATAGTCTCGTTGGAATTTACGAGATTGACCAGCACCTTCGATTGGGTGATAGCTTCTTTTACTTCACGAGTGTGGTAGAACGAATCTGTAAACATGCTCAAGTATTTGAGGCCCTAGGTTTTGAGTTGTCTGTTTTCCGACCTGCTACCATGAACAATCACTTACAGGGCCAAGAGGTTCCTAGTTTCCAAGTTAATCAGCTTGAAAATGTGACAAGGACGGTCACAGGCAAAATGTGCCAAGGTTAGAGGGAGAATGGTCCCAGTTGCATAGACTTTCTTGAACTTATTTACAACAAAATAAGACGCTATTTAAGTTGATTTTATGGAACACAAGAGGGTTTAACTAATTTCTTCAAAATCAAAATGGCTTATTTTATTTGGTGCGGAAGTGTTCATGTTGCAGGAAACATGGTTTACATCCCATTTTTACTGCATGGTTAATAACGTAGCAGCTCCAGCTCCAATACTAAAGGGTCGCCCAAAGGTCGGTCTTTTAATTGGAGCAAAGGCAGAATACGACCGGGTGGAATTTTGTGTCAGCCCTCCTCATAAACATCTGTTGGCTGCCACACTGTCTAAAACATCGTTGGGCTCTGGTTTAATATTGGTGCTAATATTATATGACCCTCCAGGTAATGACTCCACTAAGAGTCTTATGTGTGCAGTTACAGAGACTCTCCGCACCTGGTGCAGCAGTAATCCGTGCGCACGTGTTATACTATCGGGGGACTTTAATGTCGACTGCACATATTATTCTACAGCAGTTTAAGGACGTAAAAGAAATCAGCCAACCTGTTGAAAGGACAGACCTGGCGTGAGTTACTCTTGGAACATGACCTACAGATAGTTACTCAGAGTACTACGGATTTGACCGTTACTTGGTCTAATGGAATATATAAAAGTTGTATAAACTTCATCTTTGTCAATTCGGCAATCCTAAAGTATCTCCCGTCCTTAGCACAAAATGCCAATTAGCAACAAACAGCAAAAGAAAGGCCTAATTGAAACCCCCACGGAAACTTACAGGGTAATAGACTACAGTGGTCCCAACACAATATCAACTACTTTAATACAAACTTTAGAACTAGTGCTGAGACAAATGTAAATCTATTGAGACATTATGATTGGGATTTGAAAGGCCTGCTTGGCAGGTACTACGTATCTGTATTAAAGCAAGTCTGTAGGAAAAATCAACAAGGTAGAAAGGGGGTTTTGTATGATGTCGGTATTGCAAAGAGGAAGAAACAGTTAAATAGATCTCTTCGTGCAATGAACACAAATGGTTCAATCTCGATGAAAAGAGAAAAGGGAGCATAAAAGATTAGCTAGATCTAGTTGTGAAAACTGCCGGTGTACATATATATTCAATGATACTTCATGCAACTGGAAATTCATAGATAGAATGCTCAGGACAAGGGACACCAAGACGTTCTGTTTTTCTTTTTTTACGTACCTTTAAATCTCCCAATTCTGACCTGACGATTTGTGGCATCACTGAGACTATCTGGTCTTCACATATAGCTAAATCCTATTGAGTACAAGCTGACTCTCAGATGGGTGTGCAACATGCCACAAAGACCTAGTTTGGCATCATGCGCAGAAGGCCAACATTGCTTTAAAAATAGTAAAGTCCAAATCATCAAGGGCCATGGGGCTTGACGGCCTCAGCTAAGCAGGACTGAAAAATTGTCCTCAATACAGGGCCAAACAGTTGAGGACCTTGTCCTTGCAAGCCTGTGAGACCGACTGCTGTCCTCCTACATGGGTGGAGTCAATTTCAATTCCAGTCTATAAGAAAGGATCACGCTCAGATCCAAATAATTATTAACTACTCGCCAATCTGAGCAGCAGTGCGAAGATTTTTTAATGCCCACTGCAGGAGCTGCTCGTATCATGATCGGATGTAAATTCCATCTTAAATACGACCCAGATGGGATTTAGTAAGGGCCATAGTAAACACCATTCCATCTGTGTGCTGCTTACTCTCATTTCTGACACTCTTTGTACCCCTGGATCAAACCTTCATTTGTGCTTTGTTGATTATAGCTCCACTGTCGACTGTTGATAGAGAAAGATTGTGGAGCAAGTTATATGCCTGGGGCTTGGATTCTTCCTCCCTTTTGTATTTTTTTTAAAGCTGCTGCAAACCGATACAGTGGTAAGGGTGAGGCTGTCCCAGGAAGCAGTACTTGCAGAACAAATTCACACAAATGTTGGTCTCACGCAGGGCTATGTTCTTGCTCCGCTACCGTATCATTTATACGTAGCAGACTTTGAGGCAGCTTTGAAGGTGGACATAACTATCGCCCAGTTTTGGTGGAAAAAGATACATTGCATCACTTATTCAGATGATGCTGTAATTCTTGATCCAACACCTATTGGTCTCCAAAGCTCACTTGATATCTTAAAAGAATATGCTGACTTAAATGGTCTTTGCGTAAACATAAGTAAAACAAAAAGTATGGCCAAGGGCAAAGAGGCTTATAAGGGGAAGCGGTTTACTTGGCGACTGGGTGGATCTAGCCTGGAATAAATCGAGACTTATAAATACTTAGGTATGCATATTTCATCTCAACTAAACTGTCTTCACTCTGCAAAAGCGACTATCTCTACAGCCTGGACTGGACTAAATGGTTATCACTAAAAATGTTATCGATAGACAAGGAGGCAGATCCATTGAGGCTAAACTCAAAGCACACAGAACGTCGGTCGTCCCAGGGATTCTGTGTCCATTAGAGACGCTACCTGCAGGCATTGTAGGCTAGCTCAAGAACTCTTGAGATCTCTATTGGGCCTACCGGCCACAGTTCCGGTTGAAGTGATTCGACTGGAACCTGGACTGCCGTCTTTAAAAATATTATGGATGACAGCAGTGTGTACACTTTGGGCCTATATTCGCTTTAGTGTTCCAGCAAAAGGATGACCCCTGAGCCTAACTGTGAGACACAGGCTATGTTGCTTGCGTAATGTTTGGTTTATAGACATGCAAAACCTTGTCAGAAAACTCTGCCTGAACATCGGCATGAACAGATTGCCCGAGTCATTGGAGGTAGTATATGGGTTGGATTTTGAAAGGAAATCTAGAGACTATGATCGTTCACGGTCTGTAGACTATCTATCAAAAAAGCGTAAAT